>NC_142223.1:1915000-2228952 GCF_049639895.1 Pseudopodoces humilis | reverse complement strand
GAAAATCATTGATATGCAGGAATATTCAGGTGAGGCTCAAAGTTCACCCAGCACCTAAGTTCACTCACTCCTTTCTTCCCAGGCCTTGCCTTCCTCCACTTTGACTTCCCTTGCCTTTCCTACCCGTTACAGATGGGGAATAAGAGGATTGGCTCTCGTAATTAAGGGATGAATATTGTGTGTATGTTGAGAGAAGTTTTATTGGCATTAAGTTACTGTGGTTTGTTGTTTGGATGTCCTCTGTTCTCCCCATAGTCCCTTTTTTCCCATGTTTTGTTGCCACTGGGCTGTCAGGGACAAGTGGAGGGGGACTTGTGTCCCTTGCAGGGGCAGTTGGGAAGAGGGAAGGTTTGTTGCTGGGGAGGCACAGCGAGGCTGCTGAGGAGCTTGGAACACCACACTGGGGGTCACTGTTGGTTTTCAGGGGGTTCCTCCACCCAGGTTGTTTCTGTTATGACATCGTGTATTGTCATGGTGATGCTGGAACACACGGTGTTGTGAGGCAGGGTTGGGACAGTCAGGTGTCTCCAGTCTCCACTGGGTGCTGAGCTGGAGGATCCCGAGCCCCTGATGAGGAGCCAACCCACCATGGTGACACTAGTGGTAGGTGCTGAGTGCTATGATATAATGGCCATGGTGGGGAAGGGGACCTTTGGACAGGTGATCCAGGGGCAGTGCAGGAGCACTGGGGAGATGGTGGCCATCAAGATCCTGAAGAACTGTGATCACAATGGCCAAATAGTGAAGAATGAACTGAGGCTGCTGCAGGCCTTGCGGGAGGGGGACACAAAGGACTCTCACATCATCCATTTCCTCGAGTCCTTCAGTGACACGGTCTGGACCTACCTGATCTTCGAGCTGCTGCAGCAAAACCTCTTTGACTTCCAAAAGCAGAACAACTTCTCACCGCTGCCAGTCCGACACATCCGTACCATCGCAGCACAGGTGCTGGTGGCACTGGTCAAGCTGAAGGAGCTCTCTATCATCCATGCTGACCTTAAGCCAGAGAACATCATGCTGGTGGACCATGCACGCTATCCATTTCGCATCAAGCTTGTTGACTTTGGCTCGGCTATCCTCCTCCCTGAGGTCTGCCATGTCCAGGAGCCCTACATCCAAACCCGCTTCTACCGGGCACCGGAGATCTTGCTGGGCTTACCCTTCTGTGAGAAGGTGGACATCTGGTCTTTGGGCTGTGTGATGGCCGAGCTTCACTTGGGTTGGCCGCTCTACCCTGGCAGTGATGAATATGAGCAGGTGTGCTACATCTGCTCCACCTTGGGGCTACCCCGGGGTGAGCTGCTCTGCGCTGCCCAGAAGACACGGTCCTTCTTCCAGCGTGTGCCATGTTCCACAGGCACCTGGCAGCTCAAACCACCAGGGAAGGTGATGGCAAAGCCCATGGAGAGGAGGGAACATATCTTTTCCTCACTGGATCAGTTGGCAGTGGTGAACGTCTGCCAGATGCCTGATCCTGACCAGGAGGAGCTGGCCAAGCGCTGTGATCTGTACAGGATGGTGGAGCTGGTCAAGAGGATGCTCACTTGGGACTCACGTGAGCGAATCACACCCAGTGCTGCCCTTCATCATCCTTTCATCTCCATGCAGGAGGTGAAGGCCAGCTTTGAGGCCACCCAGTACTACCAGCTCAGTCAGGAAGACTTGAGGGCATCCTGTAAGGGTTCCAGGATAGCTGAGATCTTCCCTAGCACAGAGAAAAGTGCTTTCATCCCTGCCAGCCAGGGAGGCATCCAGAAGGCCACTGCCCAGATGGATGGGCTGAGTCTGGCTGAGCCAGCTGGGGACACTGCTGACAAGCATCAGCAGAACATCTGCCAAGCCCCCAGCCCCACCCACTGTGGAAGCCAGTACTGTCAGCATCACCGGTGTCCCCAGATGGAGCCCACCGACCGTCACTTGACTGTGCTGGGGTCTCCCAGTAAAATGAAACGGTACAGCCATTGCAGTGGCAGCCTAGCTGTTGGTGGCACCATGGAACAGAACCTACCTGGAAGATGCTGCAGCTCATCCTGTGCCAAGGTACAGGGAGGGGGCTCCTGGGCACGGGCACTCCGGGACAAAGTGTGCTTGGGGTCCCTTACGTGCTTGGGTTTCCTGGTGCCACATGTCCCCAGGTGCCCGAGGTCCCCATAAAAAGGAGGTAACACTCACTCCCACCCCATGCTCTCCCCCCTGTTCCCCACCACAGAGAGCTCTGGTGATGTGGCACGACCCCAAGCCTCCAGGGATTTGGAGATTGGGCTGCGGAGGCTGGGCTGGGCCGCCCCTGCAGTACTCAGCAAGCTCCTCCTACTACAGAGCCAGTGGCACTCCCAGCACCACTGAGACCCCACAGCAACCCTTGCACACGCTCCAGCAGCCCAGAGCTTGCAAGAGACCTTCCTCTTCCTCACCCTCAGGCACCCCAACCGCCAAAACCCAGCGCCTTGCTGGTGGGGATCACAGCCAGGGCTGCAACAGAACATACTGCGCCAGATGCTACCGGCTCTGTTTCTCACACTGATCCCCCAATAAATAGTTTTGCCAAAAATTGAGCATTTCAACTGATTATTTGCCAAGGGAGTTTGGTACTGCCAAGGGGTGTCCCAGCTTCTCACCTGGGGACGGCACAGCACTTGGCAAAGGCCTGGCACTCGCCACATTTGCAGCACAGAGAACCCCCTACCCCCAGGCTCAACAACATAAACTCCACAAAACTTGCATTTTCTGGTTTTCCCCCTGTAGCAGGGCATCTCACACCCCACAAAAACTTACCTGTAGCTTGTTACCTGGTCAGATAACTCAAACAGCACATGGTGTCTTGTATGAATTATTTTGGTTAACATTAGTCTGGCACCTGCCGACTGTCAAGAAACACCTTACTGCTGAAGTGAAATTTGGCAAGATAAGCTGGATTCCTAGCTGAAAGATATCTCACTTCACAAACTATAAAAGCTACACCAAACTTTCACAAAGCAAAAATCTTCTGCACATTTTTCTGGAAATGTGTGTAGTTTCTCCCCAGAACAATCAGAAGCACCACTTGGGACTGGGATGGTTGCATTGTTTCAATCGTAAATGTCAGGTTTAATGGTCAACATTCCTCTGAGCCTGCAGCCTTTGGTGGTCCCTGGGAAGTTATTCTGGGAAGTGTGGTGACCAGTGCTGAACAGGTCGCTACAGAAGCCATGAACTTGAAGGGGCTGGCAAAGAGTGAGGCAACTGTTGCAGTGTTGCAAGTGTTGCTACTTTTTAGTTCCCTTCTCTGGAGTTCCTTCCCTTCATTCTTGAACTGTCCTCCCCCGAGCTTCCCCCATCAGGAGGATCCTTCTCTCCCTGTGGGAACAGCTGAGCAGGTTCCCATGGCCATGTCCAGCTGGTGGTGAGGGTGTCCTGCATTTCCTGGGAGGTGGAATGTCTGGCTGGCTTCTGTTCAGGTTCTCCCCCTCCTCAGTGTGTGTGGGCTTTCTCCACCTCCTTGATTTCTTGCAGTCTCCTCGTGGCTTTCAGGCCTGTCATTTTCTGGAACATTTGATATGACACGCAGAAAACTGAAGCAGCACAAGGCTTTGGAAAATAGATCACGGTTTTCCAGCCATGTCTGTCCATTTCAAGCAGTGACTCATCTTTATAGTCTCTCAGATGCCCATTTTGCCCCTTTTCACAGCTGGCCCTTCTCAGAGAGCACACATCTGGCAATTTAAACAAGCCCGGTTTAGTGCCAGACAGCGGGGGAGAAAAAAGGGCCTGTCAAACTGCAGGACAGACAGAACTTACCTGGACAGTCATTCTTTCCTATGACAAAAACCAAAACCCATCAGAGAAGAACAGCAACAGTAACAGGAGAGAGTATATTCTGAACATCCTTTCACACTCGTTCCTTCCTGGCATAGAAAAGTAAACATGTACTTTGGCAGAGAGATGTCTTAAGGCATCATTCATCTTGTACCATTGCCTATCCCTGGCCTGCAAAAGAAGGCATCTTCAGATGAACTGCAGGGGTTTTTAAAGCAAAACCACAGCTTGGACACATTGAAGGACACAATTCAGCAATGCAAACCACTGAATGGATTTTCACCTTCAGGAAGCAATAAGACACTCAAAAATTATCTTTAGAGTCATTAGGAAATGCCCTGAGAAAACTGTCACCAATCAAGGCTGAAGGTGTAGAAACAGATCACCTTTGTTCACCAAAAGCAGGCATTGCCATTTTGGCCTGTCAGTGGCAGAAAAGTGTTCTGGACCAGCCCAGTTCTATATGAGCCAAGTCAGGGCTGATCTTCACACTGGAGCCTTCTCTTGCCACAAGGGCAAAGCCCAGCTACAGCACTGCTTGTACTCAAACAGCTGCACTCAGCCATTGTGTGCATACATAACAATTTCCAAATCAGGATTCTCATCCAGGAAAGGTCTCTTTCCAAGCAGAAAAGTTGCAGTGCACTTGTTCACATATCTTGCACATCCTTCTGCCAGAGAAAGCATGACTTCTGCTCAAGCACAGTCAGGACATTGAAGGACGTCCTGTAAACCTCCCAAACACAGTGTTCAGCTGATCAAACCTTGGAAACAAGCACAGACCTAACTTTTGCAATCATGGACTTAGCGGAAAAGACCCTGAAGATCAAGACCGATTGTTCCCCCACCGCTGCCAAGGCCACCACTAAACCACATCCCCAAGTGCCACATCTACACGGCTTTTAAACCCTTTTAAACCCACCACTACTCCAGACAGTCTGTGCTGGGGCTGGATGAGCCTTTCCACAGAGATTCTTACTGATGTCCAGCCTGAACCTCCCCTGCAACAACCTGAGGCCAGTCCCTCTTGTCCTGTCCTTTATTTGCTGGGAGCAGAACCTGACCCTCACACGACTGCATCCTCCTGCCAGGGAGTCGTGGAGAGCAAGAAGATCCCCTCAAGCCTTCTCTTCTCCAGGCTGAGTCCTCCCAGCTCCCTCAGCTGCTCCTTGTCCTCCAGACCCTTCCCCAGTTCCATTCTCTTCTCTGAACATGCTCCAGCCCCGCATTTCCTTCTTGTAGTGAAGCACCCAGAACTGCCCGCAGAGCTGGAGGTGCCTCAGCCCAGGTGTGTGGTCACTGCCCTGGTTCCACTGGCCACACTGCAGCTGGTACAGCCCACGTACCATTGGCCTCCTTGCCTATCCGGGCAGGGAAATGTGTCAGCCGGTGTGTGCCCAGGGCGGCAGCGAGATGAACGGGCAGGCCTTCCCTGAGGGCCGGGCAGGGCTTCCCTGAGGGCCGGGCAGGGCTTCCCTGAGGGCCGGGCAGGGCTTCCCTGAGGGCCGGGCAGGGCTTCCCTGAGGGCCGGGCAGCGCTCCGCCCTGCGGACCCCGAGCTGCCGCAGCAGGATGGAGCTCCGGGCACCACGCGGACACCCCAGACACAGCATGGACACAGTGCGGACACAGCTCCCGGCCAGCCTCAGCCCCGCGTCCCGCCCGGCCCCACAGCCCGCCCGGCCCCCTCTCGCCTTCCGCCGCCGCCTCCGCTTCCGCCGCCATTTCCGCTTCCTGCAGCGGCGCTCGTCATGTCGGCGCTGGCCGCGAATCCAAACAACCCCGTGGTTTTCTTCGATGTAACCATCGGCGGGCAGGTAGGGGTGCCCGAGGAGGGACTGCGGCGGTAACTGGGGGTGTCGGAGCGCTGTGGGGAGAGAGTGATGTGGGGCAGTGAGGGAGTTCGAGCCTTGCGGGGCCGCGACTGGAAGCGCTGGCAGGGGCGATGCCGGGGAGCGGGGCTGTGGGGTCACTGGGCCCGCCGGAGAGGGGAGCAGGAGGGGCCTGGAGGGACGGGGATCGATGGGGGTGAATGAGGAGACCGGATTTGTGCGAGTGCCCGGGGTGTGTGTGTGTGAGGGGACCTGGCAGACTCACCTGGTCCCCGTCTCCTCAGGAGGTCGGCCGCATGAAGATCGAGCTGTTCGCCGATGTTGTACCCAAAACAGCAGAGAACTTCAGGTAACGAGCAGCTACCGTTCCTGCAGCTCAGCCTGGAGCTGCAAAGGCTTTCTGGTGCAGGAATGGCTTTTGGTGGCAAAAACAGTTGACACCTGCCCCAAACTGCTTCACCTGCTTTGTGTCTCTGTTCTCAGAGATGCTGTGTGGCATCCTGGTCTCTCAGGGGACACTGTCTGGATGGAAGGGGTCCTCTTCTGCTTCTTCTGTGAAGCCTCCTGATGTGCTCCGTGCATTTAGGACAGGCAGTGCTTTGTGCTGTGGTGGAGCTCTCCTGGCCACCCAATTCTGCCATCAACTGAGGGATGCACCATGTGAAATCCCACTTCCATCGGAGGGATGGACATACTGTGGTCTCTGTCAAACACAGAGCCTGCCCCACATTCACTTGTCTCTTACAACCTTGGTGATCACTCTCTGACCTCCTCACCACAAAGAGCAAAGAAAATGTTTGGATATGACAGGGGGAAGGAGTTGCCATTTCCTGTTCCTGTTTCTCTGGGAACATCTCTGACACAATAAGGAAAATCCTGTGCACCAGTTGGTGCAGCCCTCAGAATTCACATGCTCCTAACACTCTCCTGTCTTTTTGTTTGCCAGGCAGTTTTGTACAGGTGAATTCAGGTAAGTGGATTATAATGTTCTTTAAGTGTGCCACTGGAGAAACAGGGCTGGGTAATGTAGAAAGGTGTTGTCTTGAACTTTTTCATGTTATGCCAGTACAAAATGGAAGACAAGTCTGCTCTGAGGGAGTTGTGAGGGGTTGGGAGACTCAGAGAGATGACAGGTTTACCTTTTGGATATGACTTCTTCTGCGCCCAGGTGGCTCTAAAAAGCCCTGTCTGCAAAGCCCACCTGCTCATGCTGCACATTGCAATGGGATCCTGTGAAGATGATGATGATGTGGATGTTGCAGGGAACAGAGTAATTTCATGTGCAGAGCCCACTTGAGGCTTTTTTTTTGCCTCCAACAACAGCAGCAGCTGAGAGGCTGTGGCACTTGGTTGTGTTTCAAGGCAGCTGCTAATGTATAGGGCAACCCTTTGGGACTCTGAATTGCTGGGAGAATTTTGTGTTGGGATATCCAGTAGGTTGCAGTAATTCTCCTTTTCACTTCCTTACAGGAAAGATGGTGTCCCTATAGGTTATAAAGGAAGCACTTTCCACAGGTAAATGATTTATTGTTGTTTAGACACTAAATAGTAGCCTGAGCAATATGGGGTTTTGTGACCTGCCTTGAGGTATTAGTGGTGTTGATTTGTGGATCATGGCTAATGAAGTTCTGTGGTTTTGGGGGATGTGGGGATTGTGTCCTCCCCACCGTGAGGAATCTCCTGTTTCTGGTGTGCCATGTCATCTGTCACCTAACCACTATCCCTGGTCAAAAGCAATGAGTCCTAAATGACCTCATATCAACCACTAATTAATATTTGCTGTAGATTTTAGGCTGCAGCATTCATAGACTGTTAACTTCAGTTGCACAGCAAGGCAGAACCCCTTTTCACCTTACACTGAGCTTCTTGAGGCCTTTGGCCACTGAGAACTAAGTGTTGTTTTACTTCTTTAGGGTAATAAAGGATTTCATGATCCAAGGAGGTGACTTCGTAAATGTATGTATTCCTGTACTCTTTTTGTCCTTTTCCTCTATGGTATAACATGCTATTATTTCCAATGGTCTGTGCTGATTTGCAGGATCTCTTTTTTGAGGTATCCAGCAGTAACTGGAAGTGTCCTCATGGCACTGCTGCTGTCTTACTGCAACAGGCAGTAAATCACTTGAAGACAAATTTGGAGCCTTGGGTGAACACACATCCTTTCCAAAATACTTTCTCTCTACAATAGCCTGGCAATATGCTGGAAGCTTTCAAAACCTGAATTTTTTCCCCCTGTTTTCCTTCCCTTTTCTGTTGTCCTCCTCCAGACAAAATCCTCTGTGAATTTCAATTCACATTGTAGATAGACCCTAAGTACAGAACCCAGTCTGTGACATAAGAGGTCATTTAAATCAAAACTAGCCTTTTGTTACTAAATTGTCTCAAAACAGAAAAGACTTTGCACCCACAATGGTGGTCATGCTCTGACATGGGGATAAGCAGAATATGAATAAGGCTGAAGGGCCACAGGATCTCTTCCCTGTTCTAGGACTCAATAAAATTATTTTGTTTTTGGAAGTGTTTCAAAACATGAGGGAAGCGATAAAGCTTTTTTAATATAGAACTTGGTTGTATGAAAATCTCTGAGAGAAATGACCACACAGCAGGTGGTTCAGCAACACCACACTCTGGTGTAGTTGCTAATTGTGACACTGCTTAGATGTCCCAGTGTGCCATATTACTTCCACTGCATCTCAACAAGCTTCACAGATTGTTCCAGTATTTGGAATTTATATGTTATATTTATTACAAAGCCACTTGGGGAACAAGCACAGTCACACTGACCCCTGAGACAGGGTGTATGTTTCTGTCTCAGAGCCAACAGTTTAAGTAAACTACAGAGAGCAGCAGGAAAACAAAGGCTGGACAAGTAGAGCAGAAGATGTGGAGCTGCATGTGCCCATACTGCTGTGTCTTCTCCCTTTTCACTTCCAAGTCCTGATGGGTCTGTACCAAGCAATCTGTAGCCTCCACTCCACTCTGGGAAGCTTGGACTTAAGCTTAACGTCTGCATGGGCTTCTGCCAGCATATGAATGGTGAACAATGAACTGTGTAGTTAGAAACCAGTTGCTGTTCTTGTTCAGAAATGGAACACTGAATGTGTTCACTGCTGGTGCGTGTAAATGGCAATACAACATCCATTTTGCCCTTTCCTCTTGCTTGGAGATTTTAAATTAATTTTTAAATTGAAATATTCTTTAGCAATTGCTACAGAACAAATGCTGTGGCTGACTGGGTACCTCTCTCGTGCAGGGAGATGGCACTGGAGTAGCCAGTATATATAGAGGTCCTTTTGCAGATGAAAACTTCAAGCTGAAACACTCTGCTCCTGGCCTGCTTTCTATGGTGAGTATGAAATAATGATATTACAGACTAAAAAGGTTTTGGTAATTTCTCTGTGCCCTTTTCTTAAATGTATAGGATACTTGCTGGACAACAGAATCTCTGCCATTTGGTACAGGGTCTGCTTTGTAAGTACTAGTCAAGCAGTTACTTATGGGTTAATGTTGAGTAACAAAATGGTCCTGATCCTGTAGCATCCTTTCTTTGCTGCCTGTTGGAGTGCTGGGACATGCTTGGCTTGATTGCTTTCAGAAGAGCTTAATTTTTAGAGTTTTCATACAGTGGTGAGTTGTGTGAGTTGGTGGTGTTTTCTTCTTTCCTGATACTGTTATCAAACACTGACCTTGGCAAGGATGAAACAGAGAGATTTGGGAGTTCCAAAGCCACAGCAGTGTTACCATGGTATCTTTTAAAACAGACCTTCCTATTCAACATAGTAGGAGAAACTGCAACCATTGCACATTGTCTGGTAGGAACAATACCCTGACTTTTAGAATAGAAAGCAAATGGAGCCAGTGCTTCAGTGTTCTGTCTACAACTTCTTCTAACCCCAGCTCTTTCAGCTGCTCTGCCCATAAAACCACTTGTTTAGACCATTTCATCATATGGGTTAGTTATTCCTTCATCTTGAAAACATGGCCCAAAAAGAGGTGTCACGGCACAACTAAGCAGCTACTGTGGTGTGGGGTGAGAGAAGAGGTTCACTCCAGTATTGCCAGCTTTGTGTTAAAGTGGCATGGCTCTGAAGTCATTATACTGGGTCAAACCATGGATCCCAGCTAGATCCTTTTGAAACTGGCTAGCATTAACTAGCAAGCCAAAATGACCCTGTCCTTTGCAGTCTTGCAGCAGCAAAACTTGACCAGTTCACTCATCAGGACAGAAACTTGCTTTAGTAGCTCCTGGTTGTCAATATCACAAGTGGCTTTCAGTGTTGCAGAGATGTTTTCTTAACAGAATGCAAAAGCTCTGGGTTTTGTACTTAGGTGTGAATAAAATTTCACATCTGCATCCCATGGTTCCTGTGAGCCCTGTGCCAATACAGTTGTTACTTTTTTCATCACAATCATTGAAAATTTTTAATTTTTATTCTGAGGAAACCTCCCAAAAAACCAGAAATCAGCTGGGTTTTTTTCTTGCCCTGGTTTCTGGCATTCAGTTTTCCTCAGGGTAACACTGCAGCTAATAAATACTTGTCACCAAAAAGTTCAGCCTTTTTTCAGGGGCGTGCTCTAGAGCCTGGACTTCGGCACAGTCTTGTATTGAACACACCTTTGTAGAAATATAATAAATAGCTGGTGACGTGGCTCTTGCACATTCTGCTGTGACCAGAGGTGGTGATATCCCAGCACAGGGTGCTCTCCTGCAGATGTGCATCTTGTTTTCTTTGGTTTGTGTAGCAGTAAGCTAAAAATAAGAAAAATAAGTCTTGAGCAACACCTTTATGTGTCTGGCCAGTCTGAAATTGTGCACTTGTATTTTGCCATTCTCAACCCCCAGGCAAACAGTGGTCCCAGTACCAACGGCTGCCAGTTCTTCATCACGTGCTCCAAGTGTGACTGGTTGGATGGGAAACATGTTGTATTTGGTGAGTACCTGCAGTACAAGTCCTGGAGTGGCAGCTCACAGACATTCCTGTGGGGCAGCTGTTAAAATAAATAGTGAGAATCAGAATCTTCTGAAATGGGAGAAACCCAGAGGGATCCTCAAGACTAACTTTGACCTTGCACAGGACACCCCAACAATCCCACTCTGTGCCTGAGAACATTGTTGAAATTCTCCTGGAGCTCTGGCAGCCTTGGGGCTGTGATCATTCTCTGGGGTGCCTGTTCAGTGCCCAACCACCTCTGGGTGTGGGCTGCTCATTCTTCCCTCCTCGCTTGTGCTGAGGGATCGGTGCAGCCTGATGCTGTGATGGATCACTGCTGAAATTAATCATTTTTTCACGGGTTAGCTTTAATCCAGATCAGTGTTCAGTGTACTGTTTTTGTACAAATCCTTGTGCCAGTGCAGAAGGCACAGATGAGTGGAATGATTCCTTTCTTCTCCACTGTCAGAGAGGGCTGAGCTTTCAGCAGAGTTTTGGACAGAAATTCTGTGAAATCACATCTGCTAATTTGTGTTTACTGCTGGTTGAACTGTAGGAGTTCCAGGCCAGTCTTAAGCTGGTGGTTTCAAACCCCAAATTTCTGCACACACCACCCCTGTGATGAGAAAAGGCACTTAATCTGTGCTGAATATGGAGAATGTTTGAAGAGGGATTGTTTCCTTTATGATTTTAGAGATCAGTTACAAGCCCTGAAGTGCCCAATAACTTTGCACAGCACAGGGCTTTTCAGGAAGAATAAAAATGCATGTACCTGTGATGAGCTGGGGAGGGAACAAAGGTAAAAACCAGCCATATTAATGTGGATAAATTTTCTCATTCTAGGTAAAATTGTCGATGGGCTGTTGGTTATGAGAAAAATTGAAGTAAGTTTGAATATGGCTACATCCTTGTGAATGTCTGCATTGCAAAATCATGTACAGGATTAAGTAGATGTCTTGGTTTGAAAAGACAGGTGGCTGCTTAAGGAAGGCAGGAACCTCCCTTGAAATGGAAGAATGGAATCCCTTCTCAAAATTATTATAATCTTGAAATCAAGGGGTTCTCATGCAAAAATATTGGAATAGGAATAATAGTTCTTTACTAGGAAAATAAAAATAAAAATACACTAATACAAAAAAACCCCACTGACAGAATTCAGCCTGCCAGCCTGTTGGTCAGGGTGTTGGTAGCAGTCCAGATAAATGGTGGCTGCAGTCCTCCTGGAGTGACAGATGTGCTTCTGCTGAAGCAGTAATCCTGTAGAAGGGTGTAGTTTTCCTCTGAAGGTCCAGTGGTGGTGTAGATGGGTCCTGTTTCCCTCTGGGAATCCAGTGGAGAAAAGCTGCCTGTGGTGTTCTGAGTCTCTGATTATATCCAGGTAGAAATGCTTGGTTCCTCCCCCTGGGTGGAGCATCTCCCAGGGGATGATGGAATTTTATCAGTCCGGCAGTGAGACTCGATGGCCCATGAACAGCAGATTTCCCCCTGGAGGGAGGATGGGTCATGGGAGAGATAAAGAACACTGTCCCACCTGGTTTTAACATCCTTTTGGTTACATCTTGCATTGCAACCCAAGACAGTAGAGTTGTCCTGTTCCCTCCTGCTGTTTACAGGATACCAGGGAATACCAGTGTTGATAACTGGCATTATCAGTTGTCACCATTATAATGTAGCAGGAAATCTGTGGAAGCACGGGCTGTCATATGAGTTGGCTTTGGAAATTTGCTAGGATCTTGTGACTGTGATAGTCTTTGAGCGGGGATTGCGTTCTTGGCTTTATTTGCTTTGCATTTGTTCAGGAGGCTGAATTAAAAAGTTGTTCCATCAGCAGCTCAGACAAGAGCGTAAAGCATCTCACTTCTTTGCCATTGCCTGGGATTATTCAGTGGATGCAAAATCATCAGTTCTGCTGATCCATGATCAGCATGTTTAATAAGAAAAATTAAACTAATCTCCTGATGGGCTTCCAGAAGCTGAAGATAAATACAATCCGGGTGATGATTGCTGCCAGCATCAGGCCTGGGTGTCATGGCAGGATAATGAGTAGATTTAACAAATAGCAGCAAGTTCTCTGAGACTGCCAGCATTGGCTCCATGACACACGTGGGATAATGTGCATAAGGGCCTCTAGTCTAGGAAGCAGGGCAAGCACAGAGCTGTTGGGCTTTGAGAAAAGGTCATATGGCAGGAGCTGTACAGCGTGGTATAATCTGCTGAAGGGTTGTGGTGAGCCTGCTTTGGGTATCAGTGCAGTAAGACCAAAGTAAAGAAAATTAGAGGTTCAGAGAACAGCTGAGTCCTGCACATCAGGAGGTTCAGAATGAGGGTTGCTTTGCCACTTCTCTTTCCTTTCTGTATGAACACAAGTTTGTTTTACTTGTGGCAGCTGCTTTTAGTATAAAAGCTGGAGCAGTCTCAAGTATCTCCATGAGGAGCTCTCCAGCTTTTGCTCTGTTCCTTCCATCCAGTTCAAAGGACCAGCCTCTGGTCTGTGTCCCAAACCTCTGCTTACAGAGAGAATTCACCAGCTTATGGTTGGGCCTGTTGCCAAATGTGTAATGGTGCTTTTCTGCTCCTCAGAACTGTGTCTGGAATTCCCTGTTCCTCATGTTACAGAGATATCTCTTAGCCACTCTTCCAGTACCTGTCACTGCCTGGGTTTGCTTTTATAGGTTTTAATGTTCTGTATTTGTTTGTCCCCAGAATGTGCCTACGGGTCCCAATAACAAACCCAAGTTGCCAGTTGTGATCTCTCAGTGTGGGGAAATGTGAAGCAATGACAGAGCAATGTGGTAAGTCTCAGTCTTCACAGGCACAGTGCCATGAACTCTGTGCTGCTCTGCTCCTTACTTTTCTCTTGACTTATACTCACATTCCTTTGAACCTGCAGAGAGCTGTCTCAGCTCAGTGAAACACCAGAAAGTGCTTCTCTAACACCATTCGTTTTTTGCCAGCTGAAGTCCCAGAACTGGCTTCCCTCCAAGCTGCACTAACACCAGAGGCAGCACAGCAGGGATAAGATTTTGCAGCTGCAGTCAAGGGGAAGATGGGTTTGTGGGAGCTTTTTCTTGGATTGGGTTAGGCTGCCTTGAAGCCTCGATTCTAGAAAGTGGATGAAAGGAAATTGCAGCAGTAATCCATCTGGCATTACCCAGGCAGTCTAGTTGGTGGGAGGCCTCACTTTGACCTGCAGGTGGAGAACTTTCCAACAGCTACAAAAAGCAGAGTGTCCATGGGTGGGACAGGCAGGGATCAAGAAAAGGAGAGGAGAAAGAGAGGACTTGAGCCTTCTTGCTCAGCACAGCTGTAGGACCAACACCACTGAAGGACCAAGGAATTACCATCTTACATAGTCTTACCTTAACTTGAAAAAAGTACCACTGTCCTTACCTGAAGGGAGATGTTTCCACTATTTACTGTTATTCAGGCTTCATTTTGCTTAAACCAGTAGTCTCAGGCTAATACACAGTATTCTGTCTCCATTTGTCTGCTCACTTTACTGTAAAAACCATAGGTATTTAAACAAATCTGTCTAGATTTTAGTGTGTTGGGCTGCAGCTTGTCAAAAATCTGCTGTATTAGCCTTCTAGTTGCTGATTTTTTCCAAATTTCAGGAGGCAGCTCTGTCAAAGGCACATAACCAAAATTGTTGACCTTCCATTAAATGATATCCAAAGGCAACTGGAATTGCCCATAATGTTCTCTGTTTTGTAATAAAGTCTTAGAGACCTGCAGCACTTCAGACCCTTGGGACTTCTTGCTATTTGATGAAGTGACAACAGGGAATGTAATCATTCTTCCATTCCCCTGGTACTTCTGGTGCCATGTCCAGGCTTTTGAAAAAAGCCTGCTAGCAAAGCTGTCCCTTTTCTTGCAGAGCTATCCTGAAGGGTTGTGTCCCCTTTAGGGTTGTCCTCAGGCCCAGACTTCTTTATAATTTTAGTTTGGAGTACAGGATTTTTGGCCAATGCCCAGCTTGAGCCTGGAAGCTTTTCATTCATAGGTACAATGCTTATTTCCCAGCCAGGTCTTAGGAACAGCCTTGCTGCACCCTCATGTCTCCCATCTGACTGGAGAAGAGAACAGTTTTGCATTGCTTGATGTCAGACAGCCACATCAGCTACTTGTCAAGATCCTTGAAAATCAGCTGGGAGAAACAAGCACTGTTGCTTTTAACTTCACAAGTAGATGCAGTTGCCTGGCAGGCAGACCCAGGAGGACTCCCAAGTTCTGTGCATGATGAGAGCTGGTGTGTGTAGCAACTGGCATTCATTTAAAATTGCTGTGTGGCCCCTGGCTGTTGTAGGATCTGTTGGGAATGGCTGTCCAGCATTTCAGACTTGTTTCTTCTTCCTTTCAGTGTTCCTTTACCAGTGATTAGACCTGTGCTGGCTCCGTGCAATTCCAATTCCAGCCAGCTCACCCACTGCCCCAGACTTCTCCACAGGCCAGATCCATGCTCTTGAAGTTCTCCTGAAATTATTTACCAATGGGCATCTCTTTTTCTCTTTTTTCTTCTTTTTTTTTTTTTTTACATTTTGAAATGTAAATAAAGAATTTTTTTAAAACATGTGCAGTGCACATCAATTAACATTTGTGGGAATGGATTCTTCTCCAGGTGAGAAGGGCTGTGTAACATCTTCAGCAACATTCATTATCCCTGGCTGGTTCAGTCAGGAGCATTTACTGCATGGTATTGAGAGAAAGTAGGGGTGAAAGGAGGTAACTACGACTCCCTGGCTGGCAGAAAGGTTCTTGGCATCTTGGCAGTCTCTAGAACCTTTGTGTGCTCAGCCTTACTGAGGCACAAGAAATTGATATAGCACAGATTCCATCATCGTGAGTGCTGGGCTCAGAGGAGAGTTCTGATGTAAATAAATGTCTTTCAGCCTTCCCCTAGCATGAGGTAGCACCAGGCCATGGAGCTATTACGTGCCACGTGTTGGAGGAGTTCACCTGGGTACTTACAGGGGTGTTGGAGCATGCCTGTCACCTGGGAAACACAGAATGGTGATGCTATAGGAATGAAATTGGGGCTGCTTGTCCTGTGTAGTGAGGAGAGCGCAGCTGAGGCTGCTTTTCTTCTCCCAGAACAGAGCTGGGAGCTCACCCACCTGGCAGGGGACAAGCCAGCACCCTGCACAGGGCTGGGTTCCAGCAGGAACTTCTCCTCCAGCTGTTTAAAGGTAAAGGACCTGTTTAAGTTAGAGTCTGTTCTGTCACAAGCAGGTGCTTCATCCCATGTGGAGAGATCCCATCCTTCCCTGGGCCAGCAGCTGTAGGGTGCACTCTGCCTGAGCTGGGCCAGCACTGACATGCTGGAAGAAGCTCCCACAGGCTTGGCTGTGCTCTTTTTTTTTTCTCATGGCTCTTTGAAATCCTGGCAGCAGGCTCTGGCTGTCAGCATTCCTATGTCCTCATTCCTGGGATTGCACAGCAGCTGAGGACACTCTCTTCTCTCCAGCCTGAGGCATGTCACTTTGTACCTGCAGAACATCAGGTGATAAAAGAAGCACAGACACCCCAATCCTTTCTTCCCCAGCCCCACAAATGCTTTGCAGAGGGCTTTTCCTGTGAGGGGAAGGTTGAAGATTCTCAACAGGCTGGCTCAGGTGCCTCAGGGAGCTATACCTGGCAGTGCTGTGCTGAGGTTTGCACTTCTGGCTGCTGATACCCAAATTCACCATTTTTTTCACCAGGGAAACTGGTTTATTTCTGGTCCAGGCTTAGCAGCACTTTTTCAGCCTGATGTATTTACGTCACTGCCATCAGCTGGTCTCAATTCCTGCATACAGGGGTCACAGAGCTTCCCCACATTAATTAAGAGTGGCAAATACATTACAACCTCTTTGTTGTTACATTGGCTAATTACATCCCATTATATTTCCATTCAACATGGAATGTGCAGGGTTCCAGCTTTCCAGCTTGTGTGCCTTGTTCCTTACCTGCTGGCTGAAAGTCTTCTCAAAGACCACATTTTTGGTTGAATTCCCCCGTGATGACATCACCCTTGTGTTGTATGTAGCAAATCTTAGAATGTCCTCCTGTAGAGGAGATGATGGAGCTCTTCTCAGCTCCAGCATCTTCCTCCAGCTGTGGATGCTGCAGCTAGAGATGGTGTTTCTGGTGGCCTGTGCATTTCCCTGAGGGTCTGAGCTGCCTCTGGACCCCACAGTGTTACCCCCTAAAAACATACTTGGGGCCCACAGTTTCAGCTGTTGGTGCATGACCCTGACATCCCCACAGATTTTCTCCCAGAGCTGAAGTTTTCTCCACCATTTTCTCCCTCAGGGCCTGGTGTATTCCTTAATTCCCATTCTACTGTAAGATTATTTTTTCAGGTGACTCACTAAGCAGCATCCAATTTTGACATCATTCTAGCTTCTTTATCCAGGTCATCATCCTGGTGCAGATCCTTTTGGGATTGTGTTATTGTTTTCAAGCCCTGCCCTTCATTAACTGAGCTGAAGATCAGGTGGAAGAGTTCCCAAGAGAGCTGGATGAGACCACTGTTCCTATGGATTGATGTGTTGGGTTGACCTTGGCCTCATTGGAGTCCCTCACCTGGCCAGGGTGGAATGTGGGGAACCAGGATGCTGAACTGGACAGTGATTTGTGTGCAGTGCCAAAAGGGCTGATCCCAAGGGGATTTTTGGTTGCAAAAATGGTGGGGTGGTGGGTCACCTCCCAGAGACCTTCTGGGTGGTTGCTGATGACTTTTCCCTCCTCTTATATCAGATAAATGACATAGTCAAGGCAGGGTTAGGAATCTGTGACCACCAGCCACATTTTTCAAGTGCCTAAGTAAAATTAACTTGTTGGACAAGGACAGGGTTTTCCTCTGGACCTTCCCTCTGGGGAATCCAGCAAGAGATGTCGGATATCTCCAGGCCGCTGTAAGTTGAAGACATAAGGGCAAGGAGGCAAAGAGGAGCTGGGAGGTGGTGCTTGGAGAACGGCTCCAGCAGGGTGAAGGACCCAGCAGCGATGCTTTCCCGGCAGCCTGGGTGGGTAGAAGGGCTCAGGGTGAGGAGCATCCCCCTCCCCACCGGGAACGATGCGATGCTTAGGGAAAAGCTGATTCCCCGCGGATCAGCTCAGTGCTGTAGCTCCACGTCCGTACGTGGATTAGGGAGCTCTGACACGGCTCCATTATTTCCCGTTGCTACTTAACGCTCCCGGGCCCTTTCTGGCCGTCAGTAACGGGAGCGGGCAGCGCTGTGGCCGGGCTGTGCCCGGCGAGCGGCGGCGCTCGGGGCCGGCACGGCACAGCGGCCACCGCCACATGGTCGCGCGCACTTCCCCGATCGTGCCCGTTGGGGGCGGGAGCACCGGCCGGAACGGCCAATCAGGGGCGGGGGCGGGGACTCCGGCCCGGCCGGTGAGAAAAGCTGGCTTGGCAGCCACGGGCGGAGTAGCCAATGGGCGCGCTCGCTCGAGGAAAGGCAGGTTTGGCGACCAATAGGATTTGGGCGGGGGGCGGTGCCCGCTTGGGGACAGACCAATGGGGTCGCTCTCCGTTTAACGGGCGGGCCGGGTGGCGAATTGCGGCGCGAGCGGGCGGGGCGCGCGGGGTGGCTAGCCGGTGCGCGCCGCCATTGTGGCCAGTTCGATCGGTATCGGGAGCGGAGAGCGGAGCTCAGCGAGCCCGGAGCAGGGAGCAGCCCCCCCACGGCCGGCCTCAGTCACCATCACACCGCGGGAGGCGGCGCAAACAGCAGTCACCACCACCGTCCGCACCGAACAGCCGCCGCCATGAGCAGCGAGGCCGAGACCCAGCCGCCCGCCGCCCCCGTCCCCGCGCCGGCCCCCGCCGCCCCCGCCGACTCTAAGCCAAACGGCGGGACCGGGAACGGGGGCAGCGGCCTGGCCTCGGCGGCGCCTCCCGCTGGCGGGGACAAGAAGGTCATCGGTGAGGGCAGCCTGGGGTCCCCGGGGTCCCGGGGTGGGCGGGAAGCCCCGATCCCCTGCCCCTCCCCCGCCATGGCTGAGGGTGGCGCGCGCTCCCTTCCCCCCCCCGCCATTCCCCCCCCCCCCGGGGCGGCGCGCGCCCCCTGCCCGCCCCCGGCGCGTGCCCCCGCTCGCTGGCGCGCGCCGCGGCCGTTAGCCGCCCCCCTCCGCCGCCCCCCCCCGCGCGCCGCCGGCCCCGCGTGCCGGGTGGGGGCGGGGCGGCGCAAGATGTCCGCCACGCGGGGCCTTTGTGCGCGCGCCCCGCCACGTGCCCCTGACGCGCCGCTCCCTCTCCTCCTTCCCTTCCCTTCCCCTCTGCCCCCTTCCCGCAGCAACGAAGGTTTTGGGAACAGTGAAATGGTTCAACGTGAGGAACGGTTACGGCTTCATCAACAGGTGAGAGCGCCCGGACGCGGCGGGCCTTGGCGCGGGGAGCGCGGGGAGGGGGCGCGGCGCTTGTGACAGGCAGGGCGGGGGGCGGCCGTGCCTTTGCCGCCTCTCGCCCCGCTCGGTAGAAGGAGCTGGTGAGATGAACCTTTTCTCCACCCTGGGGTTTCTGACCCGCTCGGGGTTTGGCCTGGTTGGCTTTTGGGTCCGTTAATCTGGGCAAGAGCCGCGCTCTCAAAGCGAGTCTGTTGCCACGGCGATGTGCCTTACATTATGGTCCTTTCTTTTATGGTGTTTTGGGGCTTTTTTTTTCCCCCTTTTAAGGATATAAAAGTATACTGGCTGTTAGCACACAGACTATTTGTTCAAACTCCGGCATGAAGTTCAGTCAATGCAGGCAAAAATTGCTTTGAGCACCTAGTAGTTCATACATGCTCTAATGAGGACACTCTCAACATGGTTGGAAAATGATCTAAAGCAGCATAATTCACACGGTCTGGTGTCACACTGAAATGTATGGATGGGTTATGTGAAACAAGTGCCTAGAAGGTTCCTTTTATGACAGTAGTTGGTGTGAAAAAACTGAACGCTTTGGGAGTTGTGTAAATGCATAAAGTAGGCCTGTCAGGGAGAGGAAGCGCTCTGCGAACAAGTTTTTAATAAATGGGCAATTCTTGGCCCCACTGATAGGGGAGGCCTCCCTGGAGTGTTGCCAGAGCTGTTTCCCTTAATTCGTGGTACTTACATTCCCCAGTCTCGGAATGTGGCTAAAAACTGAGGAATTCCCACTTTAGGGCAGCAAGTGTAGTGTTATTATTGGACCTTGTGTTTATGTTTGGTTTAAACACTGCCTTTTTGAACTGCCTGCTCCTTTATGAACTAGTCTGAATTGTGTGTCAAGCTCCTGAATTGGTTTTGTGTGTGCAGCTTTACAAACTTGCCTCCCAGTCTGCCCAGTTTGCATTGTTCACACCGTGCTTCAGATCCCAGTGTTGTGTAGTCACCAGTGCCGGGAGCTGTCGTGTCTCTGGCCTTGGAAACGCCTCCCAAGTCCCAGCCACAAACCCCACCTCGAGGGAAGGCTTTTCCTGTTCCCTCAGTAGTGAAAATGTTCTGTGATGTCAGTCAAGCAAGGAAGCAGCAGCAGCTAGTTGAGACATCCGAGTAGCTTCCCCAGTCATTACTTTGGCAGCTGTTTAATCCCTGAGGTTGCCATTTGTAATGAGAAACGCAGCATGATCTCGTATTATCAAGAGATTAGAGCCTGGTAACTGAAGGGGAGGACATTTCCTCAGCTCTGGAATCTTTGCCTGGCTGCAGGGAAGCTGTGCTGGGAGCTCCTGGCCTTGCATGGCTCTGCTTTAGCCAGGTCTGCTTTCAGATAAAATGAGCCTTTGGAACTGAAATGAGCTTTGATGTATGTGCATGCTCACTTCAGGTATTTTCTGTGTGTTTTTAATGTTAGAAGTGTGATTCTGTTCCATAATAGGAAGGAGTTTGAATTCTGGGTCTTTGATGGCTGTTTCTCATGTTTGCCAAAATAAAAAGTAGATATGCAAAAGCTGCTGGCTTGGTCTGTACCGTAACTGGAGCTGCACTGTCTGGCATGGTATTTGGTGCCCTGCTGAACTTGGCATCTTTGTCTGTCTGCTTTTCTGTTTCCCTTTTTCTAATATATTTTTGTGGATAAAAGGCATGAATAGAAGAGTTGCATAGTGAAAAAGTCAGCTAAATTATCTGTTCAGCCATCAGAATGGGTGTATCTCTTGTACCCTTCCAAATTTTCTTTGAAAAAGTGATGGTCCTGCTGTTCCATCATCCACATGACAGCGTGCTTGCTGGAAAACAGCATTGGGAGTGGAGTGGCCAGTGGTGTGAGGCTGTAAAATGGCCTGGTGTGTTTTTCACTTGACTTATTGAGCTCTGTGTGACCCAGTCAGTTGTCAGCCCAAAACTCCAATGTCCTCTTGAATGGAAACCGCTTTGCAAAAGGATGTTAAAAACAAGTATCTGGTCTGATTGTCCAAAATTCAGCTTGAGCAAAAGTACAAGGTGTCCACTCTTGTGGATTAGCACTTCCTACCACTGTTTTTCAGGTGAGGATGAGGAGAGGTGCTCAGCATTTTTGCTAGAAACATATTAGTATGCTCTTGTGAAGGTTTTCAGCGTTTTGGACATTGTGTTTTGAAGAAGAGTCTTTTAGCTTTGGCTTTGCGAGGGCTTCTGGGTGCTGCATCGTGGGGCTTTGGAGATGAGATCAGAATGGCTCTGCTCTGCTGCCTTTTGGCTGCCTTTTCCCAGTAACCTTTGAGGTTTGTAGGCATCAATTTCAAGAGGAAACAAGGAGACTTATTTTTACTGGTGATGCCTGACAGAATAGCTGTAGCTTGGACAGAGTTTCTGGAAGAAGTTTAATTGTCAATTCTTGCTTTTTAAAGCTGGGGTGAGGAGCACCTGGCTTTATCTTACTAAAAACCAATCCAAGTATTCTGTTACTACTATGAGCACTCCAGTTCAGAGCATGTTTTCACACAAGTCTACTTATGCCTTTAACCAGTCATTCTGGGAAATAAAAGCCACTTCGGTGTTGATTCAAACTATGTTCATGTAGTAATGAAACTTCACACTGTGGTGAGGGTGGGTTGGTGAGATGGGAGCTGGGATGTCAGTGCTTCAGGAGTGGGGGAGATGGCTTGTGCAGCTCCAACCAGCGCTAGGGTGTCTCTGTTGTACAGAGCAGAACAGAAACTTCTCACTGAAGCTGGTACTGAGCTGTGGTTGTTTGGGCTCATGGCAGTTGTGGAAGCTTTGCCAGGGTCATGCTGAAGGATGGGTGCTCTTGGGTCCTTACAGATACAGACCCGAGCTGTTTTCTGTTTCTTGAGAGGGGAGACCAGGGCTTGGCTGACTGTGCTGCCTTCAGGGGCAGCTGGTGTTGCTGTTCCTCAGGTGAGTGAAACATTGAGGGGAGGTAAGTGAGGCTCCAGTGGCAAAGGCAGAGCTGCTTCCAAAAGCTGCAGTAGCCAGTCTCCCACAGAGCACTGCTGGGAAGGAGTCAGTGGTCACTGTCAGGTGTTCAGACATCTCCATTGATGGAACGTGAAGGATGAAGGGGTGTGCAACAGTGAGGAGGAGAGTGCCTTACTCAACCTTCAGCACGTGCTTTGCACTTCGTGTAAGCTGCCTGCTGATCTCTTTCCTACATGCAGTAAGCTGATAGGAACTAGTTGAGAGCAGGTTGAGGAGTAATGCTCAAAGCCTGTTATGATAGATCTGCATTTTGTTTCTGTGCCAAACAACTGAATTTTTAATTCACTGTGCATTTTATTCACAATTTTAAATTTCCTGTTATCTTGCAGGAATGACACCAAGGAAGATGTGTTTGTCCATCAGGTAAGATTTCCTTGAAACTGAAACATACTCCCTCTCAGAACCTGACTGTGCCTGACCCATTTAAATAGGGCTGAAGTTGTGGAAGAGCTTTACAAACAACTTTTTCTTGGTTGCATTGCAAGTAGAGCCTGCTTGTACTTTGGGGTTTTGCACATTGGCTGAGTGGGCGGATGGTGTACAGTGATGAGAACTGAATTGCACTGGCTGCCAGCATAGGCTTGGAGATATCTTCTTGGAGTCCAGTCATCTTGTGGATTCATACAGTGGTTAAATAAGCCACTGGAAATAAAGTTAAATTAAAAGCTTGCAGCAGGGAAAGAAATTACGTAAACTGAGGGATGAAGTGCCAATGAAGCTCTTTTTTTCATGGGCAAAATTATAGATTTTATTGCTCTAAAGTTTCAATGAAAGTCTACAAACATTTTAGTAGGGGCCTTTCAATTTAACTGGTATGTATCCTTAGATAGAATGTTTGGCAAACAGGAAAATAGCCTCTGGAAAATAGCCCAAGACTGCACACCACACCTGTGTCTTACTTGATATGGAGCAGGTTTGCCTTAGTTTAGTTTGTCTGAATTGCACATTTGTGATCAGCAATTTGCTTTTAGCCCTTTCTCGCCCAAGATCTTGTTAGTAAGCAGCCCACAAATAATTCCTGGTGGAGCCTGGTTTACTTCTGGCATTTAGGAGTCCATGGGTCATTCTTTTATCTCAACTTAGGGATATGCTGCTGTTGTTAACACAAAGGAAGGGAAAAGCAATGTCTGGGAAACGTTTTGTGTTTATCATCTCTCAGCTTCTTGCTTGTTCTTTGTGTGAATTACCAGCTTTTAGAGGCACTGGTTTGTGAGAGGTTATACATACCCTGAGGGGGAGCTTTCACACCCAATTGGCAAGTTAGGGTCACCTGTAAGTGATCTTGACTTACTGGTTGTGTTACAGGACTTGGCATGTAGCTACTATCTATGTTTCTGAAATAACACTTTGGTAATGGTTTTATTGTAATATTTTCTACATAAATAAAAACAGTTAAAGGGCTCTAATCTGAAAGAAATCAGGTTGAGAAGTTTTAGCTGTGTATGCTTTTCTTCTCCATCCCTGTTACATAGCTCAGGTATCACAAAAAGCTGTTGGACTGGCTGCTGTTGACATAAGGCTTTCCTTAAAGTTACTGAGCCTTGAGGGTATGTTTTTCCATTGATTTTGTTACATTTAGGGGGCAAAAATCTAATCAAATTGTGTGACAGGTATTTATGTTAAAGTTGTTATACTTTTATTGCCCTTCAGTTAAAGTGTTTGATAAGCAGAACATGGCTGAGCATGGTGTGTATTGAGTATTAACTTGTCTGTCAAAGATGTCGTTCAGTACTGCAGAGCACTGAAACTGAGTCTGTTCTAGTGATGTTGTTTGACTGGTGGCCACTCATGCAGAGATTGTCTGGTGCTGACACCTTGAAGAAGCCGATCCTTACTGTGCAGTACACAGCTGGAGTAGATTTAGGATTAATTGATTAGTCCTGTGGTAGAAACGATAGTGTTGGAAGCTTTGGAGGAGGAGATCTCTTGATACCTGGCCATTTTTATTTTTACAGAGTATGGAACACAGAAGCTGCTGTGTCCTGTGGTGTGTGGGAAATAATGAAGGGCTGGAAATCCAAGAGGGTGATTGGAAAGGCTGATATATTGGTGTATAGGCTTCAGAGGAATGTATAACTACCATAGTGATGTTGAATATTAAACTCTGATTAGGAATCCTTTAGCCAGTGTGTGGTGTGGGAGTTTTCCTCTTTGTTTTCAAACTGCCTTTTTAGCCAGCAGACAGCATGCTGACAGGTGCTTCCAGTTAATGGTAAAGCTGTTGCACATTTCACATAGTCTAGAGCATAATACCAGGTATATTTTATGACTTCTTGGATTTTCCCAGTGATTTGGTTGCTTTTTTAGGAGTACATGTCTTTCTCCTAAGATAAAAAAATTGAGTATTTAGTAATCTTAAAAGAAATAAAAAGTCTTCCTTTGTATTCTTACACTGTGCCTGCACTGTTGTGTTGTTAGACTGCCATAAAGAAGAATAACCCCAGGAAGTACCTCCGCAGCGTAGGAGATGGAGAGACCGTGGAGTTTGATGTGGTTGAGGGAGAAAAGGTAAACACATGTCTCGGGTATCAGAGCACACGTGGAAAACTCAGATTGCAGGCTTTGCTGTGATGCCTGTGGTTCGAGTTGATGCCTCATGACATCCAAGGAGGTGAATGGTTTTTCATTTCTTCACAATGTGGATGTAAATCATTGCTCAGCACTAGACTGTTACACTGCAGCTGGTGGGAGAGTGATGTTTCCCTAACGCTGTTTCCACTCTTTAGGGCGCGGAGGCAGCCAATGTCACAGGACCTGGTGGAGTTCCAGTGCAGGGCAGTAAATACGCAGCAGATCGTAACCATTACAGACGATATCCACGTCGTAGGGGTCCTCCACGCAACTACCAGCAAAACTACCAGAACAGTGAGAGTGGGGAAAAGAATGAAGGAGCAGAGAACATACCAGAAGGTCAAGCCCAGCAACGCCGTCCCTATCGCAGGCGGCGGTACCCACCTTACTATATGCGTAGGCCCTACGGGCGTCGTCCACAATATACCAACCCTCCCGTGCAGGGAGAGATAGTGGAGGTAATGTTTGCCTGACATATGATGCTAAACGGGCTTGGTTGCTTTGCAGCAGGGTGATGGGATGCGCCTTTTGGCACTTCTTGTGTCAAAATCAACACTCCAGATGATTTTGGTAAGGTTTAGCAGTAATGTGAAATGAAGTAGCTGAAGGTGTCCTTGTTGCAGCTTGTAAAAAGCAGAGTGTTGCAATTCGTGTGATTAATTGGAGGATTCTCCATCGTGTGCACACCTGTTCCCTAAAACTGCTGTTCACCTTGACTGAACTGACAGCCTTCCAGCTCCTTTGTCACAGCCTGACAAGCTGTGGAATTAGCTCATTTCTGGTTGGGGCTGAGGGGGTCTGTGGCCTGATGTCTTGCAGGGTGCTGACAACCAGGGTGCAGGAGACGGCAGACCAGTCAGGCAAAACATGTACCGGGGTTACAGACCAAGATTTCGCAGGTATGCTGCACATCAGCTGCTGCTCTTAGCCTTGTCCAGCGGCAGAGCCGGGACATGGTGATGCTCAGGTGCTGCATGGTTAAAGCCTAGCTTGACTTTCAGGGGTCCTCCTCGTCAAAGACAGCCTAGAGAGGATGGAAATGAAGAAGATAAAGAGAACCAAGGGGATGAAACCCAAAGTCAGCAGCCACCTCAACGTCGGTACCGCCGTAATTTCAACTACCGACGCAGACGCCCAGAGAACCCTAAACCACAGGATGGCAAAGAGACGAAGACAGCCGAACCACCAGCTGAGAACACGTCCGCTCCCGAGGCTGAGCAGGGCGGGGCTGAGTAAATACCGGCTTAACATCTCTACCATCATCCGGGTGCGTGAGCAGGGGCCTGGGGATGCCTTTTGCTGACTTTCTTTTGATGCTTTTAATTTGTGCCTTAGAAGGTTTGGATTCTTCTTGCTCATGTGTGCTGTAACTGATCTGTGTGTCTGCAGAGCTCTGTGAGGCTTTGTTGACTAATTGGAAGGTCTTAGTTACAAGCTTGAATTGTCATTGATGGAATACTGCTACACTTTAAATCTTGGCTGTGTGTGGTAGTTCAGGTGTACAGCAGTCTCTGCTCACCCAGAAATTCAAGCAGTGCAAGTGTAAAGACTTGGAAGTAGTCAGGAGAAGCATGTGCTGGGATTTACCCAGCTGAGTCCCTAGATCCTCCCTGGATGGCATTGAGACCTGAGCATCCATTTCTACAAAGGTGTTGTGGAATTAGCAGGAGTGTCTCAGGAGCAACTTTTTATCTAATCAGAGTGCTGGAAATAACGGTGGAAATGGTGCTTTTGTCAGAGCTGTGGGAGCTGTGTCGCAGTACTGAGGTGTGGACTTGCGAGGGTTGTGTGCAGGGCAGGGGCCAAAGGCTGGGTTAGGCAAAGGAACCTGGCTGCAATTTAAGCTTTTTTGGTGCTGACTCCTGAGGGACAGTTCTGCTAATTTAGGAATGTTTTCATTGCCAGAACTTTACCTGTTGTGCATTTCTTGTCACTGTGTGTGTGTGTGTGTCCCATTCCTTTTGTCACTTGCTCTTTGCTCACTAGCTGGAGGGCAGGAAAGTGGAAGAGGCATTTAGGCTGTAGTGGGTGCAGACTGAGTGGTCACATTGAGGGGATGGACAGGGGCTAGAGGAGTGGGGCTGGGAGAAAAGCTCAGTGTTGGCAGCAGCTGCAGCCTCCCCAAACTGTGGGAGCTTCAGTCACTGCCCAGGCTGTGCTGCAGTGATCTCTGTGCACTTCTGGTGAACATTTGTTGTATCCTGGTATTCATCTTTGTGGTCAACACCTCCTGGATGAATTCTTAAAAATATGAGCTTCAGAAGGATACCACAATGGCACCTTGGTTCCTCTTGCTGTCTGGTAGTATTGGAGAATATTTGGTTTAGTTTCTGTGCTCTGAGCAGTGGCTGAATGTCAGCAGAGCCTGGTGGGAGCAGCCCTCCCCATGACCAAAGGATCCTGTTGGGTTTAAGCTCACTGAGAGCTCTCCTTGGAGTCCGTGGCATTGCTCCTGTGGGAAGGTGGCTGGTGTGGTTGCATGGGGTGAGGGTTGGTCTGTGAGCTTGTGACTGGCAGCTTAGGGTGAATTTTTGAGTTGCAGGTGTTGGTACACAAAGCATCCCTGTAACCCTTTGTCACCTGTCTGATCAGCCTTTTTTTTTTTTCCTTCTTTTTCAGTTTAGTCATCAAAGAAAAGACTTTAAGAAATGAAGAAGAAAACGAAATTCCAGCAATAAGAAATGAACAAAAGAATTGGAACTGAAGACCTTAAGTGCTTGCTTTTTGCTGTTGACCAGATTACTAGAACTATCTGCATTATCTATGCAGCATGGGGTTTTTATTATTTTTACCTAAAGAATTCTCTTTTTGGAAATGATAAACACGTTTTTTAAAAGCCTGTTTTTTCTCAATATACCTTTAAAAGTTTGTAAATTGTTTCATATCTGGTCACGTTGAGATTTTTAAGAACCTCATTTTTAATTTGTATGAAGTATACGCCTGATTTTTTCAAGTCAAACTGCAAGCATCTGTTAATAAAGGTCTTAAAGAGTTACCATGTGTGCTTAGGTGTTTTAAACCCACTTTTGTTTGAAAGGGATTTAAGTATTCATAGAAGGTTTGGGAAAAAATGTGATTGCTTTACTCTTTGGGCATACAAGGCTGGTGGGGTAAAATAGAAAAATGGAAGTAAAACCCATGGAGATGCAGTTGAGTGACAGTGGAGAAGGATGGGCAGGCACAGAGGGCTGGGAGTGCCTGGTGCTAAGACCCAGTGTGTTTCCAGGAGCTGTTTGCTGGAGCAGCTTGGCTGTGTCCTTGCTGGGGTACAGCACTTGCAGAACTGAGGTGGTGTGAGGGTGCTTAAAAAAAAGGGCAAAAAAAACCCCATTTCCCAGAAATGATGGAATACCACATTGGTTTGGGTTGGAGGAACAAGGAACTTTAAAGCTCACCTCATCCCCTATCCTGCCATGGGCAGGGACACCTTCCACTATCCTAGGTTGCTCCAAGCCCTGTCCCAGCTGCCCTTGAACACTTGCAGGGGTGGGGTAGCCACAGCTTCTTGGCACCTCGTGCCAGATTCTAGATTCCAAAAAATCCCAAACTTGTCATTGGTGCTGTAGCATAACTGCTCAGGGCTGTGCTGCAGAGCCAGCTGTTCCCCCAGGGGTGCAGAAGCACAGTCAGAGCTGTGCTTTGTGCCAGAACTGGCTTTGGCTGCACCCCATGGTGTGAACTTGGGGAGTGGGGGCTGCTCCCCCTTGTCTCTGCCCAGCTGAGCCATGCTCTGACACGAGATAGAACCACTGCAGAGCACCTGCACGAGGGGGTGGCTGTCCAGTGGCAGCTTCTGGGACCTTTCTACACACTAATGAGCTCTGTGCTCATAAATCATTTTCCTGTGGGTTCCAGTGTCCCAACAGTCCCAGTGCTCCAGGCTTTGCTCTCCAAGCACCTTCTGATGCTCCCACCTGCCCATCCCCTGGCTGTGCCATCTGTGAGCATCCTGACAGTGCTGTTTGACAGCAAAATCTCATCTCTGTTCCTTCCTGACACTCAGTGTTGGGATTTTCTCCTTTCCCAGGTCCCTGTGGTGTTGCTGGTGACAGGGACAGCCTTGTCCTGGACATGCCATCTGGCAGAAGTGTAAGAACCTGCAATAAACAACGGCTTTGCTGCCTTTTGGCTTCATGTGATGGGGCAAATGGCTCAAGAGGACTCTTGCAGCTCCTGTGCATTCTGGATGCAGGTGCTTTGCAGCCTGGCTGGGCTGCAGGAGTGGCACTGCAAGTCTTCACTTGCAAGTCTGTCTCTTTTGGGACTGACTGTGCCCCTGCAGCACTGTCTGCTCAGCCTGGAGCTCGACCTGCCACCCCTCAGGGGACAGTGCTGAGGAGCTTCTGCTTGGTTTCCCTGTGCTGCAGAGGTGTCTGTGTGCTTAGCTTGGGGTGAGGAGTAAGGGAATGAGGCCAAAACTGGCATTCAGTAATTGAGGGTGGTGGGGATTGAGTTGTGACTTCAGGTTCTGATTTGTTTTCATAATGGTTTGCAAATGCTGAAGTAATTCCCATTTTGTGTGAACTTAAAAACTGCACTCTGCTGGTAGAGATCTCCATCAGGCTTCAGCCTGACTCACCTTGTGTCTGGTGTGTATGGCTTCGGTGTTCCTTGGTGATCCCCCATGAGAACATCGATAACCAAGTGTTCAGACTCCTGGTTTTACCCCGTTCTTGAGCACAAACTTTGTGCTGCCCTGTACCCAAGCCCAGGGAAGGTTTCCTGTGGGGCTGGTGTGGGAGGAACCAGGACTGCCAGCCACATGGAGTCAGTGCTGCTCTGTGCAGAAAAGTCTTCCCAATGAATTCCCCCAGAGCATGGGCTGAGCAATGTCAGAGCAGCTACTGTGCCCTCAGGGTCCTGACAGCTTTCTTGGGAAACATCTTTTCCTAAAGCAACACTTTTCTGGGATTTATTTCATGAAACCTGGCTGGAAGTGGAGGAAAAACCCCTTCCCTGGCTGAGTGCTGCAGTACCCTCGCTTCTAGAGCCAGCTGGCTGTGTCAGAGCCTGGAAGCAAGCTGCAGAAATGTCTCAGTACAGGTTCTAGTGCTTTAATGGGGTCAGATGGCAGGGAGGGGGTCCCACATCGGGGCTGGGTGCAGGAGGTGCTGCTGCCCATCACACACAGGAATCCATGGCATACATCTTGCTGGTGGCTGTTCGGCCCCGGGGCCGGGGATGCCTCTGGGGTGGGCAGTGGCTGCTGGGGGCTGCCAGGAAAGAGTTGGGGTTGTCATAGGGTGACTTGGGGCTGCCACAGCACGGGGACACGGCAGGAGAAAGGAGCTCGGACAGCCAGAAGGGTTAACTTGCACCCCATGGGACCAGGCACAAGGGATGGAGATGATGTCTGGGGAGGAATCACCTGCCCAATGTCCCTGACAGGGAATTTACACCTGGCCACTGGCTCAGGCTTTGGCTGGTGACAGGGATTCAGGTCCAGCACAGTTCCTGCTCTGAGTAAACATCTGCATACCTTCACCAGGACCTGGAGGCCCACAGATGTGCATGGGCCCCTGCACCCTCTTCATGCCCTTAAAGGGTTTATGGGGCCCCTCACTCAGCCCTGTTCTGCCTTGTGTAGCCTCCCCAGCCAAGGGGCACAGGCACAAGGGACAGGACAAAAGGGGTTCCCCTTGGTTAGGCTGGACCCTGCAAGAAGCCCCTGTGCCCCCTGAGCTGATCCTTCACTCCTTGTCCCTGCAGGGCAAAAGCCTTGAGATAGGATGAGGTGGAACGAGCCAGACTGACCTGTGCAGGAATAGAGGCAGCAGGTCAGCAGGACAGATGCCACAAAGCAGCCAGTGGAGCCAGCCATCCCCAGCCAGCACGACCAGCCAAAGTCATAGTGGACTCCCAGGAATATATTGTGTGCCACCAGCATGGCCCTCTCCACGTAGACATCCACTGCATACCACACGGAGCCTATGAGCCCCAGGATGCCTAGGAGGAATGAGGCTTGTTAAAAGGAACCACAGAACCCCCTGTGATCCCCAAACCCCACTGAGGGGGTGCCCACAGCTCCCAGCGTGATCCCCAGCTCCCCATGGGACATGAGCTCTGCTCCCAAGCTCTCCCAGCCACGCACTCCCAGCACCGAGGATGGCTCCAGCTCCATAGCACATCTTCAGCTTGACACAAGGATCTTCCTTAAGGAACGTGATGCAGTCCAGCCCAAGGATCAGTGTAGCCAAAGCCAGGCCAGCCAGGAGATCTGCTGTGATCATCAGGGTCCGTGTCACCACGATCTTCACTGGGCAGGGAAGTTAAAAACAACCAGAAATGGGAATGAGGAATTATCAGAGGAACAGGTCTCTCCACTTCCAATTTCTGCCCATGTCCTTTTCAGTCACCCAGCACACCAGTGGCCATCACACTGGAACCCACCAACCCCATCCCTGCCATGGGCCAAGGGAATGTGCTCAACAAGCTCATCAGAAACTTAATAAGGACTTAAACCTATGATTAGACCATCTCAAGAAACCAAACAACTCAAGGTACACCCATCAGCACCTGGTATGTGGTCACCTGCTCAAGCCATTCTTGAGCAGAAGACACTGCTGTCCACACTGGTTTTTTCCTCCAAGTTGTGTAGTAGGTGTTTTGAACAGCAAATGTCAATATTCCCGTGAAAAAACAAGAGCTGGCATGGATCACATCACCAGCTGTGATGGGCCTGTGCCCTGCAGAGCTCCCTTCTCCCCAGAGCAAGGTGGCAGCCCCCTTTAGTCCATATCAAATACTTTCCTTCTCCGCTGCCTGAATCTGTGTTGTTCCATGTCATGACCAGCACAAGGGTTCTCTCTGCAGGGCTTGATGTACCCTGTGCAGGCCAGAAGAAACGTCCCTACCCTGATGTGACTGTCCCTGAGCTGTGGCCCAGGACAGTGGGAATGATCCTTGCTCTGCCTGCAACATGGTGGGTTGCAAATCCTGGGCTCTGCATGCCAGGACACCTTTGTTGTGAGGTGACACAGCTTCACAGCCTCTTCTCTGCCTGATGACCCCAGGGCAGATGTGGCTGAACCCTGAGTTGCTGCCAAGGCCAGGCTGTTGGGGCAGGAGACCGGGAGCAGCCCCAGGCTGGTGTGGCTGACTGACAAAGGGCAGCTCAGTGCAATGAAAATCACTTTCCCTCTTCCCTTTCAAGAAGACTCTGAGCTGTGAATGCCTCCAGGCCAGGTGAGCTCACCTGGGTGGTCAGCCAGAATGGAGTCATACTGGTCACAGGTCCTGACCCCGTCCTGCATGTTGGTGACACACTCCCTCCAGAGGCCCCTGCACTTGTGACTTACCTGGAAGCAGGAGAAAGGCACTCATGCAAAAAGCACCGGAGTCTCCCCAGCTTCCCATGGATCTCCCAGCCCAGCAGGGCAGATTTCAGGCTCCCACCACTACACCTGGACGTGTCCCATGACTCCCTGCCCATCCCTGCTCTGTGTTTTCTCCTGCTCCATCCCTCTTATCTCTATAATTGTCTAACCCTTCAACTCAAAAAGCACTGGGTTTGTCCCACCACGTCCCTTTTCCGAGCCTGTGGAGACATGGTGCAACCTCATGGATGGCAAGGCACCCACCTTGCTCTCAGCTGCTCACCTTGAGGACGATGGTTGCTCTGCTCACCTTAGAGGTGGCTACTCTGCTCACCTTCCAGCTGATTGCTCTGCTCACCTCCAAGCTGTCATCAGCATTGACCATCCAGCAGTCCGTGCACGTGGCCAGGAGGAGGAAGAGTGTGGAGAGAAGAGCGAGCCCAAATGCTGTCACCTGCAGGGCTGCACCCATGGGCTGAGCTGCAAGGGCACAGAGATGTTCACCAACTCTGCTCTGGCTACTTCCACACACCCAATCTTCCACTGACAAAGTGCCACCAAGGCCAGGCACCCTCTGGATCCCCAGGAGTCATCTGGGTCCTGTCTCACAGTGCTCACTTGCTGTCAAAATGCTCTGAATATCCTCAGCCAAGGTTGGGCCACCAGGTTTACATGCAGAGAGAGCTTTTAGACACACAGTAATTTTCTAGTGGAATTTCCCACATTGGCTCCCTGTCCTCCAAAAAGAACCTGCCAACCATCAGTATTTGCCCTTTGGGAACCAAGAGCTGCTGGAAACTACTGTCAAATAACTGCTGCTACAAAATCCTGTGACCTAAGCACGTCTCCAGAGAACCTCTAGAGACCTCCACACCTGCTTGTCTTGGTGGGTACATCCTCTGCCTTTTCTTGCTTTTGTTTTTTACTCCAAGAAAAGCTGTGAGGTGTTGAACATCCAGGTTGGAGCACAAGCAAGTGTCCCAAGGAGGTGTCCTAATCTTAAACACAAGCCCAAAGACATATCTCCCATTCCAAAGGCTGCTGGGGCATGATGTGGGTGCCCTGAGGAGCTGCCAGGGATTTTCACAGAGCAGAAGGGATGGCACCATTTGTTTTCCATTCCTGGATGGAGGAACTCTGGATGAAGGAACTCTGCAGAGAGGGGAGTTGTGTCCAAGGTATGAGCAGGGGACATTGTGCCTGCAAACCCTGGGCAGGAATCCTACTTTGCCATGTTTTACAACCCAAAATGCCAAACATTTTACTGCCTGAAGCTGCAACCACTTTGGACAGCCCTTTGGACAGGGCTTCATACAAATGCGTTAATTAGCAAGACCAGATGAGTTTCTGAGCCACGTGGGTTAATTACCATGAGATGATAACTCATCATCACCAGAGGCTGCCCACCCTGGCATGGCACAGGCTCCCTGTGGGGCAGAGCTGGGAAGGAGGGTCGTGGTCCCCATGCCCAGTGTGCCCCATTCTCTCCCCAAATCCCCTCTTGGGAGGTCACTGGGAGTGGAGGCATCACTCTCCCCTCATCTCTGAGCACTTCCATCAGCTTCACTCCGAGTGGGCAGTCTCTTAAACTCCAATTTACAATAATTTTTTTAAATTCCCCAGGCTCCCTTCTGAGCTATCTCCCCAGAACCCTGTTTCTGCTACAACCCAGCTGTTTTGGAACCTTTGAAGAAAATCTGCTCAGCCATTTCAGTTAAATGAGCAAGAAAAAAAAAAAAAAAAAAAGAAGAGAAAGAAATTCTTAATGCTGGGAAAAACCAGCCCTAAACCTTGATGATAAATAAAAGGGGTTCATGGGGAGCATTACCTTCACTGCAGGCTCATCCTGGATGCAGTGGGATGATGACAGAATCTCTTTGTTGCTGATGGTTTAGGATAGGGATGTAGGTCTAGAAGGCTTTTAAGCGCAGATGGGATTGGATCCTGATTTACCTGATGGAGTCAGGGGTACTCAGCACCAGCTGGAGCTTGCTCTGGACTATTTAAGGTCTGTCCAAGGTGGGCTTTGTGCTCTGAGACATGATGGGCATCCCTGCAGTTAGAGCAGTCATAGGCTGGGAACGGAGCCTCCCCAAAAATGTCACGTGGGGAAACCACTGGAAACCTGCTGGGAGCTCTCCCCAGGTGTGTCCTGGACAAATAACCCCTGTTTTTTTAATTAGACCTTTCAATTCCTGCCTAAGAATGAGTGGCCTAAGACACTGGGGTGGCCTAAGGTCCAGGAGTGGTCCAGAGTTCAGAGGCTTGGGAGGGGCCAAAGAAAGGAACTGGAATGCCAGGGTGATAATGAACCTCTTTGGATAGTAATTAAGACCTTCCTATTTTCCTCATTAAGCAGAAAACAAGTGAAAACCACTGCAGAGGTGATGGCTCAGGCACTGCTGGTGCCTGTGACCCTGAGCAGCAGCACTCAGCTGTCTGGCACTTGGAGCTGCCCTAAAAACCTCAGGTTTGTTCTCTAATCCCCTGCTTTTTGGGGATTCCACAGGATCTGTTACAGCATCCTCTGAGCATCCCTGGGCTCTGCCACTGCTCACCCTCATCTCCCAGACCCATGGGGAACACTCAGATTTCCATTTTGTGGGTCACAGCTGAGGGGCACTTGGGTTTTTAGGGTGGGTTTGGATTTTGTTGTGGTTTTTGGGGTTTTTTTTTCCCTCTAGATAATCCTCTGCAGCATTTTGCTGTGGGCATTTTGGCAAAACACCAATCTTGGCAAATCCTTCAGCCCTGCAGAGACTCCCAGGTGCCTGATGTGTGAGATTCCTGGGGCTTTGAGTTCTCCTGTTTTCCCAGAATTCTGGCACATGGCAGGTCTAATGCTTTGGCATGTAACACTGAATTAGGGCCAAAAATGTTCAAAAGGGTTTGTGAACCTTCATTTTCCAACCTTTATGGCTCAGGAATTTATAGTTCTTGGACATGTGTGACCCCAAGTGATACAATACTGTACCTCCATGGTCTTGGCAACACCTATAAAATAGGTGTATTTATATTTTCTGCTTGTCTAAACACTCAGTTTATGATATATCAAACTAATCTGCCTTGTCAATCCCCAACTGAAACCTTTTTGGGGGTGAAAAGGGGCAGGTGGAGGAGCAGAACTAGCAGTAGTCAAATGATTAAGCTCCTTTCCTGGGTTAATGACAGTGAAAACCAGACCATGAGGTTTGTCCAAACCATGTGTTAAAAAAGCGCTGACAAGACCCAAACCTTGAACTTTAGCAAATTTTGTACTAAAAATCCTGCTGTGGCTGGCAAGGAAAAAAAAGAAGGTGCTTTCTTGGATGGGATCATCTCAGAGAACTTGAGAGGACTCAGTAGATGCTGTAGGGTCAGGACAGTGAGTAAGAATTATTTTTTAATAAAAAATTCACCACCAAATTCAAACAGCCATGTCTCAGAGGTGTGAGAAAAACTCTTCTGCATGCCTTTGTGTGGGGGTCATTTTCCCTTTTCCCTCATTTAAAAGTGACTATTATTTCCCAGAGGTTTGGCTGAAAGCAAGAGGTACAACCCAAACCTTCAGTTCTGCTCATTAAACTGGTTTAATGACCAAAGAAAATGTGTGTTGGAGGGGGGAAACTCTGTTTTAACCTGCAAAGGCAAATCCCCTGCTTTGATGTGCCAGCCTGGGTGTCCATCCCCTTTGGGTGACTCTTGGAGATGTCACAGCAACCACCAAGGACAGCAAATCCCTGGGTTTGAGGTGGGATGGGATTTATTTCTGGTCCAGGTGCAGGGGACAGGACGAGGATGCTAAGATGACACAGCAGCCATGCAAAAACCTGGATGGAAAACATGATCTCTGAAGAAAAACATGCACAGCAGGGCTCACATCCCTGCACAGGGGAATAAAAATCAGCTTCAATTAGCAAATACCCAATTAGGCACAAATCAGCTCTGAATTCATGGGAAATGGGAGAAAACAGGGAGACTTCAGCTTGTAGGGTCCATAAGAATGTCCAAAAGTGGAAGGTGCTGGTGGCATTTCAGCCTTGGGAAGAGACTTGTGGAGGAGCCAAGAGGGATTCCCAGGGATTTAATCTTAAATGAAGAAATTTTCAAGGCCACATCCCCACCTTTGAGAGAAACACGTGGCAAAAGGCACAATTTAGACAGAGGGGAAAAAACCTTTGAGGATGGGGAAGAGGCTCCTGCCCCACTGCAGGAGTGGCTCTGAACTGGAGTCACTGGAAGGGACTGGTCCAGATGGGGAATGAGGGGAGATAAAAGAGACAGTACCAGAAAGATGCCCATGATTGAAAATATTTTAATACCACCAAGTCACAATTTTTAGTACAAAAAGAAAAAAAAAAAAAAAAAAGCATTTAAAAATCCCCACCCACCCCATTTCCAAGCCACACATCCCATGGAAAAGCTAATGGAATTTATATTAATAGATTAAAAACATTCTTTACACTGAAATATAAAAAAGCCTTTTTTATTTTTTAGTTGGTTTTGGGTTTTTTGTTTTGTTTTGTTTGTTTGTTTTAAAGCACAAGGTTTCTTTTCAATCCTTCCTGCAGTGGCTTTTGGTTGGTGTTTTTCAAGGGGAACCCCAAAATTTGGGTTCAGCACCTGCTGGGTGATGCCAGCCTGCAAGCACTGCTCTCCCCTGAGGGGTGCAGGACACAATTTTACAGGGGGGCTGCAATTTAAAAGAGAAAAAGGGCAGTTAATGCCAGGGAGAAAGAGAGAAATCACCCTCCCCTGGGGAAAACATAACATTCCTTCTCCTCCAGCACAGCCAGGGACTCAGATCTGGGCATAGGAATAACATCAAATAGAGGGGAAGGAAATAAAATACAGGAAAAGAAAATAAAATGGAGAAAAAGAGAGTAAAATAAAGCAGAGAAATAGAAAATAAAATTAAGTAAAATAAAATAAAATGAAGTAAAATAAAATAAAATGAAGTAAAAGGAAGTAAAATAAAATAAAATAAAACAAAACAAAATAAAATAAAATAAAATAAAATAAAATAAAGCAAGAAAAAAACTTAAAAATCATCTCTCTTCATATTTGGGTTTAAAAATAAAATAATAATAATAAAAAATTAGGTAGTGAAACTGTTTGGATAATTTCCAGCGTCCTACCCTGTGGGCTGGCTGGCACAGCACTTGCAGCAGAGCTGGAGGGATGGAGTACAGGGAGTTTGGAGGATTTACAGATGAAATTGGAGCTTTGGAAGTTGCAAAACAATTATTAGCAGTAGATTAGAGGTACAAAGAGGTGGAGGCAATTAGCAGGTTGTGTTTGGAACCTTCACTGTCCACTCTAGGGGATCCTGGCAGGGAAGAGGGATTTGGACCCAGCAGGGAGGCACCAAAATTCAGGGCTCTGTCCATCTGCCACTCAAAATAGTTGTGTTGGGCACCAAAACTAAAAACAAATCCTTTGTGTTCAGAGCCTCTTTTTGCTGCTTTAATTTGCCCAAACCCATTTATTCTTGTTTAACAAGGCACAGCCTGGTCCTGGACAGGAATGAGCCCAAGGCAGGTTTGGGCTGGCAGAGCTCAGCTGGAGCAACAGGCCTCCAGGCAGGAATCAATAATAATTAATAATAATTTAAAAAGTGTTGCTTTTCAGTAGCAATGAGGCAGGGGAATGCTGCACCCTGAAAACATCCCTTTGCCAAGAGCAGGGTGTGGGGATGCTTCAACCCCGAGTGGGGCTGGTGCTGTTAGAAGTGAAAACCTCATCCCAGGAAAACCAAGCTCTGGGTTCCTCCAAAACGGGTTTGGGACAGGGGGTGGCTTCTGTGCAGGACACCCTGTGGGATTGGCTCTGTGCCCCTGGGGGGCCCAGCATCCCTGTGACAGACAGACAGACAGACAGACAGACAGACAGACAGACAGACGGACAGACACGGCCTGGCCATAACTCCGGCTGAGGAGAGCATGGCAGTGATGGACACGGGAGGTGTGACACTTAAAACCTCTGTTGTAGAGGCTGGCACTGAAAATGGTGCTGAAACATGGAAGATAAGGAGGAGAAAGGTCTCACGGGGTCTTGCCTGGTTTTGGGGAGGGCAGGGAGGCAGCAGGAGGGCAGGGCTGTGCTCAGACGTACTCCCGGGCCGTGGAGGGCTGGGACTGCCGGTGGTACTGCTGGCCTCGGCGCTCCTTGGCAGGGCAGGAGCAGCACAGGAGGGACCCCCCCAGCATGGAGAGGCTGGAGGCCCCCCAGCCCACGAAGAGAGCAGAGCCAAACTCGTACCTGTGGTGAAAGGGGTGAGGGATCATCAGAGAGAGGCGGAGGTGCAAACTGAGATGGGCAATGGGATGCTCGAAGCCCTGATGAGGTGACCAGTGACGCCAAGGCAGATTTTGGTTCTTCCCTCTCCATCCCCACTTTTCCTGCTGGCTATATCCAGCTCCCACGTGCCCCCATCTTTTAATCCTCCCCTGGGCTGAAATTGCACATGTCCACCACTACCCTGCCCCAGCTGGTAACAACGAAAGCATCAGGGACATCTGCAAGGTGGCAGTGAGGTCCCAGCTGTGGGGCACACCGACCCACAGCGCTGTGCCCCACCAAAACCAGCGAGGGGAGGTGCAGTGGGATGTCAGGGACAGACAGAATCCCGAAGGGCAGCCCCTGGGCCGGGCTCTTACCTCGCATTGACGGGGACGATGCTCTCTCTGAAGAACTCATGGGTCACCTGCGTTGCGTACAGCGACACGGCAGCCAGCGTGCACAGACCTGGGCACAGAACCAGAATCACTGAGTGCTTGGGGTTGGAAGGAACCAGTGCAAAGCCCTCTGCAGTGAGATACCAAACATTGGCTGTCAGTGACACCCAGCCCTCACCAAACTGCTCCTGTCAGTGTTGAAAGGTGTTTGAGGGTTCCTGCACTTTGGTGTAGGAAGGCCAGAGCTGCCTTACCAGAGAGAACGAAGAGGACACCTCCAGCAACAGCTATGCGGCTCTTGGTGACAGGATCCTCCTCCCCAACCTTAGTGCATTTCATGCCCACCACGCTCACGATGATGCCAAAGAAGCCCAGGAGCAGAGAAATGACCATGAGAGCCCGGGATGTCTGGATGTGAACTGCAAGAGGGGAAGAAAAACTGCTCCCAGCAGGTGCCTTTGGCCACAGGGAGCAAGTTCACTGCATTCCATGCTGGTGATGGACCTGTCCTTATTAACCCTGTCCTTGCTGTGCAGTTCCCAGGTCATGTCCTCCCCACCCAGCAGATATGGAGACCTCAGCTCAGGGCATTGCTCCCAGTGCCTTCCCTGACCTTCCTCCCTGCCACCCTCATCTTGCTCATGACTGGGCTGGGCTGGGCAGCACCACAGTCCCCAAATGCCAAAAGGGTGATGCACAGTCATGTTTTTGATGTCCCCATGGGGCACTGTCGGTATCTAAATGTGATGCCCACACTGGAGCTCAAACCTGCCAGGGCCAGGAGTGTCCCAGGCACACAAAGGGGCTCAAACACACAGGACCAAGAGAGACTCGGTCCCAGGGTGGGGAGGTTGGGGCCCAGGATGGGAGAGGGAAGCTTGGACACACATCAGCTCAGTGGATGAGTAGACTCAGACCCTTCTGAGGGGAGTCAGACCTACAATAGGGGTGGGGGCAAGAAGGACTTGGACCTGAAGGTGACTGAGGCTCCAGGAAGGGCCAGGGAAGCTCAGATCCACAGGGGAAGGAGGCATCCAGACATGAAGAGGGTACAGAGCTGTTGGCGATGTGTGTTCAAACCCCTACAGGTGGGTTCAAACACAGAGAGGGGCTCAGAGCCATACGAGGGAGCATCAAACCCACATCTGGCTCAGAGTTACAGCGTGGCAAGGGCAGCTCAGGATCCCAGGGGAGCTCAGACCCGAGGCAGAGATGGGGAGGGGGAACAAGAAGCGCGTCTCACCCTCGGTGTCCCCGTACCCACCTTCGAGGGAGAGCAGCGAGTCGTGCAGGCGGCACTGGACCTGCCCTGTGCTCTGGGCAGCGCAGCTCATCCACAGCCCCTCGTGGAGCCCCACGGCGGTGATGATGGCGTCTCCGGCATACGAGCTCTGCCTCCAGTGCGGCAGCACGGCCGCGGCCAGCGCTGCCAGCCAGCCGGCCACAGCCGCCAGGTACCCGGCCAGCTGCCGAGCCCCGCCGCCCATCGCCCCGCGGGATGCTGGACGGAAAGAACCGCAGCGGCGGCTCCCAGAGGGAAAACGGCTCGGGAGGAGGGAAGGGAGGAGGATTTGAAGTGAAGGCAAAGAGTGGAGTGGAGTGGGAGAGTTGAGGCTAAAGGGTGAGCTGGAGTTTAAGGGGAATTGGGAGGTTGGGATTAGGGGGATGGAGGGGACTCAGATTTGAGTCTGAGGAGGGTGATTTGGGATTGGAGGCAAGGGATTTGAATCCTAGAGGGAAGAATGTGGTCTGAAGGGAAAGATTTGGGGCACGGAGGGTATTTGGGTCCAACGGGAGAGAACGGGGCTTGTGGGAGACCTGTCAAACGACAGTGGAGGGATGGGGGAAAATGGGGCTCCCCAACAGGTGGAGGGGACGGGGGTGTGTGGGAAGTTACCTTGACCCCCAAGTTGTCCTTGACCCCCTGCCGTGGGCTGGGAGCCCCCCCAGAGGTCTCTCCAGGAATTCAACAGGGAGCAGGGAAGCAGTTCATTCACTGAGGGAATTCAGGCACACCACGCCACCATGGCACTCAACAAGAGAAGCCATTGTCAGCGGGGTACGCCTGCAGGAGAGGGACAGGGGGTGTGGGGAACACGTGTCACCACCCTGGTGACACCAAGCCCCTTGCAGCCCCAGGACCTGGCAATCGTTAACCGCCGTGGCCTCATCAGCAGTCTGCTCACGCGCTCAGGCAGCTGGGGGTGGATGCTGGGATGGTGGGCAGCCTCCACTGGAAACCTATCTTCATCCTGGAGAAATCATCCTCCAGACTGCCCCTGCCCACCCCTCCAAGTGGGATGGGGGTGCTGGGTGGCTGCACAGGGGGCAGGATTTATTTGCCCACATTCCCAGGATGGTTATGGTAATGGCCAGACATCTGCAGGAACAATTCAGTGCCCTGTCCCCGCCTGCCAGGGTGCTCAATGTCCTTCTTGTTCAAGGACGGTTCCCTCCTCCCTGGAATGGTGGGTTCCTTCCCACGCTATGGGAGGAGGGTCCAGAGGATGCTCAGCTGGAGATTGTGTTGCCTCTACTGTCCCTGGGGCACCTTCTGCCCCCCAAACACCTTTCTGAGGCTACAGGGCTACAACACTCTTGGGTAAAGGTTTGCCAGGAGGAAAAGTTGCACCCCAACGCTGACAACAGCCAGAGCGTGGCACCAGCCTTCAGTCCCCACTCAGAAAGCAACAGCTTAGAAAAAAAAATACCTTTATTCACTCATTTTCTGCAGAAGGCACTTAAATAGCTGCAAGTTCAGGAAAGGCACACATCTTGCACCCGTCAGCACCAGGGCCCCACCCCTAACACTTGTCCCCATGTCACCCACCCCTGGGCCTCCATCACACACCCCAGGCCAGCTCTGCGGGGGGATGCTGGATGCTGCAGGGGCAGTACACAGCATTCTCCAAAGCCCCATTCCAACTGGGTTGGGGGCAGAGGGGGTCCCATATGTCACCCTTGTGGCTGTGCAGCCTGAAGCCACAATGCTGACATGACTAGTCCCAGCAGAAACATCCTGTAGGATCCCTGTAGGATGTCACAGCTCATCCTTCCCCACCACAACGGCAGCTGGTGATTCCTTCTCCAGCTCTGGCTCCAAATCCCCCTCTTCCATGCCAAAAAGCATCTTCACCAGGTCATCTGCCTGCACACGCTCCTGTGGGCAGACCCATGGTGTAAGCACAGCCACTGTCCCACCCAAAAAACCTTTGTGCTGCCGGGAGGGAGCTCACCCGCTCACTGTGCCGAGGGTCCAAGGTGAACCAGAGGGCAATGGCACAGCGCTGACCTTTGGTCACAGCCTTCACCCCATGGGGGTTCTCTGAGCCAGAGGAGAAGCCCACAGCACGGCCACACTGCGGCTGGACCTCTGCCTGTCAAGGTGGGAGACCAGGACAGCCCAGTCAGGGCTGAGCTGGATCCCCTCAACCCAAGTTCATCTTTCACAGTGGCTCAGGGGATGTTCCCAGGGGACAGGGCCAACAGGCAGGAGCTGGATTTGGTGCTGCACATGGATCTTGGGAGCTGAGCTACTCACAGTCTGAGTCTTGGCATCCAGCTTGGTGAAGTAGAAAGCTCCTCCTTCAAAGTCTCCGTTGAGGTAGAGGATTGCACTAAAGGGAGCAGGGGACAAGTGGAGGTGACGAGCAACCATCAGCAGAGCACCCCAACACCATGGCAAGAGCCAGAGGCAGGAGAGCCCAGGTTTGGTGTCCTCCCACCTTGCTCCTCCCAACCCAGGTGCCACCAAATCATGGTACCCTTAGGTGGAGAAGCTGCAGCTGACAGCCACCACCAGTACCTGTAATCCCGGAAAGTGTAGGCTGGGGGTTCCTTCACACACACCAGTGCCTCTGCATTGAGAATGCAGTTGTCCACGTGCACCTCGTGGCTGTTGTCACTCCGGCCTTCTTGCTTCTCTAGGGTAGAACAGGGCATGTCAGGACCCCTCTGTGCAAGAACAGGGTCCATCCCCAAGTATCCCGTGCTTGGAGATGACAAGAAAGTCACGTGTAGCCTAAAGCACTTCTGCTTGCTGGAGTGTGGATCATGCAAAGCCATTTGGGTGGCATAAAACCCTCTTGACTTGTCCCATGGGATTTCCATGGCCCTCCAGGCACAGTCTCTCTTAGCACCCATCCCAAAAATGCCTCAGAGTGATTGAAATCCTGTATGGCATGAAGCCATCTGCCCTGTTAGAGGCAACCAGCAGAGCTGCTGCTCATCTTCCCAAACTGGGCTCAGGGACAAGCTTCCTACACCCTCCTGGGAAAAGGAGTGGGTTAGGGAGCAGCAAGGAGGTCTCCAGAGAAAAGATCCAAGACCAGACCACTGCAGCTGTTAGAGGAGGTCCAGGCAGGGCGAGACTTGCTCCTCTGGGGCACTCTCACCCTCGATGGCCGTGCGGCACACTAGGTGGGAGTAGGAGAAGTGGAGTGGGACCTCCAGACGGAAGTAGGACTCCATCATGCGCCTCACCTTCTCCGTCACGTTGTAGTACAAGTAGGCACTGTGCAGGGGCACCTTGCCCTCCTGGCCCAGCTGTGGAGGAGGAAAAAACAGCACAGGGGCTCAGCCCCAGCTGGGCATGGGCAAAACTGCCTGAAACTACCCTCCCTTGTCCCCACCGCCTGCTTCTCCACCCCAACCTTGAGGGCCTTGAGGACAGTCACGCCATAGAAGGTCTCACTGGGAGTGTGAGGAGAGGTCTTCCCCCGATAGCCATCTCCAGCCGAGGCAGCCGCCTGCAAAACCCGATTGTTGTTACTGGTCTGATGGGATGTGACCCCTCAGCATCCTCCACCCATCCCTGCCTGCTCCACACGTCCCTGCACTCACGTTGGTGAGTCTCTGCAGTGCTTGGCACTCCTCAGCAGAAAGGACTCCATCCACCACGACACGCTGGGAGCCATTCAGGGCCTTGGAGTTCATGGTGACACTGGCTCCTTCGTACACCAAAGGGCCACCTGTGGCACAAATGGGATTGGTGGGTGTGGGGATAGGTGTCACCAGCTCTGGGGTGGCCGGGGGAAGCTGTGGTCCCACCACCTGCTCCTGCTGCCACCCATGTGTGGAGGAACTGTGAGCTGGCAGCAGGGGTCACAAAGGTCCCCATCCCACCTCCCCTCCTGGCCTTCTCCACCTTCTCGGATGAACTTGCTCATGTCAGCAGACTCTTTGGCCTTCTCCTCCACCAGTGTCTCGATCTCCTTCATGAGGTTGCCGATTTCCTCAGAGATGCGTGCTGCTGTCTCCCGCTCCACCCTGGGCATGCAGCAGCCATCAGCACCACCACCCCACTGTCCCCACATCAGAAGTGAGGGCCGCTAGCACAAGGGCAGGACAAGTTGTCTCAGGTGCCAGTAATGAAGCTGGCACCTAGACTGGAGAGAGCCACCTCAACACATCCCTCTCTCTGAGGTGCTTGGGGTGACCTACACGTGCCCATCGTCCCATGGGCGGATGGGAAGTAAAGTTCTGCCCTCCAGCAGCCTCTTCCAGTCCCAGCATCAAAATTTCCCCTGGCCCAAGCTCTATAGCATGGCCCCTGGCCCAAAGCCCACAGAGGAAGAAGGGTTTGGGTGAGCTTGGCTGGGGACAGCACTCACTTCTGTTTCTCTCGCAGTCGTTTTGGTATCACCTCTTCAGGTGTCCATGTGTCCTGAAGCCAGAAGAACAACATCAGGAGCTGGACAAGGATCTGGCCAGGACACAGACCCCTCATCTGCATTCCATCTGGCCACTGCATCCCCCTGGTCTCACACCACCCACCGGGTCCACAAAAGGGATGCCAAAGACGTCGTAGCTGAAGAAGAGCAGCTCCTTCTCCATCAGACTCTGCTGGTGATACACCTGGATCTCCTGTGGCAAGGGGCAGAGGGATGGGGTGAGGTACAGCAGGAGGGTTCTGAAAGACCCCAAGTGTGGGCAGGAAGGTGTGGGTTTACACCATTCCTGTGGTCCAGACCCGCAGCCTGGCTTCCTGCTCCATCTGGCAGCTGGCAAGGAAGGTGGCTTTCCCCATCCTGTCTGAACTTCCCTGTGGACAAACCCTGGGGAGATGACAGTTGAGCAGAGGCACATGTGTGGTCCTTCTGCAGAATCCATTCTGGTGGACTTGGCAATTTTGAAGCCAAATCCTCCCCTTTTTAAGAAATTTCTCTTCAGCTGTGGAAGACTGCAACAGAGGAGGGCTCAGATCCCCCTATAAAGATTGTCCTCCTGCTCCTCACAGCCCCCTCTCTCAGGAATGGGTCCATGTGTGCCAGTCATCCAGCTTCACGTGGCCTAAGACATTTTGCCAGTGATGTTTTTCAGCTATTTTCCAGCTTGTCTGACCTTAAATCCACCCATTTCTGTCCACCTTCAGTAGCTGGCATGGAGGAGACCCTACAACTTCTGCAGAGGTCCCTAGTGAAAAGACAAGGTGTCCCTGCAATCATTTGTCCCATCTGATTGCTCACCTCTCGAGGCTGGATGGGTCTGGCCAGGTGTTCCCCCAGGACAGCAGTGTAATAGGCCAAATTTTGGTTCATCACCTCGTCATGTGGGAAGAAGAGCAAATAGGTTTTGGCACATTCAATGGCTTTTTCATAATTCCCATCTGCAATGAGAAATGGAGCTGTTAATGGCACGTCCAAGGACACCAGAGGCAGAACAAAGACAGGTGTGGAGGGGAGTTGAGGGACACAGTCCTTGTGTTCCAGGGCAGATCCCCTGGAGAAAGGATAACTGCTGTCACAAAGGCAAAATTCAGACTCCGTGGTGCTCTCCTGTCTCCAGAAAGCATCACAACAGAAATCAGGGGTACTTGTATAGCTTGGGTACTTTTCTCACTTGGAAAACATTACAAAGCCTATTTACAGGTAGCCAGACACAACCATTTACTGGCAAATCTGCAGTTTCCAGCCACTAAAGCTTCCTACCCCATTTACATGTGGAATCACAGAATCACACAATCACAGAATGAGTCAGGTTGGCTCCTGGGTGATCTATGGCCTTCCCATACCAAGAGCAGCCACAAGAGAGATGAAGACAACTTGTTATCAAGGTTTATAGTGAGAGAACAAGGAGAATTGTCTTAAACTGAAGAAAGGCAGCACTAGGTTGGCCATAAGGAGGGCATTTTGAAAGTGGTGAGGCCCTGGCAGAGACTGCCTAGAGTGTTAAAGACCGAGGTGGATGGGGCTCTGGGAGATCTGAGTGACCAGTGGTAGATGTCCCTTCATTTTCAGTTGGACTGATGAGATTATTTCTGAAAGTCCTTTCCCCACCCAAACCACTCTGAGGATCATGATTTCAATGCAGAATTGAGTGCCTGGTGCTGACAGCTATAGAGGACGGGGTGAGGAGCTACTTACTGTTGTAGTAGGCAAACTGCAGGTAGTTGAAGTGTGAGGGCAGGAAATCCTCCAGAGGCTTCTCCTGGCCAGGCTGTGAGGCCAGCTCTGTGACACAGCCCTGCTTGCAGCTTAGCACCTGCATGGAGTGATCTGGCAGAGAAAAACTGCATGTCACTGTGCATGTCACTGCTCATGGTCACCCACAGGCTGGGGGGCAGGACCCTGAGGGGTGTCCAACCTCCTGCTCATACTGGGCTTGTTGCAAGCTTTTTGGAAGTGGAAAACCCTCAGGCATGGGCATCGTCCACCTCTGAGTTGAGCAGTGGTGGGGTTGTGGTGCTCTCTCAGGACAGAGTAGCCATCCTCAGCCTCCCATCACATCCTGGTGACCCTCCACAGGGCTCTCTTCTGTCTTCCCATATTCCTCTGGAACGTGGAGGACTCCTGGGCATCAGCCCTAGGGCTAAGTGCAGGTAAACACCTCCTGCCACTTACTCGCCACACCTTCCCTAGTGAAAGCTAGGATGGGGTTTCCATTCTTCAGGGACCCCCTACCCCCACCCCAGGGGGACCAATCTGCCGAGAATTGTACTCAACTCTTGTGACAGGATACAGAGGCATGGCTCCCACCTGTAATGGCCTGGAAAAGGTCTGCGTTGTACTCCAGGTAGTTGTAGCCCTCGTAGTCGTACGGTCCCTCACAGAGAGCGCGGCACTCGGTGTCTGCCACTAAATATTCCTCCAGTGCCTTCTCCAGGTGCAGGATGGCGGCGGCTGGCTGCTCCTCTGTGTAGAACCGGACACCCAGCTGAAACTCTCTCTGCGGAGGGATGAGAAACGACGAGGGGATCTCAGTGCTCCACTCCCCATGATGGATCACCTCGTCCCCACCGCCATGGCATCTCGTGAGCTCTCAGCTGTGGTGTGTTTGTCCTGGGTTCCACAGCGGACAGCAGCTTTGGGAGGGGAGGGTCTCACCAGGTGGGGTTTGGCCTCCAGGTCAGTGAAGTCATCCTCGTGGACTCCCACCATAGCCTGGTAGTACTCCAGGTTCTGCCTCATCTCCTGGTGCCCGGGGTTGGCCACGAAGAAGGTGTGAGCGGCCGCCGCCGCCTGTGCCGGCCGGTTCATCTGGGCGAGAGGGGGGTGAGACAGCGCGGATCCGGTGCGGAGCGGAGGGGACACCCGCTCCCGGGGCATCCCGGGGCACCCCGGCCCGGAGGGCGGTGACAGGGGCGGCTCCGCCGAGCTCCGACGTGGCACTGGTGGGGGGGGGGGGGGGCCGCGAAGGAGCGGAGGGCAAAGCCGGGGCTGCCGGTCGGCAACCCCACTCTGCCGGGGCAGACACCGAACCCTCCCGGCGTCCCGGGATCGCCACCGGCCGGTCCCACCCGTCCATCCTCCCGCCTGATTGCGGGATCCTCCATGCATCCCGCCCGTCCCAAATCCCGTCGTGGTGGGCCACCCCCTTCCCTTCCCTCCGTCGCTGCCGGTGCCGCACCTTGAAATAGGCGACCTGGAGGTAGTTGTAGGGGCTGCGCCGGCTGAACTCCCGGTCCAGCTCCTCGGCCAGGCGGTACCGGGAGGGCGCGGCGGGCCCGCAGTCCCGCAGGCAGGCGGCGCGGTGAAGCAGCGCCCGAAAGTACCACAAGTCCCGGAGCACCGGGTCGCTTTGGGACTCGGTGCCCTCCGCCGGCCCCGCGGTGGTGTTGGCGCAGCGCAGGCGGCACCGCGCCAGGCGGGAGCGCACGGCGGCCCGCGCCCGCAGCGCCCGCTCCATCTGCAGCACAACGGTGGGCCAGTCCCCCCGCGCGTACGCCTCGGCACCGGCGGCGAACAGCGCGTCCGGGGGCTGGGCGGGCAACGGCGGGTCGCCCGGTGCCAGGGTCGGGACCGGGACCGGTTCCTGTGGCGTGACCGCCCGCGCCAGCAGCGCCAGCAGCACCGGCGGCAGCAGCAGCAGCAGAAGCGGCGGCGGCGGTGGCGCCATGCCCGACCGCCGGCCGGGCCGCGGCACCCCCGCCCGGGCAGCGGAGCGGGACTGGCCCCGCCCCCGCCCCGCCCCCGCCCAACCAGCGGCCGCAGAGCGCCGCCATGGCCCCGCCCCCAGCGCGCGTGCTCACGCCTCAGCGGAAGCCGCCCCCCCGGGCGGAAGCGGTGGGGCGATGGCGGAGGGCGGCGCGGAACCGGGGGATGATGGCCCCGGCCCCGGCCCCGGTCCGGGTCCCGGTCCCGGTCCCGGTCCCGACCCTGGGCTGGCCCTGGTCGAGGGCAGCGCCGGGCGTGCCGGCCGCGTCGGGGACCCCGATGACCTAGTGGCCCTGGCCCGGCAGGTGCAGCAGGTGAGGGCCTGGTCCCAGCGGCGGGGCTGCCGGGGCAGGGCTGGGCTCGCTGTCGCGCTGCCTCCCGGCTGTCTTCGGGACCTGCGGCGGCCTTGGTGCCTACCAGAACGTCCCGCTGCTCTCCGGTGGCCCCGGCGGCCTCCTGGTGTGTCCTGTGATGTTTCCCACCGTGTCCCACTGTCCCCTCCCAGTATTTCACTGTGCCAGTATCTTCCCGATACCACCACGCTGTTGGTGTCTCCAGAACCTTCCATTGCATTTCAGTGCTTCCCACTGTGCTGCCCCACAGTGACTCCTAGAGCATCCCACTGAAGTCCCACCCCAGTATGCACTGCTGCATCCCAGTATATCCCACTATCTTTAGTTCACAGCAGCGTTTACAGATGCCTCCCACTCCCACACTCCCAGTCCCTCCTAGATCCATATGTCCTGTGACTGCTTCAGTGATTCCCTGCCTTTTTAGTCCATCCCAGCTTTTCCTGATATGTCCAACTGGTCCTCCCAGTGCCCTCCACTACGTAACACTGTAACCCCATGCTTCATAGCACATCCTGTACTCCAGTGATGTCCCCCAGAGCTTCTCAGTTCACCCAAATGCTTAGTGTATGTCCTACTGCCTCTTCCCAGTGCATCCCACTACCAGTCCAACCCAGTGTCTCCCAGTATGTCCTGCTGCTCCCCCTCACTGCCCCTCAGCCTATCCAGACAGCTCCTGGTCCTTGCTCCTGCACTCCCCAGCTCTGTTGATGCCTTGAGCAGACCGTAGACTGTGTGGCTCAGCACAGTCTACAGGGCTGCGGTTCTTCCTGTCCTGACCAGCCCTGATTTTCTGTCCCAGGCCGATGACTTTGTCCGAGCAAACGCCTGCAGCAAGCTGACAGTCATCGCTGAGCAGATCCGGTACCTGCAGGAGCAGGCACGCAAGGTGAGTGAGGATGGGCAGAAGGCTCATTGCCTTGCCTGGGGTGATGAGCATCTGCTGCCACTGCTGGGCATTTGGGGAGAGCTGTGGCCTAGGTGTGAGTTGAGGCCAGGAGCTGAGCAGAGAAGATTTGATGGAAAAATAAGGTTTATTGTCCAGTGTCAAGGGGGATGGGGAAGGGTTGATTTCAGTGCTTTCCCTGCATCCTGAGCATACCAGGAAGGACTTTGAATAAAAGTAGGGGAGCAAGGGCAGGTGATCCAAAACAGCTTGGGTGTCAGGACAGAGAGACATGACTCTGGTTTTGGGACAGGTGACCTGTGTGTGCACTGTGCTCTTGGAAGGATCTGGTGAAGTGACGATGTGTCCCTAGCTGGATCTGAGGCCCTGGGAGAGATGAGCTCTTACCTGATGATAAGCTTGGCTTTCCCGTTGATCCTGGCTCATTTGCTGGAGTGAGTGGTCCCAGCAGCACACAGCAGGGCTTGGCTGTGCTCATCAATCCAGCCTTCACCCTTAGGGGTGAAATCTGGAGCCAGAGTGGGGAAGGATCTGCCAGTCACTGCAACTGGCTCACTGCCATTGAGGCCATTACATCATGTAATCATTAACTGGTGGAGCTGGAGCAGTGGAGCAGTCAGGTGGTGGAGCTGGGGAGATGAATTCTCCTTTGTTTGCTGCTCCTTCCCTTGCGGGGCACAGCAGGAAGGCCCCAGTGTCCAGCAGCTGTGTGCAGAGATGAGGAATAAGCCCAGGATGTAGTGGTGTCAAGTGTAGAGGTGAATCTGGGGTGAGATGCAGAGGTATCTCCACCTCTGTGGAGTTTCTCTGAAGTCCTGCTGACAGGGAAGAATCAGAAAAAACTTTATCTCTTTGGAAAACATCTCCTTCCTGTGTGCCAGGGACATCAATGACCTATAGGTCAAGTGATGTGTCTTGGGCTATGGCTGAGAGGCAATAGCATGTTGTCATTTTATTTCAAGTGTAAAAATGGTAAGTTTTGTGTATTCCAGGTCTTGGATGAAGCTAACAGGGATGCTGATCTGAACCACGTGGCCTGCAACCTTGTGAAGAAGCCAGGAAATATTTACTACATGTACAGGCGGGAGAGTGGGCAGCGGTATTTCTCTATCCTGTCTCCTAAGGTGGGTGGTTACAGCCCATGAAGAAGAAGGGAGGAGAAAAAAGTCATGTTTCTGGTGCTTGGGAACATATGGAGCTCAGGCAAAAGCATCAGCTTGATGGGGCTCTGGATTAGCCTGCTGGGGCCAGAGCCATCTTATGGACTTTCCTGGCTCTTGGTGGAGAATGGCAAGAAGCCCTTTGGGGCATGGACCTGAATTTTGTCTTTTGGTACCTGCGGTTCTCTGTCTGGAAGAACTGCCAATGTGCCCTGAGCCTTCCCTGGCTGCCTGGCAGGATGGGCTCTTTCAGCCCAGCTGCAGCTGAGGGGATGGTCTTGGAGGTCTCCTCCTTCTCCTTCCAAACCACCCATTTTCTTACATGCAGGGTGGAGGCTTCAGGGCAAAGCTCTGGGCCAGGTCAGGGAGATTTTGTGTCCACAAACCTTCTTGTGTCAGCAGTGCTGGAGCTTGACCTGATCTTAGACTCAGGGCAGCTGAGCCTATTTTTAGGTTAGGAAATGGGATGGTCATGTAGCTGGGGCTGCTTTGAAGGTAGCAGGGCTGAGGGACAGCACAACCTAGTTCCAAGGGAAACTGAGCACTGATGGAATCTCTCTTTTCTCCACCAGGAATGGGGTACCACCCCCCATGAATTTCTTGGTGCCTATAAGCTCCAGCATGACATGTCCTGGACTCCGTTTGAGGACATTGAGAGACGAGATGCTGAAATAACTGTCCTGGAGAAGCTGCTGAGCCGGCAGGCAGCACTGCCCCCGTGCACGGAGCCCAACTTCCAGGGCCTGACCAAGTCACACAAGTGACCACACAGGACCCCCTGAGCAGAGTCCCTGAGTGAGGGGACACTGCCTGTATGCTGCCAAAGGCAGGGCAATGAAAGAGACCAAGAAACAAAAATGCTGATTGCTCTGTGCTTTAAGGAGACTAATTCTGCATTCAGTCTTACTGGATTTTCTAGTAATTCAATAATTTACTTCATTGATCTATGCCAAGCTGTAGCAAGAGACAGGTGATACCAGAAGGTGTGAGTTCCAAGAGCACTTGGAGGAAAAAGCAGAAATTCTTGGGGCACATGTGATAATGCTGTAAAATAACATCTCCTATCTGCCTGGCTCTGGTGTACCTCACTGTGAGTGCTTGAGTCAGGTAATAATCTCAGGGCTGGATTTTCCCCTTATTAAAATGCACATGTTTAGAGAGCTCTATGGCCTGGGAAGAGTGGTCAAAAGCCTGTGGCAAAGGGTCTGCTGTGATGAATGTTCTGGTCTCTGTCCTAGCTGGTCATGGTCCCTGAGCTGGAAACATGGGGTGACCTGAAGCTCTCTTCTCTGGAAAGAACATCCTCAACAGTGCCATGCAGGTGCTCTCCAGATGATGTGTGTTTCACATCCTCATCCATTACCCCTTGGATCTGAGTGCATGAGCTGCCTGGTAGAGACAGGATACTGGATGACTTTATGCCAGAGCAGTGGGGAGAGTAAAATAAATCAACTTTGACCTCACATGTATCACCAAAACAGGCCCTGTGTTCTTTCTGCATGGCAAAAATACCTTTAGCTTTGCCAGGGAGACTTAGTGGCACGTGGAGCTGGTAGGACACCTCCAGCATTTTTTTTCCACCTAGGAAAACTAGGGAAAAGTAAAGACCAGAGCTGCCAAGGAGATACCCTCCCTCTGCCCAGCCACACAGGGCTTCTTCAGGAGCTTGCCTGCTCTTCTGTGAGGAGCCAAAGTTGGAATTTATTGACAGAGAGGATGTCCAGGTTGGATCCTGGCATGTAACACTATATCTGGTTGGATCCTGCCATGACTTGCTCACTTTCCTGCCATGACAAGGTGATCTTATATGCTGCTCCAGGCATTGCATGTACACAGTGGCCTTGCCACCTCCACGGGCAACATGGGAGGGTTGGGGACCACTTGTAGGAGCTGAATTCTGACCCTGGGGTCTGGGCCTGCTATGGATGGAGTTGGTGCTTCTTGGTGGAGAACTGTGAGGGCATCTGCAAAATCAAAACCCTTGGGGACCAGCATTGTCACTGTGTTTCGCCATTGCTGGAGTTTTTGCAGGATACAGCCTTGCCTCGATCTCTGGTGTCCCTCTGTCCTCATCCCCACACACTGGGAGTTGCCTTGGGAGATGCTCAAGGCTGGTGGCAGTTCCTCATGGAAAGAGCTGCTCCCTGCTGGTGTTACAGAGGTTGGGAGGTTTGGGGCAGCTCCCTAGCAGCCCAGGATTTTTTTTGTCCCAGATTTTTTTCTCCCAGCTCTGTCCAGTGCAGTAGGTCACCTACATCCCAGCATGGCTGAAAGCTGCTCCTTGGATTCAATATGGGACATTTTTCTCAATGTCTTTCCTCACTTGGAGCACTCAGCAATTTATTATTATTAGTAGTAGTAGTAGTAGTAGACCAGGCTATAATTAATTCCTTATCAAGTCACAGGTGCCTAATTTGACGGAGTTTTTCTCTGCTTGTTTCATCGCCTTGGGTCTGATTTTACTGCATGCTATTAAATCTTAACTTGGAAGGGAGAAAGTTAATTACTGCATGGGCTTTGTGTGGTGCTAATTACAGCAACACCAGCTCTTCATGTGTGTTGATTTATGCTCCTCTGGGAACTGGGGATTCCTGCCCTGGTTTTATTCATTTCCATCATTAATAGCTGTACCATGGCATGCACAAGAGGATTGGGAGGTGGTGGTTGTGGACCTCTGTAGCCTTTGGTGGAATGTCAGTAGTTTTCAGAAGACACCCCTGGCCCTCCATACCCCACAACTCACCGGTGTTCTGCAGTTCCTCTAGGCACTGTCAAGTCTTTCTCTTGGATTTGCCCCCAAAAAGCAAAACCACTATGGCTTTGTATGAAAGCACAAAGGAGGCCTCAAGAGACAGGACACAGAGGTGATGAGCTCAGTCATGCACAGTGTTCTTGCCACTGTGGGAAGTGGGGAATGAAGCTGTTGCAGGAGAGGTTGATGGAAAGGGGGAACCATTCCCCCAAAATTGCTTCTGCATTGTTGGGATCTAATTAAAGCCAAAGAACTGAGGCATCATCAGAAATGCTGGAAGGTGCTTTGGAGCCAAAGCAACCCATAATCTGGAACACAGATAAGGATGAAGCTGGTGGCAGGAGGCTGAGGTGGAGCCTCCTGTGATGCTTGTGGCGAGGATGAGTTTCAGGAGAAAGGAGGAGATGGTGCCCTGTGGGAGACTTCAGGGCCTCTCCAGGTTTGTGATCTCTTCCACTCAACTCAGACTCTACCCAGTTGGTGCCTTTGTGCTTGACAGGGCAGGGATTTCATCCAAAGTCAGTTGGAAGAGACAGTGAGACACTGACATCCATTCACGATTTCTTCATGAAGAAAATCCTTCAAGAAAATTCTTTTGAAAATATTCCTCTTCCTTTGCTCTTTTTTGAGTGCTCAGGGCAGCAGTGAGCATATTCGGAAGGCAATGGCTCTTTCCAAAATCCCCAAGGATGGCCAATATTTGCAGAAGAAGGCACAGATATGCTTCTGACACCATTACATTGGGCAGAGTGGGTTTTGTTCTGTCTTTGGCCATGCAGATGAACCATTTAGGCTCATTTAGGAGGCCCAACACAAAGATGCTCCCAGGGTTTGACCCATTCCAGGTGCTCCCCAGAGCCAGCGTTTGGTGACTTGAGGCTGCTGGCACTGGTACTTGCAATGCTTTTAATTGGTACAATACAAAGCTTTTAAAATTAAAATTACTCCGGAGTTTTCTGTTTCAGACCAGATTCTTGCTTTGCTTCCCAAAGCGGCTGCGCCAGGAGATTTTCTTCCTGGCCTCTTGTTCCTGAAGGATAGGGGAGGTTAAGGGGATTTTACCCACCATAACTGCCCGCTGCTCTGGGCTATCATCTCCCAGCTTGGAGGAGTGTCCCAGCAGGAGGAACTGTGGGTTTTTCTCCTTTCGGGTCCAGGGAGAAAAGACAAAAAAGAAAAGAAAACCCCGAGGGAGTGAGCTGGGGCGCTGAGGCCGGCGCCTCACAGGCCGTGCCCTCGCGCGCCCCCTGGCGGCCCGCGCGGGGCCCTGCGAGCAGCGGCGCGCGGCCGGCAGGGGGCGCTGTAGCCGGCCACGCCCCTCGCCGGCACGCTGCGCGGTGACGTCAACCGGCTGCCCCTGTGCCTGCGCCGAGGAGACCCCGCAGTGAGCTGCCAACGCCCGGCGGAGCGTCCGAGGTGAGAGCGGGAGGGGGTGGGGAGGTGGAGGGGGGCGGAGACGGCACCGGGACCCCCGGCCGGGCACCGGGACCCCGGGACCACCGACTGCCCCCGATCCCCGCCCGGCACGCACCCACAGACCCCCGGCCTCCACCTCGCTCGGAGCGCCCGCTGTGCGGGAGCCGCCCTGCCGGGCCCGCTGTGTGTGCGGGGCCTCCGCAGCAGCCGCCTGCCGGGGGGAAGGGCGGCCTCCTCCCGGCGGGTCCCGGTGGCTGCTGGTGGGCGCTTCCTTTGTGGGGCTGGTGTGTTGAGACGGTGGGCATGTCCGCCGCTTCTCCTCAACACCGTTCTCCGCCTTCCGGGCGGCGGGCGGGCGGGCTGGACCCTCGGAGCGGCGCAGGAAGCGTTCCCGCGGCCGTGGCGAGGCCCGGCCGCGCTCCCTTGGCCCGGCCCGGCCCGGCCCCGCCCTGCCCGGCCCGGCCCAGCCGCGGCCCTCCGCGCTCGGTGCGGCCCGGCTGCGCCCGGGGCTGTGGGAGAAGCCCCGAGGGGCTGCGGGCTGGGCTGGGTGTGCCGTGCCACCGGAGCCCTGAAACGCAGCGGGGTGCGGGAATGGCGAGGGGTTGAGCTCCAGCTGTGTGCCCTGCACAGACAGCGCTCAGTCGAGGAGTCGCAGACTCTTCTGGGCATTTACCTCATGAATTTGAAGGTTGTGGGTCACCCAGAGCTGTCCCACGGCTCTCGTTATACCGTGATGCCTCCGGCTGTAGCTGGGGCAGAAGCTAGCACTGCTTCGAGTGTTGGTGTTGACATATGTTTCTTATTCTTTTTAGAAATCTCATAAAAATGTGTGTACTGCAGCAGCATAACACCTGTCAGTGTTTTAAAGGTCTGCTTTAGTGGTGTGGACTTCAGTTGTGTATCTGTAAGTAGAAAGAACTTGCAGCTGGTGACAGCAGTAGGAGAGAGTCACAGAGCCAGGTAGCTGTGAACATAACAGCCAGCATTGGAAACCTGTGTGTCACAAAGAATGGTCAGGATTCCTGGTGTCCTTTCCGTGTGGATGCTGTCACCAGGGCAGCCAGAGCTCCCCACTTGACAGCAGCATGAGGAAGACAAGCTCTGGTGAGGAGGCCATGTTAGATGGCAACTGAGTGATCAAAAGTGGCTTGGTCTGGCCATCTGTGATTGTCTTTGTCTCATATTCATCCGTGTTTCTATCCCAGGGAAGGAGTTATGGGCTGTTAAAAGTATTGAGTTGCAGTGCCCCAAACCCCTTCTCTCTCTCTCCTTTTTCTTTCTCTTTTTTTTTTTTTTTTTTTTGAAGGGGTATTTAAAACCTCAATCAAGTTTTTTGTATTGTTGATTGGGACAACTCAGTAAAGCATTACAGCTTCTCTTTTTTGGTAAGCAAATAATATTCAGCTGGCTGTGTGTGGGGAAGCTGTTGTAAACTTCCCTTCTTTTGTAAAGTTCTGCTTTGTAAACTCTTGTTGTCTGTAAGGTTCTGAGGAAGATGGTATAGGCAAGTGAATATTTGAGTCAGGTCTTATACCTTATGTAAGATTTGAATCAGTATATTGCTGACCGTAAAAATTGTTTGGTGTTTAAACTGTTCTCGTTTATGCTTCAGTAACAAAAAAAAAAAAAGAGGATTTTTACATCTTGGCAAGGAATAAAAAATTACTGCAACGCAAGATAAAACATGTTTTCACTTTGGTAACATATCCTAGGCAGAAATTTTAATCACTGGATTTGCATACTTTGAACTTGCTTATTCATGACCTGCAACTGATGCTCTGAATTCATTAAGTGCTCTGCTTTAGGGTTGTTTGTTTGCCTGCAACTGATGGCTGGGCTGGGGAGTTCATGATGTTTTTACTGTTTAAGTAAAGTAAGCTCTGGAAGCTCTAGAGTGTGAAGTACCTAAAATGTAAACTGTAGTTCTGCTAAAAAACAACAGTAAACAGAAATGGAGCCCCTGTGAAACTCCCAGGGATTTTTCTTACAAGAAGTGGGCTTTCCTTGCTGTAAACTGTGTGTGAGGCTGATGGAAAGTTCAGCGTGAAGCTGGCCACTAATCTTGATCTAAAGTTTTCTTTTGTTTAAAATGCAGCTGTAGTACTGAAATAAATTCCAAGTCTTACCAGGACAGATAGCTGGACCTTTCAATTAAAACCTTTTTAGCACTTCTCTTTTTACCATGGTGGGTTGGTGTAGCTGGGTTCCAGCTCTGCTGCTGACTCTGGAAGACTTGGACAATAAATGAACGCACAGCACTGCAGCTGAGGTGTGTGTAATCTGCTTGATGCCCATGTGAATGCTCACAGCTTTTGAAAGTTGTGGGCTTGTGTGTTTTATCCCACTCATTCCTCTGCCTGCCCTTTGTGGTCAGCTGAGCTTTGCTGCTGTCCTTTGACTCCATCATGAATTTATGATAGGAGTTTCTAGAGCAGGGGACAGTTAGGAGCAGTTGTAGGGGGTGTAGTTGTCCTTGCCCTTTCCTGAGGAAAGAAAGACATCTTCTTTGTTTCAGAAGATGAAGGTGCTGTCAAATCAAACGGAAGTGAAACTGGTTTCTAGTGCTTCAGGTAGCAAGAAGCTCTCTTTAACCACTTAGTCTTCTTCCTTGGCTCCTTTCATTCTCTTACATTGAGAAATGTAAGAACCTTATTTTCAGTAGCTAATATATGACAAATAAAACAACTTATTGACCAGATAAGCTTTTATGCAAAGTTTTAAAAGAAATTTAAAGTATCTTTATATTTCTGCAGCCTGTCACCATTTAATCAGCTGTCTGCCTCCAAACCCTACACGTTACACTTCATTATGGTTTTCACTATACAAGCTAAAGGTATATCCATCAGGAAGGACTGCCTTTAGGAATGATAGGTAAAGGAAGCCCTTTCTCCAGAGTTTCTGCAAGGGCTGGAGCCTGGCAGAAAAGTTCTCCCTCCCTGAGGATGTCTGGCCACCCCAACACAGCAGTCAGCTGCCTCTTGCAGCCCATGGTGTGTATGTCAATAACTGAGATGAGTGACAGGAATGGCATTAAGGCAGATTATTCCCAGCTTCTGGTAGGGGATCCTTTAGGTTGGTTTTGAGTGGACAAACTGTGTTTGTTTACCTGGCCCTGGGTATGCAGAAAACTGCAAACAGTGAGAGCAAGAGAAAAGTTTGTGTAATTAATCTTTGTAATCTTCCCTTGGAGTTTCAGAGAATTACTCTGACCTAAAGAGGTGTAAAACTTCAAAATACTAATTGGCCTATTTTTAGTAGAGCAGCTGTTCTTTCCTTGAGATTTGTTGATTTTTCTTCTAAATAAGTGATATTTTATAAAGAGAAAACAAAGAATTTGTTTTTAAAAGGTTTTAAAAGCTGTTTTTCTGTTTTAAGCCCTTGTGTTGCCAATTCACCCCATTACTTTAGAGCGTTGTGGCATAATTCTTACCAGGAGAGTTGGTTTTCTTGTCTCATGAAAAATCAATACAGAACCTTTTTTAATAAAGTAACATGGGGGCTTCCTTGAGGCCTTTGTTTGGAGAGGGTGTGTAGGTACTGGGTCATTTTAGCCAAGTTGTCCATGCCTGTGATCAGATTGTGTGGGACCAGCATGTGTTTTCCAGCATAGACAAAACTCTGGCAGGTGAAGGTTTTCAGCAGGCTGGTGGTGCTAGAGCAAGCTGCCGTGGATTTGGGCTGGTAGAGACCCTCTGGGAGCTGCAGAGGATTGCTGTTGCATGCAGTGCTAGACTCACAGCAGTAGCTGAGGCTGCCAGAATTGTCTTTGGAACAAGCTGGCTTGAATTGCTCAGCTCTGCTCAAGTTGAAGGATGCTGTGCTGTGTTTCTGGCCAATGATGAGTGTTCTGTTTGGGGAAATAATGACAAAAATGCTCCTGCAGCTTTGGATGAAGTCAGGAAGGCCTCTGCCACTCCATGAGCTGGATGACTGTGTGCACCAGAGAGTGGCTGGGGAGCAGCTGAAAGCAGAGGGGCTTGTGTGGGGCCTGGATCTGACAGCATCAGTGTGTTTGAGCAGTTGAGTTCAGTGGTACTTCAATGTTGCTGAGTCTCCCATATCCTGGTGTGCTGTTACTTCTTCATGAGCCTCTTGTGCGTCTGCCAATGGCTGAATAACTGCCAGCTGCCCAGCAGGCTCTTGGTCCCGAGGAGAGGGCTGCTGGGGCACATCTTGGGCCAGGCAAAGTGGGGGTGGTTCCAGCTGCTCTGGTTCCTTCTGCTGGTCAGGTGAATGAAGGGCAGCTCCCCTGCTGCTGTCATTGTGTTGGTGAGCCTTCCAGCTACTTTAACAGAAATCCAGAATAGCTCAGTATCTGGGAAAAGTGGCTTTTGTAGTATTTTTAAGCCAAGCTTTATCTTTGGAGTCTTCAAACAGCATGTTGGGTACACAGCCTGAGTTATTCCCCCTGAACACAACACGTCTTCCCGGGAACTTTCCGGTTGTGTGGATGGAACACCTGCAGCTGTCCTGTTCCCTGAGCATAACAGGAGTGAGCACAATCTGCTGCAGTGTGCAAGGAAGGCAGGGTGCTTCTCATGGGGGAAAAACATGCCTCAAAATAGAGGAACTTCTGTTCTGCCAGTGTATTTTCTATCACTGTTGAATGTAGCTGGCAATGGGAAAGTGGAGAAGAACCATTAGGGCCATGTGGGCCTTGGTTGGATGCTGTGCTCAAGTAAGAGTGTAGGTGCAGCTTGTATTTTTAAATATTATCAGTATGCAACTAAGCTAGTAAAAATAGGGGATTTTAAGTGGTAGTAAAATATTGAACAGGATTTTGTTGCATGGTTGAGGAAAACAGCCTCCTGTAGAGTATGAAAGTAAAGAGTAATAAGATAAAAATGCCTTTGACAGAAAAGGACTTAATGTAACCCCACACACTTCCCAGTGCTTAATCTGGGGCAGGTTTTTCCAGTGCTGATGCTATTTTTGACAGTGTAACCTTAACCAGAGGGATAATGGGATAGATGTCACTTTTTTCTGTGGAGTTGGTGTTCAGGTGAAGGTGGTTGGTTGGAACCTTGAAATGGGATAGTGGGCAATGCCTGTGGTAAAGCAGGTGTAGGCACAGCTGCAGCACAGTGTAACTGCTGTGGCAGCAGAGCCTGCTGAGTCACTTTATCTACCTATCAGCTTTCTGAATTTAGGGCTAAAATGGAATGACATTTCCCTTTGATTTTTTGAAGTTGCAAAACTTGGAATGTGTGTTATGGTGCTGCTGGTAGTTTGGGCTCAGGCTATTAAAATTCCCCTGCCCAACTGTCTTCACTTCCTGTCTTACGTGGGTATGTACCAGGTGGTTGTGAGGAGTATTTGGAAATACGTGCAAAGCACCTCTCAAATCTTACAGAAATAGAAGAAGAAAACTGCATTAAGTATAGAAAATACCAGTTTACCTCAAACAGTGGAGTCCCTTCCAACTCAGCATATTCTATTCTATGATAGTTGCATTTTGAGAAGAAATCTCTTACTGCTTCTTTGGCAATTCACAGTAACTTGTCCAGAAATGGGAGCTTCAGACCTGCAGAGGTGTTGGGATATACAGGCTCTGTTGAGTGGCAGATTAAGGGGTGCTTGAGGACCTCAGACAAATGCTTTATCTTCCAACTGGGATTCCCATAATGATAGCAAACTTTGTGGGTTTCAAGAACAACAGGAGCCTGTGAGCTAAATCAGGGCTGTCATGGTGTTGATCCAGTTCTATTGCTGATGGTGATCCTGTGGCTTTCTGTTTGTTTTTGTGTGCCTACCCACAAATTTCTCATGCTGACATCTGACACCAGGTTGAGACTTTTGGTGTGAGCAGGCACGTGGGATGGAGCCCAGCAGAGTGCTCTGCTGCTGTCAGTCTCTTCAGCCTCAGATAAAAACTCACCCACTGCAGATCCAGGTCTTTACCTGAATTATTGTGTTTATCTTGACACAGCTTCTAGTGCAGCTGAACTTTTGTGGCTGTGTCTCATAATTAGATGCTCTTATAAAGTGAACAGCTGGTTTTTGGAGACAGAATTCGTACTCTGCAGGGAGAAGTGGTAATATTTAAAGGATTGTGTCTGATCTGTTAGTGACAGTTAACCCCAAAACAATGCTTAAAGCAGGATATCCTTTCCAAGATCCTGAACTGATGCAGTACAAGATTGTGTCTCAAGTCTGTCCCTTGTGCTTTTGCAGGTTGTAGCTTGGACTTCATGATTTGCCTTGCTCTAGAGGAGTGGAACTCTAGTGCTGTGCTGGTTTGTAGATCAACAGCCAGTTTAAGTCTCACCTAAGAAACTAAAGACCCAGGCCATAAGCTTGGCTTGGAACCTCTGGAAACAAATGTATTTGTGTATAGAGCTTAAGTGTCTGCAGCAGCCTAAACTGTGGACAGGATGGGCAGTTCAGCTTGGACACCAGGTGATTTAGAACCTAATATATTCTTTTTATATGCCATTTACCACCTTACTAGCATAGAAGTGGCAGATGTGTTTAGTTCTGGGGTGAAATCTTCGTGTAGAAGATGATTCTTAGCAAGCTGGAAGGTGGGCTTTGGGCTGGAGGATTTTCATAGTGTCTGTGGGTAGTTGCTGCTCATGTGCAGAGGAGAATTCTGGCTGTGGTGATACCACTCTTAAAAATAGTTTTGCCTTCTGTGCCAGTTTGTCTTTCTGTAGTTCGGCTTTTAATCAGAGTGGCTTCTGTTTGTGTTTTATGTTACAAGTTTGTGACTGTACCGAGAGGTTCAAGGTCTTTTCCTTGTGTGTTTGGCAGCTGAGCTCGTGTGGTCCCTTTTTTTAGTGGCTTGGGATCTGTGCAGAGAGAGTGTGTTGTACATGGTGACCTCTGTCATTTAGTGTTTGTAATGCAGGCAAATCAGATTGCTGGGATTGTAGCAGCCAGATACCTCTCCTTGGTGCCCCTGTGACTGGAGAGATTTGTCACTTTGAAAAGCAAAAGTGTTCATTTGTAGTAGGGCTGGAAGAGGTGGCTGAGGGCAAGGACCTTGAAATGGATTGGATTAATTTGGGAAGAAATTACCAAGTGCAAAGGAAAACTTTACTTAGAACTGTGTGGATAAGGATATGAAATGAAATTAAAGTACCGTGGAAGGGCAAAAACAGTTACCAGACATCATGAGTAAAATCCTGTGAATATTGTTCCTTTCAGTGTGGACTCCTCAGTGCTTTGAGTTGGATGAATAAACTGTTAACTGTAAAATGGCTTTGGATGGGGGGAAAAAAAATAAAAAAAATAATCTTAGTTTTCAGAAATGGCTGTTTGTGTTCTTGTAATGTGGAGCAGGTGCCCAAACAGGATCTGGAAGCTGTGATGGGCTGGTTAAGGTTCAACTCTAAGCTAATGGTGTACCCCAGAGAGCACCACAAATTGGTTCTTGGTCTGCAGTACCTTGCAGTGAGCCAAGGTAGCTGGTCCTGGTGATGAAATGGCAGCAGTTTCACTCCTCCCTGATAGAGGAAGTGGTGGTGCTGCTGAGGCAGGAAGCGAGTTCAGCACACGCAGACAGTTTCCTTTGGCTGGGAGAATATATACATTTTAACCTGAAAACAAACTTCAGTAGCTTAAAAGTTAGAGACATTTTAACAAGCTTGAAGGCTTGTGGTTTCTCTTTTAGATTGCATGCACATCAAGAGTGAAGGTGAGATTGTGCAGATTATTAACTCTGGGTGTAGTAGGGAACACCGATTGTGTACAAAACCCCACAAAATTTCACTGTAATCTCCAGTTAGTAGTGCACATAGGTCCTGGAACAGATTGTAGCTGCTCTATAAGTTACAGAAAATTTGTGAAAACAAAGTGCTCTCGTAGTACTGCCACGTTTCACAGGCTTGCCTTGCCTTTAGGATAGGAAAGTCAGACTTGCACAGGAAGTGCAAGTGTGTTTGGGATGGTATGGCTTGTGCTTGGTCAATGGGAACCTGCCATAGGTACTGTGGATTTCTTCTGACTCTTGTGGTCAGTCAGTGTCTTGGTGCTTGAGCAGGCCTGTGTGACCAAAATGCATCACTCCAGAATTTCCTTTGCATCAGGAAGGATTACTGAGCTCCAGAATGTTACTCTGGAGACTTCAGTTCCTTGTTTGTTGTATTGCTCACATCTTCAGTTAACACTTTTGCAATTAATTAACAGATCAGCTGGCTTCCACAAAAGTATAATTGAGCTTTAAAGCAAAATTCTCTAAAATGGGCCTGTGAATTTGACACAGTTCACATGTCTGTGTAATCCACAGTTTCCAGATGCTGGATCTCAGTTCTCTAGGACAGTGTTGAGTCCTCTGAAATCCTGCTGTTGTGATCACATGCTGAGCAGGTTAAAATCCAGCAAATGCTGCAAGTGTCATTAGTGAACTGTACTTTACTGAATTGCTGAAGTTTTTGGTTACACTACAGAGAGATCAAATCAGTGCAATGCTCTGTTTCTTTTTTTTTTGTAATTTTTATTAATGTTTTTAGGCAGTCTTCAGAACTCCTTGAACAGAACTAAGTCATATTGACCTGCATTGCATTTCCAGTCTTTATCAGCTCTCCTGTCTGGCCTTGGCCAGATGGCTCACAATTACATGGCTGAAAATCCACTCACTGCACTCAGGCTGGATGACTTCAGTGCTTTCCAGTCTGTTTCAATTCCCTCAGATATTTAAAGCTGGTTGGTGTGCTCTCTCTGCTGGGTGTTGTACATACAGACTTCCTTTTATTAGGTGGTGACTTCTGGGAGGAAACAAGCCCAAAGCCTCTGTAACTTCTTTGTTTCTATTTTCCTTGTCGTTGCACTCTGGGGATGAGTTATTCTGTGGTTAATCTCAAATTGGATTAAATTACTTTTAAACCACAAGTCAATGATGTGTGTATCCTTAAAGCTATTCCTATGGAAGAGAAGGTCCCAGGATAGTGAATATAAGCTCCTTAGAAATTAGCTTGTTTTCAGCTGTGATCTATGGACTTCTTAGAAGTGCAAAACATGAAGTAGCTCATCCAGCTAATCTAGAAAGGCTACTAATCCAAGGAAAATAATTTATTCAACAGCTGTACTTTGCCAGTGCTAAGACTGTGGAGACCTATGCTGAACACTCTAAATCTGTTTAAAACTTCTACCATCTTATTTCAGTATCTAAACATATACATCCATTTAAAAAAAGTGGGGAGATATCTTTATCAAAGAGATGTGCTCAAGTTTGTTTTGTTTCTTTTAATGTGTAATCTTGAAGTGTATAATCGTGGGAGGGGGAGCCACAATTGAACAACTTGTGTGAGAGCAGTGGTACTTGCTTGTTTCATAGAGAACTTCAAGTGGTCCAGTTCAGTTGTTTTAAATATAAATGTGGTAAATGCTGCTAGTTTTGTGTTTTAGGAAGGAGGAAAAAACCCATAAAAGAAAGAGAACAACCTTGTCTGGGCTTTTCCAGCCCCCTGTTATGCCATTCAGATTCTGCTTTAGGCTCCAGAGCAAGGCTTTGGGTTATTTGCTCTCTGTTTTGTTCCCACTGCCAGAAAACTGAAAGGATCAGGTCACCTGGTAGAAAAAGGTAGTGTGTGCTGCCTCACCCAGTGCAGTGGTGTGTGTGTTTGGGTTGTCAGTGCTTCACTTCAGGAGGGAATTGGAGGTGCAGAGGGCACGAGCAGAGCTCTTGTAGATGCTCTTGATTTGCAGTGCAGGCGTTCTCTCTGAGAGAAACTGTGTGGATAGGGGTGATAGCTCACTGCCAAAGTGTGAGCTGTGTGCAAGGTGTTTGTGTGTGTGTGTGTGTGTGCAGCTGCTGCTGTGTCAGCCCCCAGCCTCTGACCTGAGCCCTTGCCAGAGAACAGCAGCTTCTCTCCCAGGGTCAGCGGGGGCACTCAGCTGTGTCCAAGGTCAGGGAAGAAGCGAAGGCTTGCAGCACACTCTGTGACCTGAGATGCTTTCTAGTACTGTGGCTTGCTTGGTGCTCCCTGGAGTAATGAGCTTTAAAGAGTAATACTAAACCCATGTTTTTGTTTTTTTTTTTTTACAAAGGTGTATGGGAGTTTTTCTGGTAGTTGGGTTTATAGAAAGTCATGGATTGGTCTGTTGCAGTGAGCACAAGGGAATGCTTCCGAGCCAGGATTTTATCTCTGGTGTGCTTTCTGGGCTCTAGACAGGTGGTCTGAAGCAGATGTGTAACCCACAAAATACAGGTAAACAAGGAAATGCAAATAATTGGGGAAGCAGGTAGAGGAGGGAGGTAGAACAGGAAGGGAGGATTGCAGCATAGAGGAGTTCTGGTCTGCCCAGGGGAGAGCTGGGTGGAAAGAGTGCTTCTCCAAAGGATTGACTGTAAGTGCTGTTATGTGAGAGGGATGTTCTTCCACTTGTGCCAGCCCCTGTGAGCAGGGACAGCTGGAGCAGGGCTTCCAGGGACTGGTTGGGCAGTGTAACAAATTTGAGTGGAAATTGGAAAAACATATGAGAAGTGGCTGGGAAATCCAGTGTGGAGATTTGTTTTGTACTTCATTTACTAACTCTGAGAGGAATTCCTGGAGGCAGCAGCGTACCTGCACTGAGCAGTGGCAGAGCTGAATGTTTTGGGCTTTTCCCAAACCAAAAGGCTGATGATAGACCTGTCTTGCCCATGTGAGCAGGGCATACTGGTGGCTGTGGCTGGGGTTAGCTGGAATGCACTTGTGTTCATTTACTCTGCCTGAGTTTTGGCATATTTTCCTTTTGAAATCACCTTAATGAGTGGCTCATCCCTTTGCACCTTTGCTCTGAGCGTGAAGACTTAATATGGGCCTGTGTTGTGCTGTTCCACTGCCTGCTTTCTGTCTGGTTGCTGTTTTTTTTGTTGTGAAATGGGACTTTCTCCAGGATCAATCAGTATTGGCAAGGCAGAACTGTGGCAGCACTTTGCAACTGAGGCAATATTGAATAATAGTACTTGGATATAAACAGTTGAACTGGCCTGAACGAAGAAGATGTCTTTTGAAATGTAAATAGTTGCTTTGTCCTTCTGAGTAAATATGCGTTTGCTTCAGGGCCAAATTGCAGAGCTTTTTTGTTATATTAATGAAGGGCCTGTTGATTGTCTGCACAGTGCATCCTGCTGGATGTCTTCTGGGAAACTGAGATCTGCATAAATCAATAGATTCTATTGATATTGAAATGGGGTACCAAGTAGAGGACTGGTGGCAACACCTGATGCTTACACACATCATTCATTGTCTCTGTGCTTGCTGAGAGAAGATTTCCAGATGAGGATGGCAGTGTGAGTGCCTGGTGTACCAGGTGCTGGCTGATGGCTTGCTCTGAGAATCTTTGCTTGTGGTTTTGTTGTGTCTTGTGGGAATGGTGGTGACTAGTATTCCCCTCCAAGCACTGTTCTTAGGAACTTTTGAGGATGTTCATTATGAAGGAACTCTTTCTTGCAATCTTAGAGCATCCCTGCAGTATCTGAAGAAGAGCTGGGGGTGGTATGTTTCTTTTGAGTCTCCAGTGATTTCCTTTCCTTGCAGGCATGATGGTGTGATATACAGTATCAAATCATGTTGCTGGCTGTGACTAAAGCCTCAAAAATCTAGATTTGCACTGTATTTTATTTACATTACTGTAAGAAATTAAATCCCCAGGAAGTGACCAAATGCATAGTTCAGGAGGGATTGATTTGGATTTTGTAATGCAGTTACCCTGACCTGCAGTTACCCAGACCTGAGAGCCATGGCAGCATCCTTGCTTGGCTAAAGCTTTGCTGTTCCTATGATGGCAAATTTGCTGCTTACAATGCTCCCTGCCCCCTGTCAGGACTTTACAAAGACTTTGGAGCAAGTCTTTGTCAATGTAAATAAAAGTATTTCAGATGATATTATGCTGACAGTTCAGTGAGAGCTTTGCCACTAATTTCCTGGGGTCACAATTTCACACATCTATGTGAAGGCATGATCATGGTACACCTCTAATTAAAGTAAAACACAAATGAAAGACAGCTGTGCAACACTGGAGATAGCCAGCAAGCTTTTGGAGGAGATATTGGTGATGCATACTGGTTTAGTTCACGTACTAAAGTTTTTGCTGAGACAGTGTTGGAGTAGCTGGGTGCATTTGGATTTTGTGATGGGGAGAGTAATCCCTTTGGGATCTGAATGCCCTGCTGAGCTCTCAGTGCTGTTTACACTTCACAGCGGGGAATTAAAATTATTATTAAAATTATTAAAGTTGTGTGTTAACTAGCAACTTTAACTAGAAAATTGTAAAACGGTGCTTAGGCCTTAAAAAAGGCAGGGAAAGAAGAAAATAATAATGTTAATTTCTGTCTGTACACGTTCATTTTTATTCCATAAGCACTGCTGGTGTGTCTTATGCTGAGCTGCTCTCCAGAGGGAGCTCTCTGGAAGGCAGGTGTGTTCCTGAGCAGCTCTCAAGACCAGAGCTTACACTTCCAGCTTTCAGTGCATCTGAGGCTAGATGCTTCCATGCATAAAAAAATCGAGTCTGGAAAAGCACAAAGATGTTTTTGCTCACCTCTAGGTAACTAGAGGTTACGTTTCACTTGTGAATTGTGAGCAGCTTTGTTTGTGTGGTGGAGGCAAAGGATCTACCAGCTCATTTTAGGAATGTTATGTTTTCCTATCTCATATATGCTCTCAGTGGTTTGGGCTCCAATCATAGGTGATGTGCATGACAATCTGGTGTATATGGGAAACATCTAACTATGTATATCTCTTTTTTTTTCCTTCCAGGTTATCTTTGGAGTTGATATTCTAGTAGATTCCAGCTATGCAGACGATCAAGTGTGTAGTAGTGGGCGATGGTGCTGTTGGTAAAACCTGTCTCCTAATTTCTTACACAACAAATAAATTCCCATCGGAATACGTACCAACGGTAAGTGTGAGAATGGCTCCAGTTGTTCTTTTGCATGATGGGCTGGGGTAGCAAGAGTTCCCTTTTGAGCATGATGGCATCCATGCCCTAATACATGTTCTTACAGCCTCCTTTCCTCTTGGAGACTGACTAATACAGAAAAGTGACTATCAGTCTGATACCCTGGTAGTGCTGGTCAGTTCACCTGTATCTGGTCAGTTCATGTTCCTTGACAAGCAGTAGGAACACCTCTCCCAGCTGTGCTCTCACTTCCTGCTACTCTCTTTTTAGGGGAGTGTTTCATGTTGCTGGAATAGTCATTGACTACAGTTAACGTTTTCTGAGGCTCATTTTTCTTTTGCAACTCTGAAAGATCCAGAGGCATAGAGAACTATGGAAGGGGAGCAACTCTATGTAGAGTAAAACCAGTAGAGGTTTTCTCTTGTTCAAATCAGAGGTGGCTCTGGCAAGGTGGGTAGGATGATGGTTTGGGAGATGGCTTATTCATGTCTCCTTTAAACATGTGTCTCTTTTCTTGCCAGGTTTTTGATAACTATGCTGTAACAGTGATGATTGGAGGAGAGCCTTACACCCTTGGCCTCTTTGATACTGCAGGTGAGAAACCAAGTTCTTGTGTCAAGATTTACCTGAGGTGATGTTGAACATGAAGACATACAATTGTTTTGTTTTTTTTTGTTGAGATTTTTTTTTTAATAGAAGGGGAAAATCTCCTGATTCTGTCAAGACAGAATAACTAATATTAGAACCTCTTAAATTTGTGTGTGTCTCTGCATCCTTAATGGGGATGAAGTCAGGGTGTGGATTTCATAAGCCCTCACATTGTGTGCTTTTAAAAATTAAAAATCTGCTGGCCTCTTGAGCTGCATCTCAGTTTTAAGCTGGAGAAATGTGCAATGATGAAACAGGAAAGGGTAGAAACTGGTTCAGCTGCTGGATACTCAGTCCATACCACCTAATAATACTGAAGGGATGTGGCAGCAACTGGTATTGTAAACTCTTCTTCAGAAGAGCCCTTCTAGAGAGATTTAGTTCATAAGCTTTCATCTAAAATTGTCAGATATAATTTAATCTGTTTCCAGCTGTGTTCTTACATTCATCATTAGCGTCTAATTTAATTAATGAAACAATCTTAGGTTTCCAGTTAAACCCTATGGCTGCTAAAGAAACTTTCCTGTTTGGCCATCTGGTCACACTTTGCCACCTGAGCTGGGACTGAAGCCTTTTGGTAGTGGCAGCTCCAGTGGGGCCTCACTTGATTCTCAATGTGCACCACACTTCACAGTCTGACAAGGTCTCCTTACTGCCTTGGCCCCAGGTCTCCCCCAGATATCTCAGGCATCCAGATCCTTGAAATTTAACTGTGGTGCAAAACTAAAATAACAGCTTGAGCTAGTGCCTCTGGGAAGAGACCCTGAACAAAGCAAACTGTGGGATTTTATGTCCCTCACAGTGTGTGTTTGAAAGTCTGGGGGCTTCCAGCTGAATCCTTGGTTCCTGCTGTATCTCTGAATGTCCATTAGCTGGCTGTGCCACAGGTCCCTGGGCCCTTTGTTGTGCAAAGGGTCAGTGCCAGCTCACCTGGGGCTCCCAGACACCCAGAGCTCAACCTGCAGCTGGCACTGCACCTGTGCCCCGAGCTGTCTGTACCGAATGTGTTCTTCAGCATGGCTTCACTTAGCTCTCCGTGTTCTCCTCCCAAATGTGATTTGTGTTCTCATTATTGTAAGCTCCCCAGTTCATGGATAAGGAGTTAGGTGAAAAAGAGAGACTCCTTCCTGACACCTGTTGTGTGGTTTGCTGTAGGGATCTCGGTTGTCCTACAGCAGTTGTAGCATTGTCCCTGTGTGGGGAGTTGTGTTGGGTCCTTTCTCTGCCTGTTTTCCAGCCGAGGGTTCAGACCTCTGAGAAGTGTTGTGTGTGTTGTTACACACATTTATCTATTACCAACATGAACAGTGATCCAACTAGTAATTTTGAGGAGTTACCAAATGACTTTAGTGCATGTAGGTGACTCTGTGCACTTGTGAATGTAAAGGCTTTCTTTCCAGAGCTGGACTGCTGAGGGGGAAGTATTTGTTTTTAATAGTTGCCTGCTTTTTCTAAACAGCAGCCAGCACAGGTGACAAAATTTAGCAATGGATGAAACCCCTATTGCTAGTTCTCAGATTAAAACCCAAGTCTTTGTTTTGAGCTTGTACTTGGAAGACAGACTTTTGGAGTAGTCTGTTAATTGCAACAAGATATTATAGATTTAGATTAGATGCTAGGAAGAAATTCGTCCCTGTGAGGACCATGAGACCCTGGCTTAGGGTGCCCAGGGAAGCTGTGACTGCCCCTGGATCCCTGGAAATGTCCAAGGCCACGTTGGACAGGGCCTGGAGCAACCTGATCTAGTGGAAGATGTCCCTGCTCATGGCAGGGGCTCGGAATGAAATGAGCATCGAGGTTCTTTCCACCCCAAACCATTCTAAGACTACGATTCTGGTCAGTGCTTGTTCCTCTGTGTCCAGCCGAGCACAGTAGGTGAAATGGGCTGTCTAGATTTTCATCTTCAAACTGTAGGTCTTCTTCATTGAGGTGTCCCAGCTGTTGTGTCAGCTCCTTCAAGATCTTGTAGGTCTTTGTCCTGTGTGATGAATGAGACAGCATTAGTTGGAATCTAAGACATTTTAAACAAATGTTTCAGATTTGGTGGCCAGTAAGTGCAGCAGCTTCAGTGGCAAATTTGCTTTCTAAAAGCAGTGCTGCTGAATTGGGCAGGAGGAGGTTTAAGAATGAGATTGGACAGAGTCAGGCTGGTGGAGGAGTGCTAATGGTGCCTTGCAAAGACTGCCTGCCCATAGAGACTCAAAGGGAAGAAGGTGGCTTCTTCCAAAACACAGCCTGTGCTGGGACTTCAGTGAGGTTTTAGGGGGAACACTGCTGGGTGGTCTGGTCACAGTCATATGTACCAGCAACATTCTCCTCCTCATGCCTGGAGACACTTCACTGAGTGCTCACAGCATAAGTCAGAACATCTTTGTGAATAAAACTATTTTTTTCTCCCCTCCAAAGAGCAGGAGGTTTTTACAGGGAAAAGGAAATTTGATAGCATAATAATTGTAGTGAATGGACTAGGTGCAGAGGACCTCATCTATAACTGGATCCACGTTCTGCAACTTTATAAGTGAAGAGAGTGTTACGCAGTCTGAGGGTGCTTGATCTCAAAATGTATTGGAGACTTACCAGCTTTCCTGTGACTTCCAGCAGCTGTTAAATGGCAATGAATGAATTGTGGATTTGAAACATAGATTTTTCAAATGTTTGAGTTGGCTCTTTGCTTAAGAGTTAGGATTAATCACAGCAATGTTACTGTGATGAAATGTGCATTCTGACTCCCTGTAAAGGGCAGGATTTTGTTGTCTGGGTCTAATACAGTGTTAATTTCCTCCTCTCTAGGTCAGGAAGACTATGATAGATTACGACCCCTCAGCTATCCACAGACAGATGTATTTCTGGTCTGTTTTTCAGTGGTCTCTCCTTCTTCATTTGAAAATGTGAAAGAAAAGGTTGGTTGAACGTTGCTTGAAAAGGGAGCTGCTGAAGTATGTCAGAAGTTATCTTAGGTGGTTAGTAACAAATGCTGTGTCTCTTCTGTCTTCAGTGGGTACCTGAAATTACTCACCACTGTCCAAAGACTCCTTTTCTGCTTGTTGGGACCCAGATTGATTTAAGAGATGATCCCTCAACAATTGAGAAGCTTGCCAAGAACAAGCAGAAGCCCATAACTCCAGAGACTGCTGAAAAGCTGGCCCGGGACCTGAAGGCTGTAAAATACGTGGAATGCTCTGCACTTACGCAGGTAAGGGTTGGTCTTTGACTATTTTTGCTTGCTTTTATTCCATACTTTTTTCAGTTCCAGGGAAAAACAGCTCAGTGTGGATGTGAAGGGGTGTAAGCTCTGTTTCTGCTATTTACACTGTAGCTTTCTCTTTGTCCTGTTGTTCTAAGGCACAGAGAGTTGGCAGTGGTACAAAGAAAATCAGCCTGTGTGGGTTAGGCCTAGTGTAGAGGGGTGATGGAGGAGGATGTGCTTTCTGTGTTTGCTTCTGTGCTGGAGAAAAATAACTGTTGAAAACTTAGAAGGTACATTATGGACAATGATTGGGTTGGGACACAGAGTGCACCTTGATGCTGAAACAAGCAGCAAAGGAAAGAAAAAGCCTCTCATTAAAGATAATGCTGGTACTTTTAAGACAGGAAACGTTCATGGTTGAGAGCTGCCTTCTCTTCCTGTGCAGCTGGTGGTGAGCTGTTTCCTGTGTCCTTCCTTCAGATAGAAGTTCTGTTGAAACAGAAAATAATAGTTAAATAGTTCTTAAGACAGTTCTTGTATCATGTTTATAACTTGTGAATGTGAGTCAAAAGCCATCTAAAGTAGCTGATCGGAGAAGCTCAATTATCTTTTCCCTTTCAGTTAGGAATACTAGAGTGGGAGCCATTTTCTGACTAGCTGACCTGTTGCCTTGACTTTGGATGCTCTGGGAACTTAATCCTGGGTTCTTACTCTTGCAGAATTGACTATAACCCTTTTAACAACTTCCTTAATGCTGGTCTGTAAAGAATTTGTTCCTCTCTGATGTGCATGAAACCAGGGGTGCACAGTATCAAGCCCCTCACTCTTTCCAGTTACATTGTGCATTCATCTCCTTGAGCACAAAACTTTATTACCAAACTTCACAAAGCCTGAAGTGCTTATCTTGCCCCTTTTACCCAGATTGCATGTTGATTCTTCTGTTTGAAATCTTCACACTTTTTTTTGTAACCAAGATTCTCCTGTGTGTCCTGTGAAGGAAGTGGCTTTGCTGGAGTTGTGCAGGACACTGGCACTGGAGGTGGTGTGGTGAGGCATGCTGCTGTTCATCCTGGGAATCCCTGATCAAAAGGTGGTCTTGGCCATGCTTCCTAACTGCCCACAGGCGAGCTGAGGGCTATTTGTGCTTGAGCTGTGATTTTCATGGATCTGTTCAGCCCCAAAATACCGTTTTAGATGATGTCTGGCACAGCCTGAATGCTGCTGCTAACTAGGCTGTAGAACCTGCTAGTTGGGTAAATACCTGCCAGGGCCTTTGTCCTGTATTGCTCTCTGAGACCTTTTCCTCTGTAGCTTTGGACTTGAGCTTTAGTCTGCTCAAATTGCATGGAATCACTTAGAATTACCAGAGCAAGAATCGATGTGACAAAAAATGTTGGTGTTTGGATGATGGTGCATGGATATTCTTTCTATTTCCAGACAGACTAATGTGTATCTGTTGCAGTGATCAACTTTGTGCCCTTGGAAGCTCAGCCTGAATTTTCTTCCAGAGCACTAGTGCTTGTATACCAAGTGATGGTTTTAGGAGTCAGGAGTGACCTGGGAGGAGGGTTCAGAAGCCTTCTCACCTGGACAACTAGTTGGTTTGCATCTGCTCCATTCTTCTCCCTCCATTTGTTGTTGACTCACAAAACACTTTTTTTCCTGGGTCTGTCATCAGTGGCTGGTGAGCAGCAGTGCAGCTGATCTGAAGGGTTGTGTGGAGCTCCTGCAGTGATCTCACTGGTGGCTTGCTGAACACAGAAGCCAGATGCTTCCCTGGCCAGGAGGATTGTTTTCCTACCTGCAAGGCAATGCTATAGTAGCTGACTTCAGCTGAAGTGAGACTCAGCTGGGTATTGAGTCTCTCTTTGCCTTGGATGCTGTCTGTGCAGTTCATCTCAGCAGTCCAGGGTGGTTTTTTGCTTCCCAACTAATTTATAAATTACTTTGACACCACAGTAGCAAATACTCATAGAATCATGGAACTGGCATTATTTATTTTTATACTACGTGAGTCATGAGAGGCTGAGTTCCTGAGTTTTTTCTGTAAAGACAAGAGTATCTTCTCCCCAAATTTGGATGACTGCTCTATTGGAGAGTCAGTTCTATCCCCCTTTCCTCAAGTTGTGGAATCCTTCTTTGTGATTAAGGCATTTTCATAGTCTGTCTTCAACCTTTCTCTACAAAACAGGGCCCAGTGCCACTGTGACAAGTAGGTAAGACTGCTGTTAGGAAAGGGTGACTGACATTGTAAATCCAATGATTGTTACTTCTGTTACTCTTGGCTGGGTGCAAGTGCCTGGGCTTTCTGAAGCCCAATCCTAGTATATAACACTAGAGAATGCTGAGTTGGGTTTATTTTCCCTCCTGATGGTGGCTTGCCAGTTTTGACACAGATTTATAAAGTGCCTTAAGCTGTCCATAAGCAGAGGGAGTAAAGGAGGCCTAATGTCAGCCAGTTCCTCAGTGAAACACAAAAGTCATCATTTTAACCCTGGTCCACTTTCACAGCTGTTTTGTCCCAATCCTGTTTTTTTTATCCTCTTCGCTTTTTTTTTTTTTTGCTAGATCCTTCAAAACAAATCCCAAATTCTGCACTCCTGAACAAATTTCTCCCAGATGATATGAAAATAAGAGAAGTCTCTGAATAGGAGAATTTAAGTAAAATTGTTTTCTTGACTCTTGCCCTGCCTGGGTTCTTAATCTGTCTAACAGAACATAATTGATTTTATGGTACAGCCTTATTCTCACAGAGAAAGGAAATTTAATTATTATTTAGACTTCAGAGGCATTATTTATCTGAAGTCTTCAGCTCTTTTGTGACCCTGAGTTGCAACTCATTTAAAGAAAAAGAAAAATTGCTAGGGAGGATGTTCAGAATGCACAGAATGTACATTGTAGTTTCCCTAAACTATTGTTCTTTCAAGTATAATTTTGCATGTAATGTGATGGCCTTAAATGTTTCCAGATGGCACTGCCTTTGAGATCTCCCATGTATGTGCTTCAGTAAAACAACATTATAGACCTTCTAAAAGGGATATATCCAGTATAACCTGTAAGGGAGAAACCAGTTTCATTTGAATGATCTTAAAACAAATCTTAAATTTTGCACAGACCACAGTTGTTTACGGGATGTAAACGAAGCTTTTCTGTTTGCCTTCAGCTATCATGAAACAGTTCTCCTGAATTTTTGAAGGGTGCACTCATGACAGTAGATTTAGGCGAGTCCAGTTAGCCTAAAGTGAGCCAGGTTTCACTTCTGGTGTGGTGTGTTCTTGGCAGAGTTGGGTGGGAGTGGTAAAGGCCCTGCACTGTTCCCGTTGTGCTTACAGCAAATGCAGCGCGTTCTCCGTGTGACCCCTGCAGAGTCCTGCAGCTCTGTGGCTGCTTGTCTGCTCTTGGATCCCAGTTGCTGCACTCCTAACGCTGTTCCTGGCTTTCTGTGGTTACACTTGCTTTGGCAACTAAACTGAATAACTGAAATGCACCATTTCCATGCTGGCTCCCAGTGTCAGAGTAGCACTGGTAAGGTATTGAATCGCATCTAAAGACTGAGAGTGAGTGACTGCCGGTGATGGTGGCTTACCAGGGTGGTCCTGCTTCCATCCCACATTGTGTGTTCCCAGCCATTTGGAGACCTTCAGTTATTCAGGGGCTGAATTCACAAAGCAGAGGAGTTGTTTGGAGCCTTTGCTCTGGACCAGCTGCCACCTGGGAGTTGGGAGCAGTAGTCTGTGCATCTGAGGTGTTCACTTATCCACAGTGGGTGACAACAAAAGGTTTAACTGACCTTTTGGGTCCCTGTGGTGGGGCAAGCTGCCACGTGCTTGATTTACTCCCTGTAAACTCCCTCAGTGTACGTAAAGCAGTACACACAACATTTGTGTGTACACATCACACAACATTTGTGTGGCCCCCGCCCCCATGTTCTTGCTGTGTTCGTGCCTCTGCCCTTCTGAGTGTTGATTTTGTCTGACTTGGCCTGTCACATGTCCTGTCTGTCTCTGTCATTGACTTCTGGGTCATCTAAATGAGATTTTCTCCTGGGATCTACTTTGTTTTTTTGCAAAGTAAATCTGTTTACTGCCTCTGTGAATTCAGCCTGCTCCTGAATGCTCTTTGTATCTGCTTGTTTTTCTCTAATCCTCTAACCTGGCTGCTGTTTTTTCTCCTCCCCTCTGTCTTGTAGAGAGGTCTGAAGAATGTGTTTGATGAGGCTATCCTAGCTGCCCTCGAGCCTCCGGAAACTCAGCCCAAAAGGAAGTGCTGTATATTCTAAACTTTCTTCTTCCCCTCTTGCTGCTGCTTCCTCTGTCCCACTACTGTAGAAACCTGGTTAAAAATGAATCAAACCACCTTGATTGAAAGCTGTTGTGCCTGCTTGCCATCTTAGAGCAACCTCTGTATTAGCTCTTGGACTGAAAACAGTACTTGAGATCTTTAGTAAAACATTGTGACTGTGGAACGTGAACTGGACTCGCTTAATTCCCTGCTGCTTGGGTTGCCAGGTGTGGCTAGCTTTATAATTCAGGCTGTTGGGGGAAAGGATTTGGTTACATCGTTATTTAAAGAACGACCAAAAAAAAAAATAAGAGATGATGTTTGATCTTCCTGAATCCAACTGGAAGAAACAATGTGTGTGTTTTCCATTTCTACTTGTGACTCTTGACTGTATTTGCATGACAAAAGTACCTGAACTGGTGATCTGCAAATGATGCTGTAACGTGAAGGGTTTTCTGGTTCTCCTGTGTGCAGTGAGATGTTTTCTGTTGCTGTTGCTTTGGCTGTCTGTGCTATAGTGGAGTATCTGTCAGTCCTTGGGGGGAAGGAAATATTGATGTACTTGCTACTGCTTTATGAACTGTTAAAATTCTTGCTTTCACTAACATGGTAGAGCTCTTCATTTCAATGATAGATCCTTAAAGCCTGTTACTGTAAGATGTAAAGCTGCTGCTTACTATTGTGCTTCTGATTTTTATTGTTTTAAGGAAAAAACATCAATTGTAGCTTGTCTTTAAATTTTGAAATTAAAAATTGCGGTTGTTTGTATAAATGACTGATGAAGCTTTATTCAAGTTGCATTTCCTGGCTCCAGTTTAATCCTTACCAAAGTGTGTGGTACCCCTCTGTACTCTTCCCAGCTTGACTTCTCTGCTACCGTGGCAGCTTCTGGGCTCTGCCTGGCTGCTTCTAACCCTGGGGTGTTTGGGGCTGGATGCCCAAGCAGAGCATGTACTGGACCAGGTTATCATTGCATGCTTGCCTTGTCTCTCCTCCACTGACACATGGGTGTGTGTTGTCCCAGGCGTGCTCCAGGTCGAGCTCTTCCATCCGAATGCAGCACTTTCTACTTTGTCATTAGCATGTGAAATATGTGAGTAGCCAGTTACTCATAAAAGCTGCCTTAAGGAAATGACTTTGGTGCGTGTTTTGCTTCTTGTGAAGTACACTGGTCTGCTCTCTGGGGATTCCTTTTCTTGTTCTGAAAATGAGATGCTGTGCTCAGAAACTGCTGAGAGCAGTGGTACAGAGCCTCACTGGGCAGGCAGGCCTTGGGGATGGCAAATCTCCGTGTGTCCTTAGAGGGGTGTGGCTGCCACATGGCTTTCTGGGGTTTTGTTTGTGTGAAAACTCAAAAATGAGATTGCCCCTTTCTCTCTTTGCCCCTTTTCAGAAAGGCCTAAAGAATGTATTTGACGAAGCGATATTGGCTGCCCTGGAGCCCCCGGAGCCGAAGAAGACTCGCAGGTGTGTGCTGCTATGAACGTCCCTCCACAGCCCCTTCTGCAAAGCTGGTGTTTGATGTCATACTAAAAGCAATGTTAAAATCAAACTAAAGATACAAATTTTAAAATTTGTTTTTGCAATAATGACAAACGCCCTGCACTCCCATCTCCCCCACACGACCCCTGTGTGAGATGAGAATGTTAGTGTTTATTCCCCAGTGCCCCCTCAATTCAGTTAAACTAGTTAATTTTGAGTAATTATGTATTATCAGAAGACACTGATCATTACTAGTTTTTTATTTTGTTTATTGTTTCTAATTTTTTTTGTTTAACATCAAGGCATGCTCAATGACTTTTTCTGTAACAGACTAATTTTAGGCTGTTTAACTGAAGTCTTGCCCCTTATGCTAGTGTGGCAGGACTTGGTTCTGGTTTCTAAACCTTGTAGGGCTGTTCTGCAGCCAACCAACAGCCTGGCTATGAGCAGACCTTAGTCAGGAAAGCAAAATGTCCCAAGCTGGTGCTCCTCTAAGAAGGATTATAGAAAATACATCTTCTCTGAAGTTGCCTTGTACCTTATTCCCCTGGCTTTTTAACTGTGCAGGTCAATAAATTTATACCCCATCCTCTAAGTTATGAAGCCTTAGGAACAGGAGAATGATTTTCTCTGGATGCACCATCAGACTTGAAACTAACTTGCTGGTCTCTTCCTTAATCTTTTGGTTCATGCTGAGGAAATAACTGCGCCTTTGGAAACATGCCTAGCTGGGTCACTTGGCTTTTAATGAATCTACCTTCTGCCAATCCTTAATTATTAAATACTCACAATGACCAGCACATACACTGCTGCTTGGACACCCTGAAGGGACCTGGGATGTGCTACAGTGGGTTTTGGAGCTGGCTCTGATGGTGCATCTCTCTCTGGATGGCTTGGCATCCTCCGAGGAGGGGTGGAAAGATAGACCTGTGTCAGTTGAAAGGAAGTGCAGGGAGGGGCTTCTGGTGTTTGGTATGACACCATATCGGGACCAGTTGAGGGAACCCCTTTTTCTGCATTTTGCTCATGAGTTACCTTGAACCTGTATGAGGGGCTCCAACTCCTGAGGATCATATGCAGTGTCTCTACCTAGACCATCTGCAGTATCATAAGGATTTTACCAAAAATATATTTTGGTTTGCAAATTCAAAAAATTCTACTTAGGGAATCTTCTCCATCTTCCAAAATTTCAATTTCTTGTAGACTTATTAGTGTTGAACCAATGCTTTTTCATGTCTTAAGTTCTTTGTATATGCATTCTTTTCAGATGTATTAAAAGTATCTTCACAAGCCTGCCTGAGGGTAGTTATTTCCTTTGCCTTTCTCCTGAGTGTGAAGGACTTGTAAATATAGCTTTTATCCTTTGTGAGCCCCCCTCTCCTCCTTCTCAGCCAGCTTGGGTCTTTCCTTAATGTTAAATCCTTGTCAGTCTGCTTCTGGCCTCAGTCCTGTCAAAACTGCTCTAATCTTTGATGCAACGTCTTTGCTGTCAGACCCCTATGAAGAGATGGTTTGGTATTCTTAACAAAAGAAGTACTCAGTGTGCATGGATCCCAAGTAGTAAAAGCTGGCTTTTGGGACTTACTGGGCTCCTGCACCTCTTCTGTCAAGAAGTTTTCTGTTCTTCCCTGCTCATGGGTGGATAGCAGAAAGCCTAAAGGGACAATTAACGTCATACCTATCCTAAAACTGCACACACTTCATCACACCTTTTGTTCATGCTCCAGAAGAATAGTGAAGTCTTACGCTGTTGATAATAACTTGTATTTATTATTAAAACACATCAGAAAGAACCTCACTTTCCTTTTAAGAAGCTGATTTTTGGGTACTCCAGTCTGAAATCTTAGTGTAAAATGTGTCTTTTCACTTTTCATAGTGATTAGTGCTGCTGTTCAACTTTGCAATTCCGTTTTAATTGCTGCCTTTCTGTGGGGAGGTTTGGCTGGGACTCTGGGCTTCCTGGAGAAGGTTATGCTGGTGCACGTGAAGAAGCTGTTCTTACAGCTTCTTCACCTTGTAACACCTAATCCTAATCCCTATGTCTAAAGCCAGCAGCAAGACCAGGGGATTACCTGCAGGAAACTGCCTTTGGAGTGGAGGGACAACCCTTCATGGCTTCTTCAGGGTTACCCTGTCAAGCCTTTTCTGTCCTGGATATGTCCTTAGGTGGTCCCTCTGCATACATCTTCATGGCAGTGATCTGTGCATGCTCTTACTGGCTAAGCAATAAAGTCTGTTCTGTTAAATCAGGGCCACAAGGTTAAACTTGGCTCTGGAGGGAATCCAGGAAGTGCTAAGTGATGGAAAAACATACTTTTCAAGGAGTGGTACTGTTTCCTTCTTCCTAGTGTTGCATTAGCTTTGCAGAAGTCTGATAGCTCCCTGGATCTGCTAGATCATAGCTGTGCCAGGCCTGTGACTGGTTAAACAAGCTCAAGCAGCTCTCATGCTGTTTCACACTTTGCCTGGTTTTTGCTGGAGTGTGGCAGAGAGGTTTGTCTGATGCCAGGTGTGTGAGATGTGCTTTCTCTTGCCAGTTTCTTGAATGAGCTCTGTGGTGACTGTCTTCCTTCCCATATGAAAGCATGAAAAAACTGCCAAAGGCAGGCAAATCCACCACTCACTTCCCCTTCTGGAACTGCCACTTTCAGCTAGTGGGTTTGAAAGCACAGGGCTTGGAGGCAGGTGGGAATATGTGGCACTTTTTTCATCCTGGTATGGCAAACCAGTGTGTGGTGTGAGCTGGGATTTCCTCACATTACTGACAGACCATTTTCCTCTGCAGATGTGGCTCAGGGTTGTTGTCCTTTCACCTCTGAGGGCTATTGAGGTACCAGGAGCAGCTCATGAGCATAAACAGAACATGAGGTTTGGACTGGCTGTTTAACCAGCTGGTACACAAAATCCCAGAATCCCAAACTGGTTTGGATTGGAAGGGACCTGGAAGCCCATCTCATTCCATCCCTTGCTATGGGCAGGGACACCTTCCACTAGGCTAGGTAGCTCCAAGCCCTGTACAGCTTGGCCTTACATGTGCTAATGGGGTCCTGTGTAAAGGGCCAAACATTTCTGATGGGAAGATGCCTGAGAATTGTGTCAAACTTGAGTTGAGGGCTGCAAGGGGGCTGCAGAGCAGCTTTGTGACACCACAATTTCTTATTAAAATCTTTGGGTTATTCATGTAAGCCTTTTACTGAACAGCCACTTCTTCCTGAACAAGGATTAGGTTTGTGATTTAGGGTTTCGATTGGCTCTCATTGTGAACCTCTAGTTCCTAATATTAATCAGGTAGTGAGCAGAGTTCTTGCTTCTGTTGGCTACTCAAAGCAAGTGGCACTTGATCAGCTGGTTGGTGTCTCTGAAGCAGAGATCATCTTTTTTCCCTGTCTGGGCTGTGTTCCCACACATCCTTCACATCAGCTCCATTAAGCTGTACTGTAAGTTACATTCAGGAATTGCATGGAAATGTGACATCCTGCACGATATTTTCCTGGTGAACTAGTGGACCCTGTTTTTCAGGGTCAAGCTGGTACCAAAAGGACTGCAAGGGAAGAGGAGGTAGGAGGGCAAATCTGCTACAGAGGGTTAGGGAGTAGGTGGGAACACGCCCACAGTGTATCAGGTAAACTCCTTTGTGCTGTGGTGACAAACAGTTTGTTTTCCCACTGTGCTGTTGTCAGTGGAGTTGACATATGGAAATCGAGGACTAAGCAGGGAAGTAATTAATGTGGAAAAAAGCCCTGCCTTGTGTAGGGGACATACTTGCACCTGAAATCCAAACCAAGACACTGGAGTCCAAGGTTGATTATTGGTGGGAAGAGTGCTCCAGGGCAGCACTTGCTTTCCTGAGCAGAAGATAACTTTAAGCATAACCTAAGCTCAGTCCCTCCCTTGCTGATTTAGATGATATATGGAAATTTTCCACTGTATATAAGCTGATTCAGCTAATCCTGCTGTTTCTGTACCTTCTGGTGCAGGCATAGACTCTGCATGGCTGCTGTAATGCTGACTGGTACTAAGATTGTATTAAACTGGTGGCTGTTTTTTCTCTCCAAGCTTTCCTTTGCTCTGTTGTCATGTTGGAGTTGAGATATTCTTTCCTTCCCTTGCCTGTTTCCCTGTGGGGCAATGGGAAACTTTTGCCATGGAAGAAATGGTACTGTTGAACATCAGATACAGTGAGGGTCATCTTTACTGAGGTGTTTGGGAGATTAGGGAGACAGGCTGAGCTCTCTGCAGCTTTCACAGAAGGCAGCTTCTTTGGTCAGCTGTGTTCTTCACTTCTCTCCTCCCTCTCCTTCCCAGTAATTTGCTGGGCATTATACATAGTGTGACCCTAATTAAAATATGGGGAGGGTGTCAAGTAGAGATGGGCACATTTGATAGGACCTCTGAGAGAAGAGTTTTCAGGAGCAGTGGCATCTTCCCCAACAGAGCTGAGTCACCCAGGCTTCTGAGCAGTTGGTTTCATGGCATTACACAAACCTGTCATACACCCCCAGTGAGCTGTTGCCTGTGGCCTTGAAGGGCTTTCCGAGGATTGTGCTGGTTCATCTGACCTGGGGTGGTTCCCTTTGTGCTTCAGTGTCTCTGCCTGGATTGTGTCTGCCTTTCCTGTCCTAAGGGGTTCTCAGAAAGGAGATTTGACAGAGTGCAGCTATGCAGCTGCTTTAGTGTTACATTGGATTGATGTACAAATCTCCTGAGTTCTCTGTCCTTTATGTGCTCTATTTCACATCCCAGAGTGGTTTTGGAGTGTGTTAGTGGGATTTACACTAGGTGAAATGAAAGTGGGTATTGTCCTCCAGTAGAGAATGCAATTTGGTCATTGGGGCCCAACTGCTGGGAGTATGAAGGGCTCCCAAAATCTCAGTGTTGCTGTTGGGTTGGTTTTGCCTGGTGGATCTGCTCCTGCTGCCTCTGCTGCTTGCTCCTGCACACAGCTAAAAACAGACCAGTGATTTTGTCTCCTGTTCCCAAGAGACAGCAGTGTCTCTGGTACTCGGCCACCATTTAGGTCTTGATTTGCAGATGGCAGCAGCTGCTTCCTTTTAAAACCAAACTCTGAGTGGTAATTGCAAGAGCATTGTCAGCACTGACCTGACCCAGCCTTCCCTGCTGCCTTATCTTGTGTGAACCAGCCTCCCTCTCTCCCTGTCTGGCTCTTTTCCATGGGGTGCTTCTGGGGTGCTGTGCTTGGAAGGTGTCTTACTTTGCTTCCCCTGGCTGCTCACACTCTGCAAAACAAAAAAACATTCCTGGCTGTTATTCCTCTTTAAAAAGATCGAGCATGACAGAAGAAATAACTGCTTCAAAAACTGCAAAGAATAATCCTGAACTGATGAAACTATGAATAAACAAGTTCTAGCTCCTGAAATGTACTTGTGAATTTCTACTGGTTTTGTCACCTTGGTCCCGTTGGTGATCTGTCCCTTTCATGGGCTGAATCAGTTCCTGAAATCGAGCCTGGGAAATAAAGCATCCATGATCTGGGAGTTGGCTGGAGCTCTCTGTGAACTTCTGCCCTAAATGACTTGTCCAGGATTGTGCAAGAACCTGGCAGCACTGGTGCAGGCTGGAGCTCAACAACAAGGTTATCTTAGCTAGAGATCCTGCTGCCCTGCCACAAACACACCAGCAACTCCAGGGCTCCTCCCTCTTGTTCCTCTAGAAGCTGGTGCTGACCAATTCCTCACTACAGAGAGGTGAGGTGAAAATACAGCTTCTCATGGGCTTAGGAAAAAAGCCTGAATGCAAAATAAATTGACTGTAGAATGATGGAGGAGCTTGGATGAGGGACAGGGGAAATCCTGGTCTACATCTGGGCTTCTGTCTGTTTTTGTGGGTTCTCTTGGGGTATAGATTGTGTGTTTTTTAGACCCATCCTGATGCTGCTCCCCTCTGCCTACTGCTTTGGCAGAGAGTCAGAGTAAGCAAGGGGGTATCTTTATCTGATCACCCCCTCATGCAGTGGTCCCTGGAAGTTAATAAATGCTTTTCCTTATGCCGGGGGGAGTTTGGGCTTGAATTGTCAACGTGAGCCCTGTGAGCTAAGGAGCAGCTGGCCATGGGCCCTGTCAGGTCATGCAGAGGGCTTTCCTGAGCCATGGATGGGAGCAGCTCCTGGCCCCTGCAGGGCAGTGTGTGTGTGCTGGGCTGTCCTTGCAGTTCCTGGGGTGCTGGGCAAGGGGAACACTCAGCAGTGCAGCACTGACCGAGCGTGTGCCTGTCCGTGCTGCGTTTCCAGCTGCCCTCTGCTGGTTTGTGACAGAAGGGCTGGAATTTGGCCCATGTTCCCGGTGTCACAAGCTCGTGGGCTTGGAGCAAGAGCCCGCAGGGTGGGACATGAGAGGATCGACTCCAGCAGCCCTCCTGGGTGACCTGCAGTGCTGCCTGGGTCATGCTGCTGCTAAGAAAGCCTGATGAGGTGCTGAACAAATCGACTGTAAGGGTCATACAGGTTGGTTCCTGCATGGAGGTGGTCTCATGTTCCAAGATGAGGGGGTTGAGTTCTGAAGCATGAAAATGCAGACTAAAATCTCTACAGCAGGCTTCTCCATGGGCTCTGGTGAGAAATGGGCTTGAGCTCTGAAGCACAGGTTTGCCGTCACCTTTAATCTCTTGCCGTCAGTATTAATGCTGGAATAAAGTACATAAAATTAAAGTAGGTAAGTACTGAATTCCTGACCTTTAGTCTTGTTGCATGTGTGAAAATACTTCCATTAATTTTGAATTTCCAGCTTTTCCTTGGTTTTGAAGAAATCAGAACCCTGTTGAGGGTTGTGTAGGGCAGCTTGGGGTGACTGCCTGCACGCATGGGAAGTGTGTGTGCATCTGCTCACTCAGCCTGAAGTGGCTGTGTAAATGATGTTTTCAATGTGTGAGGGAGAAGCCTAAACCCCATAATACAAGGGATGTACTGGTCCTGTCTGTACAGTCCCTGGAAACCCTATCCAGAGCTGTGTATGGGTGGTTGTGTGCTGGTTCCTGCTGGGTGACCCCAGACCTGTGTGCCGAGGGTCTGGTGGGTGGTTGTTTCCCTGGGAGCTGCTACAGCAGGTGAGCTGTACCAAAACAGGACATCTGTAGGAGCTGCACTGACATCCTAGGAAATGTTGCTGCTGGATAGTCCAGCTCTTCCTTTCTGAATGAAAGTGGTTTCTGCACAAGTGCAGGACACCAGTGGGGCAGCATTAGTGTCTCTTATTTTGAGGTGATGGTGCTCACCAAAGTTTGGCTGTAATTGCAGGGGGAGGAGAGAGAGGGTTTCTTTCCACAGAGAGGAAAGGTAGGTTGCTTTGTCCAACACCCAGCTCTGGAAGGATGGGGGTGTTGGAAGCAGAGTGCTGCATACGCTTCCTTGAATTTAGTATAAGACCTAGTCTGGACCTAGACCTTAGTATAGGACTTAGGTCTAGGCTGCTGGGTCATGCATAGCTGGGACAACCTCCCTGTGCTCCCAATGACATAGTTACAGCTGGAGAGAGCTTCCCCAGGAGAAGAACACCTCCTGGCCCTTCCTGAATGTTTTAGGAGGATCAGCTTGGAGCAGAGGTTCCCTTGCCAGATGCTGTGGCAGCAGTGAAGCCCATGGGTATCTTGCCCCCTCCTTCATAATTCTCTGATGGTTTAATGGTGTTCCCCTTCCCATCAGGTGGGAACCTTCAAAAAGCCCTGTGCTCCTGATCTGCGGCTAGTCCTGGCTTGGATCATGGGTTGCCCAAATCTCCTCCCTCCTACCTTTCACTGTTGGCTATCCAAGGGGAACTGGATGAATGCTGCACGCTTCCCAGAGCTTGTAGCAGGGTGGGCTCCTTCTCGATGGTTTCTGAGTTGTTGGCTGCCACCTGCCTGTGCCATTCTGTGCTGTGGGCCTTCCTTATACCCCAGAGTCAGTACAGGGTGAGAAGCAATTCCCTTTAAATGCAGCTGAGGCTAGTGAGGGCAAAACTACAAACATCAAATGATTGGGAGCTTGCAAGAGTTGAGACCTGACATCTTCCAGGCAAGGTAAGTGATTGCTTTGGCCCTCAAGGAGTGTTTCAGCCCCCTCAGCCATGGCCTTGACAATGCAACCAACTCCTTCCTCCCAACCTGTGTGTGCTGTGGTGGTGCAGGACTGTGCTGAGTCCATGGAAGATGCTTGGATATATGTGGGAGCTTACAGCGTGAGAAAGGCTTGTCCTGGAAACCTGCTCCAGCTTCTTCCCTTCTCTTGTGGAGAGTCTGAACTGGGCACCACTTTTAGAAACTGCTGAGGCATCATCCTGGCAGCCAAGAGGCTTGGTTCCTGTGAGCCTGGTGAGCTCTGAGATCTGGCCATGTCTGAGTGGTTCTGCTGAAGAGAAGAAGCCACTCTTATTTTCTGGGAAGCAGAGCAGGCAGAGAGGCAGGAGAGCAGAGTGATGGGCTGGGGGGGCTATGATGGGGCTGTGTGCTTCTCTGCATTTATCCAACATGTGGCTTTAAGAGACATTGGCAGCCCACTCTGGAGCACAGCATCCCTGGCTTCATTCCTGGTGGTGACAGTGCTGGGACATGCAGGTGGCTGCTGAAGTCACTGTTCATGGCAGGGATGCTCAGGAACTGAGGGGGTTGTTATGGCAGACCATAGAATCCTAAAATTGTTTGGGTTTGAAGAAACCTTGAAGATAATTTAGTTCCAGTCCCCTGCCATGGACAGGAATACCTTCCACTAGACCAGTCCAACCTTCTGTCCAACCTGGCCTTGAACACTTCCAGGAATGGGACAGCCACAGCTTTTCCAGATCCCTGGAGGCATTTAGCCCTACTTCAGAGCTGCAGTCTCTTGTGCCAGTAAAGGGTGAGGTAACAAGTGTTGATTGAGCCATGACTGTGTCTGGGGTTGGATCCTGGTGGAAGATAAGGTCTGCTCAGTTTTCCAGCATTGCTGTGTGACAGGAACGGGAGCTCAGTGGCTCCTGTAGAGCGAATCAGAGATTTGTGAGCACAAGTGGTGTGACATGGGATCCTTTACTCGCTGCTGGGATTGGCTGGGAGTGGGACAGTCCTGTCCTGTATTGCCTCTGTTCAGCCCAGCTCACAGAAGTGAGCACCAGTAACCGCAGCTTTCCAGGGATCTGCCTCTGAAGCACAAGGTAAAGCCTCTTCCATGAAGCCACATTTCCCAGCTCATCTGCACAAGGAATGGAGCTCCAGCAGTAAACCAGGTAGGTATTGCTGTAGGCATGGTATTTGCAGGGTTGGGGTGTTCTTTTTTTGATTTCAGGACAAAGAAATGAGCCCAACAAGCCCTAGTGAGGCTGGTTGGCTGTGTTTTGCCTTGGGCAGAAAAATCTGGGCTTCTGCACAGATTCTAGCAGTGGTACCCAAGTTCCTGGGATGCTGTGAGGCTGCAGGCCTTTTTTTACTTCCTTTGAAACAATGAAAAGAAAAAGGGAAAACTGAAGAAAAATAAATTTTGCCTCCTGTGGCAAACGAGGGCGAACCAAAAGGTGCTGGCTGATAGCTAAAGCCTGTTTAAAATAAACCTGTCAATGTTTTGCACAGCATCTTCTTTCCTTGTTTGACATACTGATCACTGATTTGGGATGTGCTTGGATAACATGGGAATTTGTCATTTTTGTGCAGTGGGGGAACAGGTGGAGATGGAGTTGGCTGCAGGAAATAATCTGGAATTTCTCACTGCTGCTCAGCACATGCATTGATGGGCCTGTGCAGACAACCTCATCATGGGGTCTCCTCCTCTGGTCATGGAGCTTTACCTGGGATCAAATCCAGCATTTGGGTTGGTAGTTTGCTATTTTCCTGTCATGGACAGGATGACTGTGCCACCCCTGAGCTCCTTTTCTCCAGGCTGATGCTCCCCAGCTCCTTTCCCAGCTCCGTTCCCTTCCCTGGACACTCTCCAGCCCCTCAATGTCTTTCCTGTCATGAGGAGCCCAGAACTGACCCAGGATTCGAGGTGGGGCCTCACCAGTGCCCAGCACAGGGAGCAACCACTGCCTGTTCCTGCTTTGCCTCTTGCCCACCTGGGCACACACTGGCTCATGTTCAGCACCCCCAGGTCCTTTTCTGCCCAGTTCTTTCCAGACTTTTCCACATGCCTGGAGCATTGTCTGGGTTTGGTGTGGCCTGAGTTCAGGGCCTGGCACTTGGCCTTGTTAAACCTTGTGCATTTGGCCTTGGCCCATCAATCCAGCCTGTCCTGATCCCTCTGCAGAGCCTTCCTGCCCTCCAGCAGATCCCCACTCCCAGCTCGGTATTGGCTGTGGTAGCACCACCCTAAGCTGCCTGGGGTAGATTTTTGGGCTCTCACCACATAAGCACAGCCCCCTTGCCCTGATGGATGTTGTCCCAGAGCTGGGCTCTCACCTGCAGGATGCTCTGCAAGGTGCGGGTCCACCTCGCTGTCAGCATCAGGGGGCTGAACGGGGACAGAGGTGAGTTCTGGCTGTCTCAGGACAGCCCGTGTCAGGTTGTCCCCAGCCCACTAGATGGCAAACACGTAAAGGCTTTGCTCATTCCTGGCCAGCCTGCTCCTTGGCTCCAGTGCCAAGAAGAGAGCCGGAGGAGTTGGATTTCTTTTTGTTGGTGCCGTCTGCACCAGCAGCCACCGGCTGTGGGTCCAGTGCAATCATTTACATTTCCAGCTCCTTTGTATAACATCAATACTGGGCGTGCACAAACTGCTGAGCTGTTTACAGCTGTGCTGGAGCTGCAGCATCGGCTGAGCAGCCACATCCAGCTGCGCTCCCACTGCTGCTGGTGTTGGTTTTGGCTTCCTCCGGATGAACCCAGCCCTGGTTAACACAGGACCAGGAGGAAGAGGACAGAGGCTTGGGGGTTTAGTGGGTAATTTGTTCCACTGACTCTGCTGAGCAGTCTGGGTTTCCCTGAGTGTCCCTGGCTGCTAAGCAGGCATATCCTCAGTGACACTTTGCCCTGGTGCTGTGTCCCCGTGGAGTGCTTTATGGGCACAGTCCCCCTTGGGTACCCTGATCCAAGACCTTACTGCAGTCCACAGCTTCCTCACAAGGGGCAGTGGAGGGGCAGGTGCTGATTTCTGCTCTCTGGTGACCAGTGGCAGGTCCTGAGGGAACGGCATGAAGCTCTGTCAGGGGAGGTTAAGGCTGGATATTGGGTATTAGGAAATGATTCTTTCCCCATAGGGTGGTGGGGCACTGAACAGGCTCCCCAGGGAATGATCCCCCATCGTGGCCCCAAGGCTGCCAGTGCTCCAGAAGTGTTTGAACAATGCTTTCAGGCACCGGGTGGGATAATTGGGGATGTCCTGTGCAGACCCAGGGGCTGAACTCAATGATCCTTGTAGATGCCTTCCTGCTCAGGGTGTTCCATGGTCCAGAGTGGGTAGAGAGCTGCCCAGACACCCTGTCTATCTGTACATGTCCCTTCAGTGCTGTCCCCTGTTGTCTTTAGCCCTGGTGAACCTGGGATGGTTTGGCTGCTGTAAGTTGGATGGGACAAACCTGTCCAAGGGCGTGCACTGCCAGCAGACCTGTGCCTCTGCTCAGCTTTGGCTCCTGGGCCTTTGCCTTTCTTGCAGGAACAGAAGTTCCTCAAGTTTACAGGCTGGGACTTTGCCTTTGAGGTTCAGTGAAAGAGTGGGAGCATCTTCTGTCTGCTGAGAGTGATGAAGCTGGAGTCTGCCAAGGTTTCATGGGACATGAAAGAGCTGCTACCACTTACAGATCCTGGCCAGGCAATGTGGGGACAGAACAGAAGACTTTTGAGATGCCCGAGTAATTCAGGAACTTGATGGATGCATGTACTAAAGTGCCTCTGAAAATCCCTCCAGACTTTAATCTGTATGATGAGGAACTGAAATACCTTTGAAAACCTGGCTGTGGTGTCTGGCTGGAGCTCAGCTGCCATGATTGGAGAGCAGTATTGCTTTGAAGATGGGATTATGTTGCCTGACAGGCTTTTAGAGGTGTGAACTTTGACCTGATGCCCTGATGAAGCCTGTCCTGTTTCTCAGCCCTGTATGGAGACAGAATAGGCCATGAATTGCCTTGGGCAACCTGGTCTGACTGAGGTGTATGTTCAGATACACTTGTAACCCTGGTAGGAAAGAGGAAGGGGCTGGGCCGTGTGATGTGTCCACAGTGCTAGTGGGACCTGTGGAGTGCATACAGTGCTGGTGCCAGCCTTCAGTGATGAACCTGACAGTGGATGCAGAAAAGCATCATTCACATGGGCATCTGCTTTTTCACAGTAATCCAGAGTGATTTGGACTGGAAGGGGCCTTAAAGCTCATCTTATTCCACTCCCCTGCCATGGGCAGGGACACTTTCCACTAGGCAAGGTCCTCCAATCTCCATCCAACCAGGCCTTGAGCATTTCCAGGAACGGGACAGCCACAGCTTCTCTGGAAAACCTGTGCTAGGGCCTTACCACCCTCATGGGGAAGAATTTCTCTCTAATGTCTAATCTAAACCCACTGTCTTTCAGTTTAAAGCCATTTTGTCCTGGTCCTTCCTGGGGTCCCTGCCTGCTGCATGGTGCAGGTTCTGCCTCTGCAGTTTGATTCCTGTCTCAACTTCCCCTCATTCAGCTGTCTTCCCCTTACTCTGCTCCCCTCTAGTTCCATCCTGCCTTGGCTTCAGGCTGGCTCCAACACGGGTTAATCTGTCAAACTGTTCCTAACAAACCCACCCAGACAATGGATGATCATGGATCTCTGCCTCCTCTCCCCTTCTGTGACCTACAGCAATTTAGGTTAGAAAACAATAGTCCCAGTCTAACAGAGCTGATTTCATTCTCAGAAAGATTGCAGCTTTGGTTGTAAAGATAACCAAGTTTGCACAGGGGGCTCCAGATCTGCAGAAGGTGCAGTTTGCTGTTGTGATGTTTAAAACTTCTCACAGCACACTGTGAGCTGAGGCTGCTGCTCCTGTCCTGTGTGTGGGGCCCACCTGAAGAGAGCAGGGAATGGCAGGCACCTGCTGTGTGACTGAGGGTTAGCTAAAGCTGTGACCTCCCTGAAACACAGAGACTCAGGACACTGCCCCTAAGGCAGAGTTTTAGGGTGGGAAAGGGACGGAGGTCTGACAACACACACACATAACACCACTGACAGTCTCTGTTGTGGGGAGTTCCAGGGCGATGGCAGCTTCTGAAAACATTTTGAGCCAACTGTGTTGCCATTACTGGAGCCAAAGGTGATGTCCAGTGCCTTTTCTCAGCTTTAAATGTGTGGAAGGACTTGTTTGTGTACTTAGGGGTGCGTTGCTGATGCAGTGATGCCAAGGTGGTGGTTGAGGGGGAGGTAAATCCATCTCCCACCTTTGCCTTGCCTGGCAGAATCACAGCCTAGCCCCAGTGCCTGGTTTTTGTTCCAGGTGTGCTCTGCATAGGTGTCATGAGTGAAGCCAGATTTCCAGTCCATTTCTTGCCTGTCCCCTGCTTCTGAGGAGGGACATGTATTTCCACACTGATAATGGAGCCCCTGAGCTACAGCCATGTTATTCCCTGTCTTTGTGTGCTGCTTTTGGCTGGGGTGGGGTTCACTGTCCTCACAGTGGCTGATGCAGGGCTGTGTTTTGAATTTGTGCTGAGCACAGGGTTGATAACTCAGAGATGTTTTTGTTATTGCTGAGTGGGGCTTACACAGGGCCAAGGCCTTTTCTGCTTTTCCTAAGGCCACGCTGGGGAAGACGTTGGGGGTGGTTGGGAGGTTGGGAGGAGGCACAGCCAGGACAGGTGACAGGACAGGTGACTCAAACTGACCACGTGCCATCGTGCTCAGTGTATAAAGCTGGAGGGAAGAAGGAGGAAGAGCTCGTCTTCCCAAGCTGCTGTTCCATGGGATGGGGCCCTGCTCTCCTGCAGGTGCTGAATACCTGCCTGCCCATGGAAAGCAGTGAATTAATTCTGATTTTCTTTGCTTGTTTGTGTGGCTTTTGGTTTCCCTATTGAACTGTCTTTATCCCAACCCAAGAGTTCTCCAGGTTTTACCCTTCCAGTTCTCTCTCGGATCCCACTGGTGGGGGAGTGAGCGAGCGGCTGCGAGGGGTTTGGCTGCTGGCTGGGGTTAAAGCAGGACAATGTGCCAGATGCCTTTTATTACTGTCTTGGGTGGAGTTAGGAGCTGTCGTGCTGGAAGGCATGGTGCACCCTGCAGGTCCTGCCACAGCTGGAGCTGTAGGGGAGACTCCATGTGCTGTGTGTTCACTGCCAGGGCCCCCCTTGTCTCTCAGCACCAACCCCCAAGGCACAACAAGAAAGCTGGGGGGACCTAAGCTCCTTCCTGGGTGCCTGAGCAATCCTGCAGCTTTGCATCAGTGAGTATCCAAAGACCAAGACTGGGTCCTGGAGTCTTGGAAAATGAGGATGAGTAAGGGGGGAACAAGAAAACAAGTGACACTGGAGGAGCTACTGCTGACTCCAATGACCCATGGGCATGTCTTGGGACCAGAGTGCTGATTTGGGAAGGTCTGTGTTGTGTTTTCATTCCAGGGAACAGCTCAGGGAACCAGAGCTCTACTATGCAGCTGGGTCTGTCAGTCTTTTGACACTGCCCCATCCAAAAAGCCCCTGAACCTGCTCGCTGAGCTTGCCAGCTCTGGCTCCTTGCGTGCTTCCCTCCTGAGGGCTGGTTGGAAGGCATTGCATGGGCAGAATGAATCTGTCCTGATGTCACTGCAGTGACAACAGGGATGCTGTCAAAGCTTGAAGGACCAGGCACCCCCAACACAGCCAACACCAGAGGTTGACACCCAGCTGGCTGGCTGGCTGTATGTTGGCATCTCTGGCTGCGAGGTTCTCCTCTGTTTTGGTGAGGTGCTGGCAGCTGGGGAACCAAGACAAAACAGAAACATTGCTTTTTGGAAGCTCACAGGAGCCTGAGCAGTGGTTGGAGCAGTTCCCTAATTGCACAGGAATCTTTCTGTCTGCAACTGCAGCAATGCTGGTTTAGTCTGCTCTGTGGGAAGGCTGGTGCCATGGTGGGCTGGGTCGGTTCTAGCTGGGCTGGAGTCTGGGGCAGATTCTGTTCAGTCATGGCTTTTGGAGGTTTATTCCTCTGCATCCCTGGAAAGATCCTTGTCTGTGAAGACCTTGCATGGGAAGCTTGGGAATCTGATGGGTAGATGTCCAAGGAGTTCAGCTGCCTGCACAACATTCCCAAAATAGCTGCCACTGCTGTGGCATTTGTGTAGACCATCTCCAGCCATGTTTTGTACTTATGACTTCCTTCATCCTCCTGTCCACCCTGCTGAGGATAACAGCCTGGGGATATGGCAGCAGCTCAGTTTCAGCCATTGGGCACACTGGAATACACTAAGGAGACACTGAACTACAGAATCACAGAATCAGGTTGGAAAGACCTCTGAGATCATTGAGTCCAACCTGTGAACACCATTGGGTCAGCTGGACCTCACTGAGTGCCTTAAACACCTCCAGGGACAGTGACTCCACCACCTCCCTGGGCTGGTTGCCTGGGAGCAGAGCCTGATCTCCCACCTGGCTACACCCTCCTGTCAGGAAGTTATAGAGAGCAAGAAGATCCCCTCTGAGCCTCCTTTTCACCAGGCTGAGCCCACCAGATCCCTCAGCTGCTCCTCGCAGGACATGTGCTCTGGACCCTTCACCAGCTTTGTTGCTCTTCCCTGGGCCTGCTCCAGCCCCTCAATGTTCTCTCTGGATTGAGGTACCCAGAACTGGACACAGCACTTGAGGTGTGGCCTCCCAGTGCCCAGTACAGGAGAATCACTTCCTTGGTCCTCCTGATGCAGGCCAGGATGTCATTGGCTTTCTTAGGATAAGTACAGCTCCAGTACAGTGAAAGGTGAGGAGGAGCTGGCACACTGGGATCACAGCTTCCCTCTGGGATCCCCACTACCTGCTGATCCCAGGCAAGACACAGTTCTCAGCATCACCATAACCCCGCTGACTTCTCTCCCACACTGCTCCCAACACATTTCCTGGTGTGCCAGCTCTGGTGTGTGCCAGCTGCTACTGTGTGGATGTCTGAGCACACTTGATCAGACAGGCAGCTCTGACCTGCAGGGGATGCATGAGCGGCATCCTGGCCTGGCAGCAGCTGCACAGTGCCTGGTGTCAAACAGCTCCCGATGGAGGCTGGCATGCCAAGGGGCAGGGCTTGCTGCCATTGCACCTCCTGTCCTCAGCTCAGTCTCCTGGAGAGCAGCCTGGGCCCCTTTGCTGTCAAATGATGTCCCTGGAGAGGAGTGGCCTGGTTTTTAACCTGTTTCATCCAAAATCGTGATGTGCCTCAGAAAAGCCTTTACAACCTTGCTTGTGCTGCTGCATCAAGAGATTCTAACATGAGCAGGAGGCCTCTGCTGAGCTCCCAAAACCCTGCCAGGGACTGTCACCAAGTCCAGGAACATCCCCTGGCTCCAGAGGGAAGGGGTTGATCTTTGTGGTGACCCACCAGCCTGCATCCCAGCAGCACCTAGCCAAGCAGGGCTGGGGCAAGGGGGCCCAGCAGCGTTTTCCCCCTTTCCCCAAGTTGTTATTTCAGCTGCTGGAGCCTTGGCAGGGCTGATAAACACCCTGCAGGTGCCGTTTGCAAGTGCCTTCTCCATGAAACACCCCCGTGCCCTGCCTTGGGGTTCCCTCACTGCCTGCCCCCCGCCCTCACGCCTCTTCCCCAGGCCCCTGGGACAGGCACTGCATACACAGAGCCTTGTGCTTGCCTCCCTCCTGACCCACCCGTGAACAGAGGCCGCTTTTCTGCCGGCGCGGGAGCCGGCGGCGGAGTTCAGCCTCAGCCATCGCGCTCCAGTCCTCCAGGGCTGCTTCTTAACCTGGAGAAGCAGTGGGTTATTTGTGTTGCTCTTGGCAGGGACAGCCAGGCCCTCCATGCATGGAGGTGTGGGGCATGGGCCAGCCTGTGCTGTTTGTGTTGGACACACCATGCTGGGAATTGGTTCAGTTCAGCCGCTAATTGCTTCAGAAGTGTGGGGCCGTGTCAAACGGATGCGTGATAGGGACAGCAAGCGTGGCTGAGGGAGGAAGGCTGGCCCCATGCTGTTTTGCTCAGTGCTCTCAGGACTTTGGTATCTCACTTCTCCTGGCTGCATCAGCCCCGGTGAATCTGCAGGGAGTGGAGGTGTTTTGGCTGTGTCCCTGTTTCTCAGGAGCCCCAGTATGGAGATGTGATGCTCTGTTTCTGGTGGAGAGAGAAAGAGCAAACCCCTTCCCTGCTGCACATCATCTGTTCTGGGATGGAGGGGAGAACTGGTGGGCAAGAGGCTTTCCCAGCCCCAAATCCCCCTGCTGGTTCTTCCTGCATTGGGTCAGGTTTGCTCTCACGCTTTTAAGTCCCACAGTGCTCTGACTGGTGGAAATGGAGGATTTTACCCCACGGAAGAGCTTCTCCCTTGCTCAAGCATGAGCTGACCCCCTCCATTCCTGTCTTTCCACTGTACCTGGCCCCTGCCATAGCTTCAGTGCTGGGGTGGTGGTAGAGTTCACTCACCTTGATATGAGCACAGCTGAGGGCAAGCAGGAATGGAGAAGCTTTGAAAGCACCACCCTGTGTGTTGTACAGAGTGTTCCTGGGACCTCCAGACGTGCTAGCACCCAAACCCTGGTTGTGAGCTGCTGAGTGTTTACCTTTGCAGGCTGGACACAGCATCATTCGAGCAGGTCAGCTTCACCACTGTTTCCTGTAGCATCAGCTGTCCATCCAGGTGGGATGGACACGTCCTTTCCTCACCTGAGCTGGGTGGGATCTGGGCAGGAGGAGGTGCTACCAGGTGCTATCCTGGCCTTGGGAAGAGGCCAGCAGCCCTACCACCATCTTTCATGCAGCCGTGACCAGGGCAATGTGCAGGGAGAGGGCTCTGTGCCAGGTCAAGGACTGAAAACCCCAGGCAGACTCAGGTCTCTGGGGTGGACATGGTCCCTCGGTCCTCATGCCTCTGAGATTTAGCACTGACTGTTGCTTTGAGCCTCTGTGGGCTCAAAGGATGTCTGTCCTGTGGCTTCATCCCTGCTGGATGCTTAGCCTTGCCTGGCTGGCTGCCCTGCTGGCCTGCATCCTGTCATCCTGCTTGTGCCCTCTCCCACCCTTCTCTCCCTGCCCCTGCTTTCCTTCAGGAATTATCCTTTAAAAGTCCAAACACCTATTGTCCAAATGGGGATTAAGCACCATCTGTACAAACTTTGAGGCCATTTTCAGTGAGTGGAAGGAAACAGATGACTCAGAGAGGCATTGCAACACAGATCTGCAGTGACCCTGGCTGAGCCAGAGGATCTCAGTGGAGCAGCCCTGTTAACCCAGGCACCTCCCAGCAGCCTTTTGAGGCTCATGGCAAAGCAGCCAGCAGACTGTGGGATCCCTCCTGATTTGTGAGCTGTTTCCAAACAGCCATCCCTCGTGGCACAGCTGTTGTCCATCTGGTCCTACAGTTAGCTCCTGAGATCTGGTTTGGAGTGGTGTTGCTGAGAAGGTGATGCAATATCGTGGCCATGGATAGTGTGGAACCTCCCAAGACCTTCATGCTGTGGTCCTTTTCCTCAAAATGGTGACCAGAGATTGGTGAAGGTAGCCCTGGAAGAAGGTGACAGCATTCACTGATAGATATCAAGAGATGTCTTTTCATGGGAGCAGAAAAGTTGTGCTCAAGTCTCTTCTCTCCACATCACCTCACCTGCCTTGTACATGACCTGTTTCTGTAGCCCCTTGGGACTGGGATGGCAAACTGAGGACATGGTAGTAGTGCATGGGAGGCAGAAGACCAGGCTGCTGGCTCTGGTGGCCCAGCAGTGAGGAGCACTTGGCCAAAGCAGGATATCCAGCAGGATGTTTTGCAGGCAAAAGCAAAACCCTGCTTTAGCAAAGTCCAACAAAAACCCCCTTTGATCCTGTGTCCTGAAGGAAGTTAGGGGAAACAAAACAGATTAAGGTTGGGAAGACTGAGTGGATTAGAGGTTTTGAATGATTTGAGATGATTTAGCTGATCCCATGGTTATGTGAGGTGGATCTGGGTCCTGAGGAGTGCAGGCACAGCTAAGCCCAAGGAACTGCACAGGGATCCCTGGGTGATGGATTTGAAGATGAGGAGTGAAGTGCTCCTGTTTTTTGTTTGTAGGGGAACTGTAACTTGCAGCTTTTTCCCTTTGCTTGCTGTGTTGGTTGTTCTCCAGCTCCACCCATGGCTTGTTTCTGGCTTGCCTGGACTGTGCTGGTTTGCAAGATGTGATGCTGGAGCATCTTTGAGCTCAGATCCAACAGCAAGGGCGAGGCAGGCCTGGACTTTGAGTGATGGCAGTGGTGTGGGAGGAGCATCAGGAAAATGCTCCTCATTTGGGAGTGTTTAGCTTAGCTCCTGCTCATGGTGCTGTCCATGCTCACTGCACTGGGATGGGAAACTGGTGTGAGATATGCTGAGGGTATGCATGCATCCAGATCTCATTCCTGGGTACAGCTCAGTGCCTTCACATCCTGAGAGGTGATGGCTGTGGCAAGAAATAAGTAGGTCTCAACAAGGAGCTGTGGTTAAGACAACATTACCACAAGTGAGGCCTAAACAGATACAATAGGGCCAGAAGCTGGTAAAACTATTAGGCAGAGTTTAAGTGAAATGATCTGAAGACAGTGCTAAGGCAGGTAAGATTTTGCTTGGCTTAACACAGAGAAGAAAAGAAGAAAGAATTTCCCCTGTGAAAGTCTCAGCTGGTTCAATTTCCAGTGACAGTCAAAGAGTTAAAGTGATATGTTGGGAGTTATGAGTGTTTATCTGAAAGAAAAGTGGCAGGTGAAAGGGATAAAATAACACAGTTTGTAAAGCAATGCAATATGTTTGAATTATCCAAGGATCAGAGTAGGAATTTGGAAGGTAATATTGGATAGAAGGAAATGAGAGATGGAGACAGAAATAGGATGGGGCAAAACCAGCTTGAGGTGGCTTTCCCACTGGTTACTGCAAAGGAAAAAAAGGGGTTGGTATCATTAGGAAATTGTGAATTTGTCTATTAGAGGGGCTTTTTATTACAGTTCCAGAGTTAAGCTCAGGGCTTCTGCTGTATCAGGATGCAGAACAGACCTTCCTGAGCTGGGTTTGGCTGGAAAAACACGTGCAGAGTCTGTTACTGTGCTCAGAACACCCCTGAATGGCCCTTGTGCTCAGATGACCTGTGGGACACCCAGTGCCATTCCTGGCTGAGTTCTGCATCCTTCACTTCTTCCTCAGAGTGCTCAGCCCCATGGCAGAATTGGGTTCCCTCCCAAATTCTGGTGGGCTGAGCACTTCTTCAGCAGTGATGAAACAACTGCTCTTCATCTGCCCAACCAGGTGCTTCTGCTCTTGCCTCCACAGCACTGAGAGGTTTTCTTCATGGGGAAGCATGTGGGCAAAAGGGTCTTGGCACCACGGGAAGATGTATGGGATGCAGCTGGGGAACTGCTCTGCTAGGAGAGCTTGGGCACTTCCAAAGGTCTGCTCTTGAACTGTGGCAGAGCTGTGCAGGAGGATTTAAAATAGATTTGTCCCACTGGTCCCACTCTTAATTGGCTTCTACAGCCTTGTCTTCACCTGCTCTCCAGGCACCATTCCCACTAGCCCAGAGATCAACTTCTCCTGGGCTCTTTGCTTGGTTCTGGGATGTTTCCAGCTCATGCTGGCTGAGAAACTCAGAGAGTGTTTGGGGAAGTGGCAACACCTCCACCATTACCTCTGCCTGGACAGAAATCTGTTTGCCTCCTCAGCCACATTTCATCCTCACCTCTGCTCCCCTAAATGGTATTTTGTTGCCTCCAGCACCTTCATCTGACAAATCCCTTGGATGGCATCTCTCTCACAGCTGTGATGTTGGAAGATGCTTTCCCATTCCATGAGTGCCTTCTCTTATCGTGGTTTCTATGCCTTTGGCACTCACTAAGACCAGGACAGTGTTCCAGCCTTTGTGAGGTTTACAGGTACAGTGATAGACACCAAGAGAAGGTAAAGAAAAAAAATCTAAGGCTGATGTGTAATTGATGCCTTGACTTCCTGAACCTGCAGGCTCCCCAGAGCAGGGGCTCCAAGGTCACCATAATCCCAGTGGCATTTCTATCAGCTTGACATTTCCTGGCTGTGTCACGTGGAAAATTGAGATGACAAAGTGACTTTATTGGGAAAAAAAAGTCACAAAAGACTGATTTAATTTGCCTCAAACTCAGCTCTGAGGCCTGCCCAGATATGCTAGATTTCATGAGGGAAATTAAATGGTTGAATACTTTTCAGCTGGCCAGGTAGCAGAGTACTCACCCCACGCCAGGTCCCAGATGAGCTATCTGCTGGGCTTCTGCTGCTGCTTCTTCACTTGGGTTGTTCTGCCTTTCCCTCAAAATTCATCTCAAAATTCACTTTTCTTCACAGGATCCTGGGGGTCTGGTCTGTCCCACTCTTCCCTTGTGGTCCCAGACCCCTTGAGAGTGTCACTGTTCTACAGTGCTTGTCCAGAGCAGCTGTGGCTGCTCCATCCCTGGAGATGTCCAAGGCCAGGTTGGACAGGGTTTGGAGCAACCTGGGATAGTGGGAGGTGTTCCTGCCCATGGCAGGGGGTGGCACTGGATGAGCTTTAAGGTCCCTTCCAACCCAAACCACTCTGTGATTCTGTGATCCTCATGGTGTCTTGAAAGTGGCTGCAGGCAGAACATCACTTTGTGTTGATGGAGCTCATCTGTGCAAGGTCTGTTACCCCTGGTAATTCTGAGATTCTACACGAATATTTTTATTTTTCTCCCAGAATTCCATGGTTTTTCACTCTTCAAATTAAGCAACATAGTAACCACAGTGCTGAGACCTTCTGCACTGCTCTGAACATATTCTATATTTCTATGGTCATTCTTGGACATCTTGTTTTACAGCCAAGTTTGAAGGCCTGCTACATTAAATTTTCTGCACAACTTCCTTCCTGGACAGTAGCTCAACAAGCAATGGGATGCCTGGACTGTCTTTTTTTCAGAAGCAGCCTGAAAAACTCCCTTTTAAAAGTTCTAATTCTTGGGTTCAAGAGCTATTTGCTGATAAAATTCTATGCACCATCTTCCTCTCCTTCAGAAATGTGGACACTTTGATGCTATAAATCTGATGCTGTCAGGTGCTGCTCTCCTGGGTGTCTTTGGTGGAAGCTGTAGACAGGAGGGAAGATGCAGCAGCACTTCTGGTTCCTACATCCTTTCCTGACCACAGCAGTTTTTCTGACAGTTCCTTGACATGTGGTGGGGTTATGCATCTCTTGTTTCTGAACCTGCAAAACATTGATGTACATGCAGGTAGTTGAAATCATCTTGCAGACCAAAGGATGGGATCTGGAGAAGCTGGTGACTTCTCAGATTATGCTGTAGGGAAGAAGTCACAGTCCACTGAGCTCTGATCGGTGAGCAAGCAGCAGGTACATAGTTCTGGCTGTGGTTTATGTACCTCTGTGAGATCACCTGGAGCTGAGACACCTGAAGAAACAGGCCATTGCATTTTTCCCACCTCTTCTTATTAAGCCTTGCTGTAATAGCCTCACAACCATCTGGGTAAAGAATTTCTTCCTAACATCCAGTCTAATCTCTTCTCTTTTAGTTTGAAGTTTCCCATGGTCCCATCACTATCTGCCCATGTAAATTATGGGAGCAAAGCTGTGATAATGCAACAACTGTCCTAGACCAGAGCCAAGAGAGACAAGTAGGCTCAAACAGGGGTTTGGGGTGGGTGGCTTATTTTTATTTTGCATTGCTGAACAAATTACTCTAATTAAGGCTTGCAATTGTGCTTTCACTTGTGGTGATGAGGAGCTGGAAGGAGAGGATCCTGGTAGATTATTTAACTCCTTTGGACCAAACATCTAGTGTTGATGCACTGCCAGAGCAGTTTGGGGATCCACAGTGGTATGGAGTTCACCCAGGCAACTCTCCTTGCACATGCACTTGAGGAAATACTGATGGCCAGAGCTGGGATGGGAGAAGAAATGTGTTGCTGTGTCAAGCCAGCCTAGGAGAGATCATAGCTCCTGAGGACTGAGCACAGGCACAAGGATGGGGCTTGCATGTGGCTGCATCTCTGGATCCCTGGCAGGTGCTTGGTATGACCCTGGGCATACCTGTGAGGGATGAGAAGGGCAGAGCCCGGAGCTCCAGGTGTTAGTGTGGTCCAGCCCAAACGCTGTGATGCAGGCCCTGATCCTCAGACCAGCTCCTGCCCCTTTCTCCCCTCCACCCACACTGAGTGTTACAATTCAGTCCAAGGCAGGTTGCACAATTTATTTTCTTGTGCTTAAAGCAGGATTTTGGCAGTCAGGGTCGGGAGGCCTCTCTGAGGAGCGCTGGCTGGGCGCCCTCCTGCCGTCACGGTATCATACTGCTGTCAAAGGCTCTGCTCTGCTGGGTGTCTGTCCTTCAGCACGGCCTTGTGCTGCAGCCTAGTGCTGCTGAGGGACACACTGCATGGCCAAGGCACCACTGACATCTCCAGCAAGTGCAGGTGGACGGGATGGTCACCCCAGTGTGGGTTCTCCTGTCCCAGGCTGATGTGAGGCCTGTCATGCCCAGTTTTGGGTGGCATGGTGTGTGTGGTGTGACAACTCTGAGGAGGACTGATCCTCTTCTTTACCTGCCCATGCAGTGAGACATCATTCTGTCCTTGAAGTATCTCTTTGGTGGTCCTAGACACTTCTCTCCTGCTGTCTCCATCACCTTGCTTCCCTACAGCCAGCTGGTAAAATTATGTGGATAAAGGGAGAGACAGAGATGCAGAAGAATTACTGTGCTCATTGCTGAAGGAATATGCAAAGGGATTTGCTGTAATGTTCACTGATGGTGTGTGAGGGAGGGAAAGGATGTGAGTGCTAACTTATGCTCCATCAGCATCATTAATGTCACCCACAGTGATTTAATTGCTTTGCAAGGAGGGTGAGGCTGAACTTGCCCAGGGAGGGAGAATGAGATAGTTGGAAGTGATGGAAGTGTCCTTGGCCAGAAAAGGGCATGAGGGTGATGTGGTCAAAACAGCTGGAGAGAAATACCAGCTCTGCCCATGTGCTTGGCTGTGCTGGCCTTGGACTGGATCTGGGATGGAGAGCTGGGAAATGTGAAGCCCAGAGCTTGGAATAGCTGAGGCTGAAGGTACCTGACACCTAGATGTGTTTTTCCAGTAGAAAAGGAAGAAAACAGAAGAAGCAAAACATGGTAGTAAAGCTGGGAGTTTGGGGAATGGGAAAAAAATCCTGAATTTACCCTTTGGAGCAGGGTGGGGAGGACTTGGAGGTAATGTCCTGTTTTTGCTGTGGTGATCTCGAGTTGGCAGTGGGACATCCAGGAAGGTTTATGAGGGGGAGAGGCTGGGTGGAGATGTCAGCCTGTGAGTTCTCAGAGGAGGGATGAGCTTACTAAGGAGATGTTGGGGGACTGAGGATGAGGACCTCGTGCTGGGCCTGTGGGGCTGGAATGGGGCTGAGCATGTGGCAGGATGCAGTGGTGGGGAGAGACACAGTGTGATGTGGTCTGATGTGTGTGGGATGCAGGGGACAGGTGGAATAGGAGGAGGGCATTGGAAGAGGAGAACACAAATATCTTGCTCTCTCTATGATCACAGAGAAGCCAGTGTCTCCCTAAACCTTGTTTCAGGAGAAGAGTGAAGCATCTTTTTTTTCACTGGAGACAATTCCTTACCTGAGGCTGAAGCTGGAATGGGGAAAAGAAGTGCTGGAGGAGTGGGATCCACCAGGGGAAGAGAGGAGCTGTTGGAAGTAAGGGTTTTTGGGAGGCTCAGGCATAATTTTCTCCCATCCTACCATCCTCTTTCTGCAACAAATAAAACTTAACAAAATATCCCTTAAGCTCTGCCAGCACAGAGGCCAAAGGGAGAGAAGACACTGGTTTGAAAATGAGAAGACACTGGTATGAAAAGGAGAGCACACAAATGGAGAGCTACAGCTAAAGAAAGGAGACAAAGCAGAGCCAGCAGCAACCCCTGCTGAAGCAAGAAGCTCCAGACTGTAGGGAACAGTGTGAAGAGGATGCAGCCAATGCTCCTGGCTAAGGGGAAGGAGAAGGAACAAGAAAAATGCACTTTCTGTGGGCAGCTTGGAGCATACCTGGCTATTGGGCACTGCATCCCCTCCAAACCCTGCAGCACAGGGATGGAGGCAGAAGGCAGCAGGTCCCTGATTTGGCATCTGTGGACAGTTCTTGCCCCCTCCCAGCTCAGACACACCTTGAGCCCATGGCAGGAGGCTTCCAGCAGCACACAAGGTAGCTGGGGCTCCTTGGCTGTGGGCAGGGCAGGGGAGCTCTGTTCTAATCAGGTGGATATGGATGCCCTCTCCACAGGAGGAAGTCACAGACTTACTGAAATCTAAAAGAAGTTGCCTCTTAAGCCAGTGGTGTGTCGAGTGGTTAAGGCAGAAGCAAGCTGTGTTTCCACTGGTGGGAAAGCAGGGATGCCACCTGTGGTCCAAACATCAGCATCTCCTGCAGAGAGACTGGAGGAGGGACAAAGAGAGCTTTAGTGTCTCCTTGCATTGCCAGGAGGCACCATGTGGGCACCTCTCTTCCCAGCTAAGGACTCCTGGGAGGAGACCACCATGCACGAGATGTTTGCAGCACATTATGGTTTTACACAGCCCAGTGGAGCTGATTTCAGGACAGGAAAACCCCATGGCTTGTTCAGCACAAACCCATTATTTAATAGACAAAGTAAATATGAAAATGCATTTCTAAACCCCGCTCTGGTGTTGAAACTTAAGTTGTAAGAAGAGCCAGAGTGCTGCTGAGACAAACTATCCCTGGGTGGCATTTGCAGGGCTTAGCTTTCATTGCAGCCTGAAAAAATCCCATGTGCAGAGATTATCTCCATGCTGATTCAGATTGTCTTGTTCAGCTTTGGCCCTCATCCTAAATGGACAAGGAGCAGAAGATTTGGCCAATGGCCTGAGGTCTGTGACCTCTGCATGAGCTGGGAAGGGAAGAGCTGTCTCTAAGGTATTTGAGGATTTGCAGCCTTGGGGGGCTGAAGAGATGGAACCAGGGGAGGCACAGCTTAGATTTCCCCCCTCCCTGGGGATTTAATGCTGCACCCTTGGCCAACTGAGAGAGGCAAACCTTGCTCTGGTGAGGAGATCTCTGGTTTGCACTGACATGGATCAACCCACAGTGCTCCACCTCAGGACCCACCTAGGGTGTCCCTTCCCACCATCTGGACCATTTTGCTGGAGGTTTATTGGAACTGGTGCTGGGCAGGCAGGAGGGGGAGGCAGCTGGGCTGTGCTGGGGGTTGCCCTAATGCAAGCCTCCCTCACCCTGCACTGCTTCAAGTCAGTTGGCAGCAGATGGTGTCTGGAGACCTTCCAGTGACCACAGGCTCTCCCCCAGCCCATCACTGCCGTGGCACAGATGGCATTTCACATAGGCCTGTGCATTCCCCCAGCCTTTCACCTCTCAAGGAAGAACAAGACTGCAGGTTTTGCAGGGACCCCCTCCTTCAGCTCTAGGCTTTCCTGGACCATGCAGGGAGCTCCCTCCTACACAGGAGAGCTTGGCAATGCTGACTCCTCACCTGTTGGCTTGAGGTTCCATTTTGAGGTTTTTCTCTGCTTCCCTTTTACTTCTTGACTCATAGACCAGTGGGTGAGGGAGAGAGGAACTGGTTTTCACTTTCCACCTTCCCTCACAGTGCCCCTCTGCTTATTAGTTCTTCAAATATTTTGTACTGCAGCCCAACAGCAAGGGCTCTGCACTAACCCAGTCCTAGGCAGAGGGAAGCCAGCACAGGCAGGACAGCGCCTTATCCTCGTGGCAGTGTCCCAGGGAGCAGGACGGGACAGCTGGGGCCCTGCTGCACTAAATCTGTGTGGCCAGAGCACACATGGCAGCATCCCTCTGGCTGAGTCTTTCTCTTGTGCCTTCCTAAGGGTGTGACAGCAATAGCAGCAGAGCACCAGCATTCCTCCACCCCCAGCAATTGCTCCATTTAATATTTTTGCTTTTCTCAGCAGGATAGGGACTGTCCCCCAGTGCCTCCCTGAGTGAGGTGAATGTGGAGGAGAAAGAGGAGACCTGTTGTGGGATGTATTCAAGGTGGGGGCAATTATGGGACAGAGGAGAAGAAATCAACTTGGTTTTTCTCCCATCAGCTCCCAGCTCCATTAAGAGTCAGTGGATTGCAGGTATCACTGCCTTTCACTGTCTCCAGTGGAACCAGGTCCTGGAGAAGAGATTGGGAGAAAGGGAGCATGGTGGGAGCATCACGCCCTAGGCAGCCACTGAGGAGCTTCTGTAAATCAGAGCAGGCACTGGAGCTGCTCCAAAATCCATCCATTGCCCAGAAGGCCTTTGAGCATCCCACAGCAAAGAGGTGTAAGAGTGTCTCACACTGCTCTCATAAGCTGATCACCCTGGCTGGGCTCCACATGGAAGTTAACCCTTGGGGGACAGTGCCACCCTGTCACCACCTGCCTGTCCCTTGCCATGCACTGGCTGCACAGGCTGGCTGCGCTCCTTCCCTTCCTGAGGCTTAGCCAGGGCAGCGGTGCTCCAGGATGCTCAGCACATGCCTTTAAACAAACAAAAATAACTGCAATGGAATATTTCAAATGCTGCACTACCCTTGCCTTAAACACTTCTTGTCTGCAGCACTCCAAAAGCAGCAGGAGCCCATCCGACAGGAGCTGGCATCACACAGGTCCCCAGACAACCAGAGAGCAAAGGGGCTCTGGCTTCAGCAATAAATACAGCAAAGCAGACAAAACAAAATAAAAAAAAGCCAACAATGATCAGTTTTTTTAAACTTTAAATATTTTTTTCTTTAAAATCTGTTTTTCTCTGTGGTTCTGTCTCTGTAAAGAGCTGTGCTCTCCCTGCAGCATCTGGGTCACTTCCTCAGTCCTGGCTGTGGGGCAAGGGAGAAGCAGGGTCAGTTGAAGAGGGTACAGGTGGGTGCTCTCCCCGCGTGCATCACCGGCACGTGTGGATCTCCACCACCCGATGGCAGGGTTTGCACTTGACGGAGCAGCACCAGTGGAATTTGCAGCTGCACCTTTCCACAACCTCCACTTCGTCCGTGTGAAAGCCACGGCCGCAGCACATCAGCTCGCAGCCGTCGATGGCCTTGGAGGTCTTGTTGCACTGCCGCCCACTGGTGCCCAGGACCCCATTCTTGAGGTCGTGGTCACAGAAGTCAGGACTGGAGTCTAGATAGACGAGGTCCTCGTCTGTGTGTGGCTTGAACTGGGAGTTTTTGGGCACCAGCACTTTGGTGGATCCAATCTCGCTCTGTTCGACCTCCGTGGCACCGTCGAATTTCTCCTTCAGGACGTTGCCCACTTTGCGGAAGGGGGGCATGGCTTTCCAGCACGTCTTGAACTCGCACGAGCCTGACACACCGTGACACTTACACTCCACCCGCATGTTGTTCAGGATGGCCTGCAGGAACACACACAAGGAACACGATGGGATGGATGGTCAGCGAGGGATGGACACAGAAAACACTGCTGGGTGGGTATGGGATTAAAAAAAGCCCAAGTGGCTCAAGCTGTGGCTGCAGAGCCCAGCTGGGATGCTGCAGAGCAGCACCAGCTACCAAGGTTTCCTCCTTGCCGTTACCTTCCTCCCTGCCTCGTTGTTGTGGAGGTTCATTAACGCTCTGTTGGAAGAGGCCCCTTTGCTCCTCTCACGGATGTCGACGAAGGACTGCGAGAAGGCCACGCCGTAGGCGATGTTATCGGAGCAGCCCGACCACTGGAAGCCTGAGGCAGAGAGCACAGATGAGACAGGTACTGCCACCCTGTAGTGCCACTCTCTAGCCCTGCTCTTCCTAAAATCCAGCTGGCCTGTCCCCTCTCTGTCTTGCTGCCTTCTAGTCTGGGAACAGCAAAGCCAGGGAGTGTGGCCCTGGGGGACACACGGACAAGATGCTTTCTGTCCTGTGGGTGATGGACAGTCACGTGGACTAGCCAGAGTTTCATTTTTTTAAACTTTCCCCTCCTTTCTGCATGGCTCCAGAGAGTGGCTTTGAATTGCAGGTATTTTGGCTACTTTGCATCCCCAGGCAGCTGTTCAGACACTCACCCTGCGGGCTGCCCCCCTGCACCGTGCGGTCACATCCGCACTTGTCCAGCTCGCCGCTGCTGCAGGCGCGGGTCACGGCGAAGGCCACCCCTGCCGAAGAGATGGCATAGACGAACGCTGCCTCCCGCGTCCCTGCAATGGCACAGACCATGGTGGGAAAGGGCAGCAAGCCCGAGGCAACACGAGAGGGAGGTCTGCAGGCAGTGCAGCCCGGTGGCCAAAGGCCCTTGGTGGACTGCCACATGTGTCTCTTCTCCTCTCCACTCTTAACATTGGTGTGGCATATCAACCCCCCTGAAAAGCTGGTCTGAAAGACAGCTCTTGGCAAAGCACGCTATACAGAGCTATCAGGCCAAGCTTTTTGCTCTGTCACTTCCTCCTAAGATGAATCAGCACACGCAGGACCCTCCCTGTCCCCACCCCCAGGGATGCTCTTTGCTTAGTGCCAAGCCTGGACCTGGCTCATCAGAGACCCCTGGGTGCTGGGAGATGTTTTGCAGAAGTGAGGGCCCATTCTTGCGATAGTGAAGAAGCTGGGAACTGCCCCACAACACTAAAAACATGGCTGAGTGATAAAACCTGGCAAAAGGAAAGACAGAGCCTGCACTGCCAATGTGGGCAGAGCTCTCCAGAGCTTATATGGAAGACTGTCTTGCCATGAAATCTTTCCTGCATCCAAAATAGCTGTCTGCTTTCCCCATCCAGGAACATTCCCTGCAGATCCTTGCCAGCCTCTTTCACAGGGTCCTGTAGCTTGCAGTGCCTCACAAACTACCCTGCAAAATGCTGTTCTGCTTCCAAAGCACCTCACCCAACCCCACTGATTGACATCCAGGGTGCAGTGCAGTCCCAGCTCTGTGTGGTGCCACATGGTTGAGAAAAGCCTGTTTGGGAAGCTGGGAGCATCCCTGGGTGTGAACACACAGAGTAGCAGTGGCAGGGATCAGCTTTAGCAACACACAAACCCCCCACTATCCTCCGAGGCTGGTTGAGGACACAAACCCTCATTTCTGAGCAAGGAGGGCAGGTATTTGGGGTGGTCCCATGCTTGGGACACAGGGGGGATGGCTTGTGAGCAGGCATCACTCAGCTTGCCGGTCAGAGAGAGGGCAGCTACTTTGGTGGTCGCATCCCAGACTTTGGTGGCCCAGCTGGCAGTGGCTGGGGAGGACCCAGCCAGTGTGGGGACTGAACCGCCTCCAAGTTAATCGAGGTTAATAGTAGGATCATGTTGGTCGGTTTGTGCTGTGGCTGCCTAAAAAGAGACGACTTTTAGTTTCTGGTATTTCTGGTATTTCCAGTCCCTGAACCTTCACAAGAAATCTTCACCCCTGCATTGAGGGGAGGAAAGTCAAATAAGGAGCCAGGGGGATGCTTTGGTCTAGGGGTCCTGGGATGGGAGGTGAGACAGTGTCTCAGAGACAGCACCTGAGGAGAGGCAAGGGATGCTTCAGTGATCTTAAGGGGTTGCAGAGGGGTTTTCCCTTCTGTATCCTCACTCCAGTGCTCTGGTTTGATTGATCCTGTGCTTCTGGGAAGTCAGGGTGCAGCTGGGATCAGAGGGGCTGGGGGCTGGCCATACCCAGCCCTGAAGGCTGGTAACAGGCAGTGATGCTGCCACATGTCCTTCCCATGCCAGGCAGCACTGAGCCATCCTCCTGATGGTGCCCCCATTGATGCTCAGCTCAAGAGTGGCCACGTGCCAGCCTGGCAGCAGCCACTGCTTCAGCACTGCCCAGAAAGAGACTGAGTAAAGGCACCCATGGCTTTATGGAGTACAGCTCCTGGGTTTGGTGGGGAAGAGACCACAGGGTGACTTCAGCACCTTTGTTCAAACTTGGCATGTCCTTGTCAATGGGTGTGAAAAAGGTTCAGGGGAGCTGAGGAGCAGCAGGAGTCTGGATATGCTGTACCCAGCACAGTGAATGAGCCCTGCTGAGGTGCACAGGAACCCATCCACACCAAGATCCAGCACTGGCTGGGCCGTTCCTGACCCTCCCCAGCCACCAGCTCAGGGGCAAGGAGACAAAATCCCACTTGCAGCCCACCAGACCGCTTTTACAGCCAGCAGCATCACCCCAGGCACACATCCTTCCAGCTCACCTTGTGTCACCACCTTGCCAAAGACAGGCAGGGTGTCCAGCGTGGAGCAGTTCCAGCGGCGGTTGCGGAACTGGTACTGGCACTCCTCGATGGCCAGCTGGGCTCCACGCCTCACTGAGTCCATCACCTCCAGGTTCCTCTTGCACATCTGCACCTGGCGCTGGATCAAGCCCTTCAGCTTCTCACAGGTCTCCTCCTCGGAGATGCTCCCCACTGAAGACAGCTTTGCCAGGTACCTGCCACGACACCAGCACAAAGGGTTAGGAGGCTGGAGGAACCTCTTAGCCCCTCTGTAGCTGAGACCTGCTGCCCATCTGGGGTCACCTTTAAATGTGCCACAGCAGTGGCTCTGCAGGATGCATTTTTGGCTGACAGAGAACAAGCCCAAGCGAAACAACCATCCCTCTGCAGCCTATCCCTGTCTCTTGGGGAGTCCAGCTGTTGGCTCCCCTTTGCCTCTGTTGCCTGCAAGGAAGATATTTTCAGCGCTGTGTGAATGTGCCTGGTCAGGTCTCCTGAGTATCGGCATATCCAAGTGCTACTAGGAAAAGCCAGAGGTCTCTGAAGTCAGCCAAAACAAGCAGGACAGGCACTTGGCTGCCAGCTCCATCTGCCACAGTGATCCCACAGCGTGGCTGTGTGCTCATCACCAGCAAACACTGCCCTCCAAACCACTTCCCTCCTGGAGGCTGCTTTTAGCTGCCCCAGATCCCAGCAGGCAGGGATGGCCTCTGGGAGCTGCCAGGTTTCCTGTCACTTGGGATTCAAGCAGGGTTTGAAACAGATTCAGGAGCCTGCCAGGGTAAAATTGCACAGGCTGGGCACATCCTCCAGCAGCCCAGCTTGTGACTAGGGCCATGAGGTCTTTGCTGATCTGGAAAAGACTGGCCATGTGTGGAGGGGACCATGTGTACTGCTTTCCACAGCATGATCCTCAGCAGAAAGAGCCACAGAGCTGCTCTTGGTGTCAGCATTAGGAGAATGAGGGAGCAAGCACCTCAAAAGCTCTCAGCATTTCCTTGTCCAGTGTGTGGGCATGGTGGTCCCTGCTGCACAGCCCAGTAAATCAACCTCCCACCCCTTGCTATGTTGTGGGCATGGTGTTCATGCTTGCCCATTTCCCAGTTCCATCCTCCTGCTCCAACTTCTGGATCACAGAAGGAGCTCAAGATAGACCCAGTCAGATTTTCCAACAAGGCTGTGTGATAATCCAATATCCTCTACAACTATAAGTGACTGTGTTGGCAGGTGTGTACATGAGACTCCCTCCTTCCTGTGGCAGCTGGTAGCAACTTCAGAGGACACTGCCATGGAGCTCTGACCTGGTGTGGACATGGAGGGTCCTGTAACACACACCTGCACCCATCCAGTAACCACACTGAGCTTTAGCATCTTTGGGAATTGCCAGCATTGTCTCATGCTGTTACCTTGTCTGCACCAAGAGACACAAGTACTGAGCTTTTTGGAAACTTCATTCATTGACTCTGCATTTCCCAGCCCTACAGAACTTGTGGGTTTTTTGTTTGCCTGTTTTTTTAACTCCCCCTCCCAAGTTGCAACATCCTGCTAAGGATTTTTCTTTTGAAGCCCTGCTTGTCTCCGAGAAGTGACTGTGCAAAAGTGGCTCCTGCTCCCTGCCTGTTCCCATGTGTCCCAGGAGCCAGATCTGCTGACTTCAGCCACAAAATCAAGTTGTCACAGCCTCTTCCTCCCATTAACCCTGCCAGTCAGCCCCAGGAGGAGAGAACAGGATTTTCTCTTCTGTGCATCAGCAGAATTATTCACCAGTTTGGTTTCATGCTCACAACTGGGGGGCGGGCCGTGGGAGCCAGGGATAAAGCTGTCTTGGCTCATGGTGTCCGTGGGGAGTCTGCATGGCGAGATGTCAAAAGTATTCAGTTTTCCCTGTGTGTGATCATGGAGGCAATGCTTCTCTGACAGCAGCAAACAGCAGGCTGCTGGGCTTTCAGAGCCAAGTGCTGTTAGAACCTTTACACCAACAAATCATCTTTGCCCAAGGCTTCCTGCTCCTCCAAGGGACAGCCCTGTTTGCAGAAGACAGAATCTGATGCACACTGGTGGCTTGAAAAACCCACTGTGGCCAAACTCAGGACTGTCACCTTTCTGCTGCTCCCCACACCAGGCAGTGGGTGTCCCCAACCCTGCAGTCCCAGACACGGAGTGCAACAGCTGCTGTTCTCACATCTCCCTGCACTTGGCTGACCTGGGGGTGAAGGCACCAAACTCTGGGAGCTTTGAGGATGCTGAATGCCTGTTACAGCTGTCTCCTCCCAGGTGCAGCCATCATTCCAGTTTGGGCATGGGGAAGATGACACACAGCAGAGTGCTAAGATCCAGCTCAAGACAGTGTGGGTTATTGATCAGCTTTGAGCCTGGAAGCCAAGAAAATCAGAATACCAACCAGTACCATGCCCTTGAGCTGATTTGGCTTCCCCCTCTGCAACTGCAGCAGCATTTATCATGCCAGGCCATGAGACTGGTCCTACAGATGAGTCAGTGCCTGCTTTGAGTGCAGAAGGAAACACTGGCAGAAGAGTTCTGTGACACAGATGTAGCACCCACATTATTATCAGCTCTGCTCAGGATGTGGCATCATCTCCTTTTCTAATACATTTCCCAGCTTGAGATTCTCTGGGCAATATGGAGTAATAAATTCAAAACACAAATGAAGGAAAGGGTGACAAGAGCCTTTCAGGCTTTTCCAAGGAGATGCACCTGATAAGGTGCCTTCCCAAGTCACATTTAATGCTGTTTGGGATGATAAAACAAAGGCCAAGGATGCTTCAAAGATAGGTACAGCTCTCCAAGAACAGGTTTGGTAATTTGTTTTGCAAGGCAGACAAATAAGATGAAACTATCCAGAACAGTGCTCTGGCCTCTCTCCCCTCTGACAGGTCCTGTGTCCTATCCACCCCTCCTCAGCCTGTGTTTGCCAGCCCCTCTATGGAGGTGGAGGCAACTGTGCCTAAAATGCTGCAGCCCCATCGTGCTCCCAGCTTGTTACTGGTCCAGGAGAACCATCACTGCTTTCCAAAAGACATGGTTTTGATCAGGGAGGAAGCTCCCATCTTTGATTCCTGGTTCAGGACCCAGAGGTTGAGGCAAGGATTTAAGGAGAGACCTTTGCTGAAGGAGCTCAGCTTTGAGGTTCTCACATGGCATCTCATCACAGCACATTCAGGAGCACCAGGTGGGAACATCTTATCCCCTTCCCCTCTCTGGGGCAGATGAAGAGTGAGGTAAGAGCTGGGGAACAGGCTCTGCCCTCATCAGCACTCAGAGATGCTTCCATCTCATGTTTCTCAGGGCTGTGGAGCACCAGGGCTGTCAGGAACCAAACCCATCTGCAGCATCCCACGGTCCCCATGGAAACCTGGCTCTAGCACTTTGCCTGGTCCTTAACACGAACTTTGCTCCAAACTTTGTTTCCCTGGGCTGAAGTGGTAAAATCCACAGCCAAAGCCTTTGTCTACCTGCACAGAGAGCTAGACAGGCACAGCAGGATGAACACAACAAACAGCTCCTGTCCTCTGCAAAGTCTCAATGCAGATCTCTATCATGACATCACATCTCAATTGCTATGCAGAGCTCCAGATTATAATTTAAGTCTCACATGCAGCCTCAAAACAGCCCTGCTTGTGGAAAACAAACCCAAACAATGGTGTATTTTCTTCCTTTTCCAAGACTGGGCAAAGAATGTTTCAAGAGGGGAGCTGCTGCCCACACAATTTTTTCAAGTTTTGTCTTCTTGCTTCATCATGGCCTTGTATGTTTATTTTCTCCTGCCTCTAAATCCAGGCAAGTCACTTGCAGAACAGACTCCCTCTTAGGAGTCATTGATTTAGGAGGAAACTGTCAGAAAGTCCTTCCTCTTTTCCCATCTGAAGTACTGAGATCAGGAATGAAGCCCCATAATTTAAGCAGCTGCAGCAGATGCACTCTGCAAGATGGCAAATAAGTAAATCACAAATCCAGGGAGCTTTGGAAAGGTGGGGGATGTCAGAAAGCCCTGCTTAAATAAAAATTATGATAGTACATTCATTAGGAAGAATAATTGACTAGGAGACATTGAAAGAGCCACAGCATCTGGCAGATAGAGCCAAGAGGAGAGGGAAGATTCCCTGCCATGGAAAGGCATAGAAATTTCAGTCACTGACAAATACTCAATTGAGGTGGGTCAGAGAAGATACCTTGGGGAAAGCAGAGACCTCTGGTGTTTCTTTTATTTCAAACAAATGAGTTTCAAGTGGGAACTCTTTGTATTGTCTCATTTTGGGAATATTTTCCTGAAGATGAGAACTCTCAGACCCAGCCAGTGGCATCCCTGATAAACCACTCAATTTCAGATGTTCTGAAATCAGGCTCAGAAGCTTCACCCTGCTCAGCAAATACTCAACCTTCCCACAAGGTTGAGTGGCCAAGGCCACAAAAGGCTTGTCCAAGCCTTAAACTGTGAAGATGATTCAGCTCTGCTCCTGTCTGAGAGGTATCAAACACCCCCCTGCTTGTGGAGGGCTCAGCAAGCACATCTCTGTGCCTCCTGAGGCTGCAGGGACAGTCAGCAGTGACTCAGGATTCTCCTAAGGATTGTGACTGCTCATGCAGGCAAGTTTCTTCTAGGGAAGAACCAAAGGTTTGTTTAGAATGTGAAAAATCCATGGAAAAACCCCGTGCATCCCTGCATGCATCTGTCTCCACAGATAGATCCATGCAGGGAGAGGTTCTGACTGTTTAGTCTTTGCTTTGTTGCTTTCTCCTACCAAGCAGGGAGCGTGAAGCCACAGAAAGATGTCTCAGTCTGGCAGGCCAGATGATGCTCCAGAGAGCTCCCAAGATTTCTCATGGTGTCCCACATTGGGCTTAGTGCCAGTCTCCCGGTGCCAACAGCACCAGCCTGCTAGGGCACACCACATCCATGGTTCCTCAAGCCTGCCAGCTTGGGCATGTTCCTGTCAGGATCTGTGGAACACCTGCAAGGTTGCCCTTGTCCAGCTGCTGGCTCTGTAGCAGACCTGGCCCTCCCAGGGACCAGGCATCCCCTCCTGGGATTAGACATCCTGCCTTTCTAAGTGTAAACTCTGATTTACAGGTCATCATCTGAGAAGCTGGCTGGTCTCCTTCTTGGAAAGAAATACAGCTGTGTGCCTCAGCCCCTCCTGTCACAGCCAGGCCACCATCTCTTGGCTGAAACCTGCTTTTCACACCTATTCTTCAGCTCCAGTTAACAGCTGCCAAAAGAGTCACCCAGGAGGAGGCAGAGCTGTGCCTACACCTCCACCCCTCAGCTCAAGGGTGAACCTGCACTTCCAATCCTGTCCCCCATCCCTTGGACCCTGCATTTAACACCGTGTGCCCCCAGCAAACACCCATGCCCCAGCCCCTGGTGGTGCCTTGCCTCTCCCATCACAAGTCTTTGGGGACAGCTGCTGGTCCTGAGCCAGTGCTGCATTTCTTTTTCTGAGCATGTGAGGGCAAAATCTCCAATTTGTAGTGGGGAAGAGCAGGATGGAAGCTGGGAAGAGCCTGAACAGCATCTGTTTTGGAAATCTGCTTTGAATGTGTAGGAAACTCCCTTTACTTCCTTTATAAGCCAACAGAAGCTACTCCAGGATTCAGGTACAACACCTTGGCCTTGTTGCAAGAGGAGGCAAGTGCAGGCCAACTCCTGCAGTGCTTCAGGCTAGACTTGGTTGCAGAAAATCTGATGAGCTTTAAGTTTTGATCAGAATTTGCAAATACAGGGCAAAAAAAAAAAGCCTTCTACAGGATTAGTTTGATCTCACCCAACTTTCAACAGACCCCAAGCTGCTCTCCATTGGCCAAGAGACTCAATTACTTTTCCCCAAGTAATTTCATGAAAGCACAATACTGGCTCTGGTTGTGCTGAGCCAGCCAGATCCTGCAATGCAGATCCTTCCTGGCTGTGAAGTGCAACAGCCCATGGCAGCAGCTCTGAGAGAGCCTGGAGGATGCTGCCAGGGGTCACCCACAGGTGTTGGGGACACACAGCCCCAGGTGGGCAAGGCTGAGGTTACCTGCACAGTCTACCATTCAAGCAGCCTTGGATGACTGCAAGTTTTGTGGATTCACAAGGCTTTCAAAGCTTTAAGAAAAAAAACACCAGCTATTGTAAGAGCCAGTGCCATTGCACTCGTGAGGAAATACAGAAGAATCTCCTAGAAACTGTTAAATTCCAGGATTGCTCAGCAATTTCATCATTTTAAGAAAGTGGCTGTAATGCATTTCTCTACATCTGTGAGGAAGAATTAATCAAGCAGACAGTAGCTCTCACCAGAGCAACATAAACACTTTTTTGCTTTAATGCAAAAGTCCATTTCTGATTCATGGAGTCACATCAAGCCATTGCAAAAAAGAAACCTGCCTCTTGCTGTTGCTCATATTGGGAGCTTATCCAGTTCTTCACAGCCTGGTGTGCAGGGTGGTTTTATCTCCCTCCTGTCCATCCTCCCTAGAGTTAGGTTCTGCTGTGAAAAACAGGGGTATAATTTTACTTGAGGCTTTCTTAGGAAAGGACAGAAATGCCCATCACCAGTGAGGAGCTAGAGGGGCCCTCCTACACCCTGGCAAACACAGCCCTGAAGGACAGTTGTCCTCAGAGACACGCCAGACTTGTTTGGAAAGTCCAGGACCACTGGGTGCAACCTGCAGGGTGCAACCCACCACCAGTCCATTTTCATCACTGAGCTAAAATCAGCCAGTATTGTCAGAAGACCTACAAATAAATAAAATTTCAAATATATTTCCAGCAGTTTCGATTTCCCACCTCACAGCCTTGGGAACGGGTTCCATGGGGTCATGCACCGACCTTGTGGATCTGACAGGATCCCCAGAGCAATGCAAAGGAGCCCTGAGCATCCCAGAAGTGAAGAGCCTCTCATCCAACCCAAAGCACCCCTCAAAGTAAGGAAATTCCTCATCAAACCCAAAATGCTGCAAGCTACCATCCTGCTGCTGGGACAGATGTGACCTGGGAACCTTCCTGACGCTGTCCTCAGGGCAAAAAGCAGGAGCACAGAGAGGGGAGCAGAGCTTGGCAGGAACAGCTCTGTGTTAGAGCCAGCTGCAGCTGCCAAAGCTGTGCCAGGGCAGCACGGCACCTGAAGGGAAAATGCTGGACCAGTTCCTCACCAGGTGGAAGATGGGAGCATTGCAATGACAATGCAAGGAATGTACAAAATTAAACTATGCCAGGCTCCAGGTGAAGTGATCTCTCCCCACTATCAAAGCTGTGGAGGACTCACCTGGAAAAAATAAAGGCTGGTTTAAAACCAGCAGGATGAAAATGCAGGACCCAGGAATGCTTCCTCTCAAATCCTCTGCATTGCATAATGACCCAAACAAAATGAATATTTTGGCTGCTCTTGCAACATCCCCTCTCCTAAGCTGGCAGAGATGGGCACAGAGAATTGGACCCCCTGTTTGTAAAGCACCTTGTGATGTTCAGATGAAAGGAGGCCAGGGAAATCCAAACTCCTTTTATCCCTTCCTCACCAGCCCTCAAAAGTGGTTAGAGAGCAGCTGCTTAGCCAGGTTTGTTTGGACCCTCACAATGTCTTCAAGCTTTCCCAGAGCACTCAAAATAATTTTGTTTTTTAAGGTTTTAAAAGCCCATCTGTGCTCCTGGCCCTTTAAGCCAAGTCCCAAGCTCAGATGGAAATTTTAAATCCCTGTAAAGAATGGGTAGACAGAGCTGCTGGTGGTACACCCTGCTCTAAAATGGCATAACCACATCTCAGACCAAACATGTCCATATGGACAGCCTCCTCCAGAGCCAGTTTTAGCTGCAAGAAAATGGAGAGAGGCTGTAATGATTCCCAGATAGTTTGATAATCAGGGGTCTCATTCCTAAAGGACCTTACCCTGTTGTATCTGATGTTTTCTGTTTCTGTTCTCCCATCATTCAAATCCTCTGAAAGCCAAGAGAGCAAGGCAGCGGGCCCCAGTGCCTCATGCATTTAGTGGATGTTTGCATCCACAACCCACTTTGCACATTTTCTACTTCACTTCTTCATGTGGACTTCCTTCTCTCCAAAACAGGTAAATAAATTAATAACTAACTAACTAAACAACTGGACTGAAACCAGAGCCTGGCACTCCTGTGCCAGCTGTGGAAGGATGCTTGTTTGGCTAGAAGTCTCTTTGAAACATCCTCAGCATCAGGATGGGTTTGGAGCAGAAGAGGCCTTGGTTCCAAATTCAACCACATCACTGCACGTGCGGGTTAAAGTGTCTACAAAGTGCAATTTGCTTTGAAAAGTAACTCATCTGCTTCCCCTGTATAAAGCACTGGACTCCTTCAGAGATAAAGCACAAGACAGAGGGACCTTCCTGTGCACAGCCAGCAAAATGTCAAAGGCTCTATCTACAGCCCTTTATTTAATTTACAAACCTCTGTCTGAAGAGGCAGGAGGCAAATCTGAGCCTCCAAAGGCAGAAGGAAGAGCAAGCCTGAGGCTTCCACAATAAGTGGGAACAGAGCATCTCTTTCAGATTTGGAGAGCAGAGGCTTTCTGGATAAGCAAGAAGCCAAACTCATGACACTGAGAAAAAACACCTGAGGTTTGCTTCCTAACCAGGGAGAAAGTAGCTTGGTTTGTTTAATGAAAAGATTTGGGAAATCCCTTCCGGCCACTGTAGCAGAGTGATCCCTTTGAGAGATCCCTGTATCATCTCCTTTTTACACTGGATGGGGCAGCTCATCAGACACCATGGCATGGCCAGAACAAGAGCTCTCCCCACAAAGCCAGGCTCACAGAAACCCTTAGCTCAAAGCACTGCGAGCGGCATCTCTCCAAAGCGCTGGGGGAATGCGAGTCTGTACAGGTCCAAAGAAGCTTTAGAGCTTTAGGGGGAGAGAAAAAAAAAAGCAAAAAAAAAAAAGCCCACAACTGAGCTTAATCACTAATCCAGCAGGTTTCTGGAAAAGCAAACTTCACCATTCACTGCCATTCCGTGCACACACACCTCTGTGCAGAACTATGTGCCTGGCGAGGCTGGATCCGTCCCGTGTGCTGGGCACAAGCTGGCAGCGCCCTGGGATAACGCCGAGCATGCCGAGCCCACACACGTGAAGACATACGAGGCACACTCATTCCTCGAATATCTGATAATTCCTGGGATCCTTCTAACTCTGTTTATTGCCTCCGGCAGCCTTTGTTTCTGATGTGAGAAGATAAACAATGGGAATTGTCTTAATCCTAAAGGCAAAGAATAAAAAGCACTGAGCGGGGGACGATCCTTTTATCACGATACATTTGCAACATCAAAAAAAGCTGACCCCCTTCCTTTGAAACGCACTGAAATGTATCTGCTTTTCCTCCCCTGTTGGCAGGAATGAGCCCTCCGCTCTCTGCTGCCGAGCCCCCCGCGCCCACCCTTGCTCTGCCAGCACGGACGGCTGCACACAGCCCTCCCTGAGCAGTGCGGAGAATCACCCCTCCGCCTCGCCTCCCAAATCCTAGCCCAGCTGTGTGAGGCTCCGGCACCGAGGGGACTCCCACCTCTGCCCATCCGTGCGGGGCAGCTCGCTGACCTCGCTCATGAAATCCCCACTTTCCGCCCTGCCCGTCCCGAAGCTGCTCTGCCATCATCTCACAGAGCTTCCTCAGCAGGACTTTCTTCCTGCAGGAAAAAACACTCCCACAGTTCCCAATATACCTTCACCAGAAGCATGACAGCTTAAAAGACCACCTTGATAGCTGCTATGATCCACCCACCAGTTGCTGGAGACGTGTGGCACGCAAGTCGCTCCATCTGGCAAAGGAGGAGGGGAGAAGGACTAAGCACTAACGCATCCCAGGCAGCCACCTTTTCCCACAGGCAGGACACTCAGAGGGTGCTGCTGACCTGGCGCTTTTCCCCAGGAATCCTCCAAAAACCACCCACATCCCACGGCGAGTCTAAACCTAAAGGCAGGAGCTGTATCGGGATGCAGAGACTCCTTGCTTGCGGGGGATGTCCTGCCCACCTGAGCACCTGCGCTGGGAAAGGTACACGACACCCGGGATCTTTCGTGCTGACAACCCCGGGAACTCCTTATCCCGTGTGCTTTACCTGCCCCTGCCGACAGAAATCCATGAAGGTGAGATGGAGGCGGCCCAAGCTCCCGGCCGGAGAGCGGGTGTGCTGGGTTCGTGCACGGGAAATAATGAGTTCTCATCAGCCGGCAACACGGGGAGCAGGGGAAGCACCATCTCCCACCAAAGCGGATTTATTAGGAAGAACCGATGCCTTCGTTCAAAGTTAGGTGACAAAGTGCTGTCACGTTCCATCCCCTCTGACCCGGGGAGGGGGAAAGGGAGGGTGTCCTCTTCAGAAAGTAGTCCCACCGCCTTGGCAAACACGTAGGAATTTTCCAGAACGATTTCCGCCCCTGTTTACCTTACATATTATTTCAGTGTTTGTTCAGCGGGTTCCCGATGTCATCGGGCTCCTCTGCGGCGTGCAACAGCCCCCCGACACCCGTCCTCCTCCCGGGAACGGGGGCCCGAGGCGTGGGCAGCCCCGCTCGCTGCAGATCCCCGGGCCCAGCACGTTTGGCCGCCCCAGCTCTGCCGAAGCCTTCCCCGGCCCTCGCCAACACCCAGGCCCCGCTCCGACCCCGTGCCCCGACCTCCACCCGCGATCCCGGCGTGATCCGGATTCATAACTTAAGGACAGAAAAAAATGGGACAGGGGCTTGCTGAGCGGCCCCGCTCGCATCAGCCGCGATAACACACCGCCGCTGAGCGGCTGGGGAGAGCCGGCATCCCCTGCAGCCCCCGCCGCCCACCTGCCTGCGGACGGGGGCTACACCCCCGCCACGACCGCGACCCTCAGCGGGACCAGCGGCTCCACAGCCACGGGAGCCCCATGCCCCGCTGGGGACCGAGCAGCATCGCTGCCGGGGGTCGCGCCCCGATGCTGCCCGACCCCGCGGCACCTGCTCCGCGCCCCCGCGGCTACCAACAAGTGACGGCGCGTCCTCCTTCCCCCCTCTCGCCCCCCGCCGCTACTCACAGCCAGTTGCTGGCGTTGGCCGAGAAGGTGGCGAGGATGATGAGCAGCAAGGAGCGCAGGGAATACTCCGGGCTCATCCTGGAGGGCCGGCGGGGTGAGACTGCGCGGAGCCGGCAGCGCCCCCGCCGCCCCGCGCCCGGGGCAGCCGCAGCCGCAGCCGCAGGTGGGCGCGGGCAGGGGCGGCGGGCGCTGCCCGCTTGATGCCCCCGCGGCGGCCGCTGAGCCCGACTGTCAGCGCGGCCGGCCCGTCCCGGGATGGAGCGGCGGGGCCGGGGGCGGGCCGGGGGCGGAGGCAGCTCCGGGGGCCGCCCCGGCTCCGCCGCTCCCTGGGCGGGACCCGCTGGCGGGGACACCCCCGGGGCGGGCCGGCGGCGGGGAGGGCACCGGGAGTTTCTCCGGAATCCGCCGGGTTCCCCCCGGCCTTGCTCCGGGTGGCTCGGTGGGTGCGGGGAGAGACGGGGGAACCTCGCAGAAGGGAGGGGCGGGGGGTTTCCGCATTCGGTGTTTTTGGGGTAATTTCCTGGTGGCTCTCTGAGATGTCCCGGCGCTGTCTGGAGTGCATCGCTCAGGTTGCCTTCCTCAGCAAGCGCCCCTTGGGGAGTGATTTCTCAGATTCCAGTTTCTGAGGATTCGCTGTAAATGCCAAAGCGCATTTGAAAATTCGCAGCTAAGGAGAGGGGTCTGGGCGGGTTCTGTCTGGAGGTATTTCTCTGGGGGTTCTATCAGGAGAACAGCGTTTGGAGCCGGGACGGGGACGAGTTTGCAAACCCTCTTGGCATCTCAGCAAGGGCTGCCCCGTGGAGAGCTGCCAGCCACAGCGGCTGGTGGCAGGCTCTAGAATATGCAGATGGAGGGTGATGCTTCACCAGATATCAAGGCTTAAATTCACCTCTGGAAAAGTCAACTCCTGGGAATTCCCAAGAGCTCTTAACAGCATGGCTTACCCACCCTGAGGCCAAGAGATGTGGTGGGGATCCCTATCTCTGCATCCACCATGCCTCTGTCTATCCATATGGGCACAAATGACTTAATTTAAAGCCAGGAGCAACATGAGCTGCCTGCTTGGTGTGAAATCCAAGATCCCAGACAGCCACAACTGTGCACCAAATCTCCTCCTGACAATGTTGTTACTTAGGTCCATTACTAAAACCTCTTGCTACCATCTCTAAAATCTTGCCAAGCTGGTTTGGAGCTATTCAAAATTCCCTTTGTCTTTTCAACTCCGTTTTCCTGTAGCTGGGGCACACTTATTCAAAGCACGGCAACTTGCGCTAGGCTGCACATATGCCTGTCTAACTTTATTACACCTACTTTAAAATCTCTGCATTAGTCCCCTGTCAAAGTGAGGATTTAATTTCAAAGTGCTTTGACTTATATTCTAGTTCCTGACAGGCAGCAGCCCACCCTCACCTAGTCATTCATCTGGCTTTCACATCCTTGCTGATTATCCTGGGTGAAAGCGGGATGCTGGCTGCTCTGCCGGTGAATTGGAGGTTGTTGCTGGGAGCCCCTGTCTGGGTAATTCAGTGCAACTGGAGCTGATTAATCTGGCTCATCATTTGAGACAAAGCTGATGCCTTCTGGCTTCTAATTGCTCAGGGTGTTGAGTGAACTTGTCAGGAAGGCAAGAACTAATTGAGAGGCTAAGGGGAATGAGAGGTTAGAGGGCTGTGGCTGGCTGGCCAGAGCCACGTGGATCCATGGGAATGTCATACTTTTGGGCCTCTCATGTGTTATTCCTGTCCAGGGAGAGACAGCAGAGAGTTCAACAGAAGCCAGAAGGGTGGGCATGGACCCTGGGGTCCTGTCTGGTGTGGACATCTGCAGCCCACGGAGCACTCCTGGCTGAAATACCCCTGGTGCCAGCGGTGCTGTGGGCTGGGTCAGGGCACCCCACAGCTCTTTTTGGGGTAACTGTGGTGTGCAGTGAGTGCTTGACATGAGCTGAAGACCTCTTGAGACTTCTCTTGGCCTGGGCCGAGAAGGAGGGGTTGTAGATCATGCCCACCTACTTCTGCAGCAGCTTCAAGCCCTGTTTCCATTGTAGCAGGTGGAACAGAGGGCACCGTCCTGACTTAACCAGCAGGAGGACGTGAATGCCAGGCCATTGCAGCAGTGACAGTGTGGGATCACATCCACGGGATGCACTGGGACTCGAGTGTCCATGGAGTGATGAGTGGTACCCCCATGCCAGAGGGGAGGCAGATGCAAACACATCTGGAGTAAATCACCCCGATAGGAAGTGCAGTGTGAGCTGCCTGTGAAGATGATAGCGGTGCAGCAGGGCAGGAGGGATGTTTATTTTACAGTCCTGGGGTGGAGGAGGTGATGAGTGTGAACAGAGGACAGAATATGGAAATGGGCACTCACTGCAAGGGTCTCTTGGTCTTTTCAAAGGTGCCTGTGAAACACTGCTTGGTCATTACCTACAGCTTCCTGGGAGCTGGGTCCTTTCAGCCTCTGATTCAGAAGGTGCCAGGCTGCTTTAAAAACCTAAAGCCCAGCTGATTTGGAAGAGAGGAAGGCCCAGATCCAGGGGAAGGTTTAAGGGACACAAGAGGTCTCCTGGCCCCTCCTGTGTACCCCTCTCAGGGCAGCAGCTGGTGATGAAGGCCCCTTGTCACCCCCAGTGTGGGCTGGAGCTCAGTGACCACCCCAGGCTGCAAGGCATTGCTCTTTGTTACTGGCTCTGTGCTGCTTTAATGAACATCAAACTCCCATTAGATAAGGAGGCTCTCTTTGATGTGTAAATATTTTGGTGGATGGTAAGAGGAATGAAATGCACCCCGGGAGAGTTTCATAGGTTTGCCCAGGTGTGTCTTTATTCCAAGAGAAATTACCATCACCCTACCACAGGCAAGGAGAAGGACCAACAGTGGTAACAGGAGGGGATTTTCAGCTCAGAGACCAATGGGAAAGCAAAAAGTCCATGCCAATTGTAGCCAAATCTGGGTATAAGTGATGTAAATACAAACTACACTGGAAACTGAGTGCAGACAGGTAGCACTCCTCCTCAGTTTCTGGATATGACTGGTGCTATCAGTCATGGAGGTTGTGAGAGATATTTTACAGGTTCTTTTCAAGTTTCTGATGCCCCAGGGGCTTAACCAAATGGAATTGAAAGTAGAGTATTCTACAATCTAGAGAATAATCTTCACCATGTGATGGGGAGAAGAGCTGCAAGAAAAAGGAAAGGAGAACTCCTGTGTGAATTTCAGGCTGTGGGAGTCGGCTCTGAATATAAATAAATTCTGTTTTGGATTTAATGGAACGTAACTATCGGACACTTTAGCAACAGTACATGTATTAATCCTGTCCTGGAGAAAGGAGAAGCTGTTCTGGGAGCCTCCATGCCAGAAAATACAGGACAGTTGTACTCCTTTACAGAAACCTGTGGTTTTTCTGACGAAATTTATTTCAAACTACCCAAACATTTCTGAGTGGCACTGATGACTGGTCAGAGCAGGGACTGGATAGGACTGCAGTTCACAAACAGAAGCAGCTTTGCAAACATGAAAATTGCTCTGACAAAAGAACTGTGTCCAGTCCATTACAATCAGGGAGTGAGCAGTTGCTGTACCCATCCTCACCTGGGCAGCTCAACACATCACAATGGCCACAGGAACATCAAAACCAGCCTTTTTTTAGCTGCAGCAGGATGTTTTTTAACTCCATGCATATTCCAGAGCCTGCTTGGCAATGTGCATTTATTTGTATTAGTCTTCAGGAGCAGCTGTTCAGTTTGAACAAATCTTCAGTGGCATCCCCTGAAATCTGGCACTGAGGCTGGCAAGATTCACTCCTGCCATTTTATTGTCAAATAGGGCATTGAAAAAAATACAGAGTGGCTCAGGATTTAGGGACTTTTCTTTTGGCTGTTGTCTCTGAACACACCATCAAAATTTCTCTGGGAAAAATGAGTGGCTGTGGTGAACTTGGTGCTGTCCATGAGGGAAGTTAAGAGCATCCCCAAATACTGTGAGTGCCTTCATACCATTGCAGAAAGAGCCAACTTTTCCACTGCTCAGATAGATCCTTTTTCACAGGTCTGTGAGTGAATTGTCCCCTGGCTTGTACTATCTTCAGAGGAGATTGTTATCACAGTTCCAGATTCTGGCATTTAAAGTATTATAAATATAAATATATTAATATATATATTATAAATAGACAACAAATATATTAATTATATGATTATAAATATATTACATATAAATATATTAATTATATTTATATTAATATAAAATAATGCATGTTATGTTATGTTATATTGTATTGTATTATATTATATTATATTATATTGTATTGTATTATATTATATTATATTATATTATATTACATTATATTACATTATATTACATTATATTACATTATAATATATTATATTATATTATATATTATATTATATTATATTATATTATATTATATTATAATATATTATAATATATTATAATATATATATTATATTATATTATATTATATTATATTATATTATATTATATTATATTATATTATATTATATTATATTATATTAATTATTATTATATTTTGATTATTTATTATTATATTTCGAGTATTTATTATTATATTTTATAATTAATTATTATATTTTGATTATTTATTATTATTATATTTATTTATTACCATAAAAACCAATTTCCCCACTCACCTGGGTGCCATCCACACCAAGCAGTGTGTAGCACTGCTGAAACAAATCTTGATCCAGGTGCTGGACAAGTGGCCATAGCGTGCAGCTGGCACTGCAGTGACAGCTCAGCACTGCAACCTTTGCCCTACTCATTCTGGCCAGGAAGAAAATGAGATTTCAGGCTGGTTGGATACATAACACCCTGATTGACTCCTCTGCAGTGCTCATTGTACCTCCAGGCATTCAGGAGCACTGAGATTTCGTCCCCCACCGTGGGAAGTGGGAGAAGGATGGAAGGAGGGATGGAGGGATGGAGGCCCAGGACTGCAAAGGGTCTTCCAGGCTGGGGATGGTCAGGAGAGGACAGGGCAGGGATGAACACCTCAGACTATTCATGACTTGTGGTGGAGCTGTCTTCAGCTTATCTTCACATTCAGGAGATGTTGCAGATGATGGAATCCCAGGCTGGTTTGGATTGGAAAGGACATTAATGCCCATCTCATTCTGCCGAGTGCCATCCACCTTCCACTGTTCCAAGGTGCTCCAAGCCCCATCCAACCTGGCCTTGGACACTTCCAGGGATGGGGCAGCCACAGCTTCTCTGGACAATCAGCTCCAGGCTTCGCCACCCTCTTAGTAAAGAATTTCTTCCTAATATCTAAACTAGTCTCTTTTAGTTTAAAACTGCTTCTCCTTGTCATGTCACTGTCTGCTTGTGCTAAAAGGTTATTATTTCTTTTTTACAAGCTCCTGTAAGTACTGGAAGGCTGCAGTGACATTTCCCCATGAGACCTTCAACCACCCAGGTGATGCTACCATTGCCAAAGTGCTCAGCCTAGGTGATGTCCACATCTCTCTTCCCTTGTGTGACCAAGGAGGTCGTGGGGCCGTGTCTTGCTCCACCTCTCTCCCTGCACCACTCAACCTGTCGGTGCTCTTGCTGCTGTGGTTCTGGCCCAGCCAACATGTGCCTTGGCAAAGAGCAAGGGAGCTCTAAGCCATGGGACAGGTAAGGCCAGGTTGTTTTGGGCTTTGCTGTGTGATAAATCCATACCATTTCACCCTCAGTGCCACCATTCCCTCGCCTGCTTTGTTTTGTTATGTAGACATTGCCTTTTGCCTCAAACCAGAGGTGTGAAGGAACAGAAGAAAATCAAGGAAAAGGTTCTGATAGGGATTATCTGGCCTACTGGTAGTGAATAAAATACTGACGGAGAAATCCTAATATAAATACTGATAAATAAAATACTGATGGAGAAAATCTTCTAAATCTCTGGAAACAAGAAAAACTGTGCCTGGAAAGAACTTCCAAGCTTTGTCCCATGACAAGGGCCGACAGAGACAAATGAACTTATCTGGGCCAGTGGACAAGTCCAAGACCAAAATCTTCTGCTGCTTCTCATCCAAGGTTTCTGCTTCTCTGTGTGTAAATTCCTCCTCTTTCATTTGGCAAGGAGGATGCAGAATTGCACTGGCCAAGCCCTTTGAAAGCCATGTGGAGTATCAACGGGGACAGAGTTCTTCCTGTCTTTGGCTATCAGAGAAATGACAAGGCACTGGCCTTTCAGCAGAGCATGGCTATGTTTGGAGGACATTAAGCTGCATTTTCCTGCCCTGACTGGGGAATGTTTAATGGGGACAGCATTCACCCTCCACACCCATCTTCAAGAGGTCCCAGAGTTCCTGTTGAACCATCTCTTCCATTGGCTCAGTCTGCATCCACCAAGCAGAGGAAACAGGGCCTGAGATATGAGCAGCATCTTTGGGAGGTCTGTTCCTTTCCTGAAGATGCATGTGGTTGCCTGTACAACTTTGTCACTCTGGTGTCAGATGAAGGTGTGTGGACAGGGAATCATCTCCTGGCTGGGAGGAAGAAGCAGAGCTGGGCTTTGGGAGATACCCAAGGGATTATCTCTGCACTCATACCAAGTCTGAGCCTGCTGCTTTGCTGAAATGTAGTTGATAATTGAACCTGATTCCTGAACCAAATCCTTGTTTCTCCTGAAACACATCAAGAATGAAGCTCCTGCAGAAGCGTTGGGCTGTCTGAAGCTCACCTATTTAATTTTCTCTTGTAGCGGGAAATCTCTTATTTTAAATAAAGTTCTTTTCAGAAATAACTAATTAAACTACAGAACAAGAAATGTAAGAGACAGTGAAATCCCCTCAGATGTCCAGTGCATTTCTACATAAATATGGTGGTAAAATGATGAAAACAAAACCTTTTGGAGACAAAGGCAAATGAGAAACCTGGTGAGGCAGCGCTGAAAAATCTATCATTTGTTATAGTGAAGTGAAACCACTGTGTTTATCTTGTGTCTTGGAGGATTTGGTGCAATTATTCTTAGGAAGGGAGGGAAGCCACATAGAAATCAGAATAGCCCAGATTTTTTGCTAAAATATTTGTACAAATCAGGTTATTCAACTACAGAAAAGGACTTCTTTGGGGCTGTTGCTTCTGAAATTATCCTGCAAAACTGGAAGGACTGTAAATGTTTGGCTTTAATAGCTACATACAATGCAAAGCTAATCAGTGAAGCTTGAAACGTCCATGGCAGGGAGGAAAGGCAGAGTTTTATGGCTGTTTGGAGGTGTGCAGAAGACCAGACACAAAGGCTGCCTAAAGTCCCTGTAGGAAGGGAGTCGCTGCTCTCCCATCTGAAAAAAATCTGTGGATGGATTTTCCACGCCAACACGATCTGCTTGTTTGCCTGTGTTGGCTGTGAAGGCTGGGAGGAGGTGTAGCACAGATTCCCCTTGCAACCAGCCTCCCCCAGGGTGTTGAGGCAGCCTCACCACCCCAGCTCCCACCCAGGCTGCGTGGCTGTGGGGCAAGGACCTGGCAGAAACCATCCCAGCAATTTGGGCAGGAATTAGGGTTGTGCTGTCTAACTTTCAGTTTTTGCCTCCAGCAGAGGCTAAAAATGTTCCACATTGCTTAGAGGTGTCAGGTTCTGTAGCCCTAGGCTGGGAACAGCCCTCAGAACCTCTCAGTTACACATTACCCTGAGTATCTCAGCAAATTACTCGCAGCTAATTGAAATAAAGGAAACACAGTGGCTCGGTTTACCTGATGGACTGTATATAGCAACACAACCACTGCATTTTGCATTGGTCATAAAATCATGATTTATTATCCCACCTGTCAAACACTGACTTTTTTTTTTTTCCCCCCTGGTCTGTGCTTCCTTCTCATGTCAATATAGCAGTGTTCATCCCAACTAATGTCAGTAGTTTCTTATTAGCATTTCAGCTCTGGACGTGCAGAGCCTCCAAAGAATTTTAGACATTCCCTAGAATCCCAAAACCTCTGGTCAGTGGTTTTCAACCTGCTTCGGTTTGCTGAGTCTGAAAAATTTTCCTGTGGCAATGCAGACCCTTCTAAAGCAACTTAACTGTACTGATAACAGACTCCAGGTTGATGAGTTACTTTCTGTGGACCCCGCATAAGCAGGGATTTGCAGATCAGAAGTTCAAAAGTGCAGATGCAGGAGATACATGGGAGACAGGTAATCAGTCAGATGTGTGTCATTTTGCATGTTGAATTTACAGGGGTTCTAAAGTTCCTAAGGCGGGTGTGCTCCAGAAAACCTCTTCACAGAAATCACCAGGAATGGGACTGTTGAGGCAAATGATGGTTGTGGGTAGGTGTTTATGTTTGACTTATGATGATGCATATATATCTCAATAAATCTCTGTCTGTATCTCAGTGTATGAGCTATGATCTGCGAGTCCAGCTTGAACTTGAGGAAAATGTCACATGGGAAATCAGTCCTGCACTGGCAGTGCTGAATCCATCAGCTGTCCCCTGCTAATGGGAACGCTCCTGGTTGCTGCAGCACAGGGATTTCTCCAGAGCAGAACAAAGAGATAGGTCATAAATACCAGAGAGCCAGGGAAACAAAATGCACAGGGGCTCAGACACAGGAAATTTGGGGAGGAGATGGGATCAGAAAGGCACGTGTTCACAGTCTCAGGTTAGTGAGAAAGAATGAAACTGCTGGAGGAAAGAGCAGGGAAGCTCTACATGTTTGGGGGTGCCATGGGCAGGTGGAAGTGGAGAGATTAAAAGTGACAGATTGTGTTGTCACGTTTCTTGCACTCAGTGACCAAATGATGGATGGTGGAGCAGCACCTTGTCTCCTTGATGAGGGGAGCTGCATCTCCACAGTAACTCCTTGGGGGCTTCTGGGCAAATGCCTGTGGAAGGGTGGCTGCTGAGGAGGAACCAGACACTCTCTAGGCCTGCTAGACTCAATATCCTCTCCCATCCATGGGGTAGCACTTGGAATTTGTGCTCTGGACACATGATGAGCATTGTGGGTTACCAAAATGGCAAAATGTCAAAGCCACAGGCTGGACCACTGAATGCTGAAATGCAGGAGCCCTGCCAGGATGGTATTGCCATGTCAGAACACACTAGCAGAGATGTTCTGGAGTCACAGCCGGTGAGGAAGAGGTGCCAGGAGCACCAAGACACAGCATAGAAACCCAGTAGTGGAGATGGAGGATGTGAGCTTCCCATCACCCCTAGATGGGGAAGCAGTGCCTCAGAGGGATGTCATGGGCACAGGATCTCCCTAACACAGATATTTTCTGAGGCAGATGCTCAGCAGCAAGGGGAATATGCTATGTCCTGACCCTCCAGGCAGTAAACAACCTAGGCACTGAAGCTGAGAGGTGGCTGTGTTCCTTCTCCCAAGGTTTCTTCAGTGTCCTTTAACTTTAGAGCCCAGTGGGTTCCTACCCCAAATGGGTCCCTGTTCCTTCTGGAGAGGGAGAAATAGCAGAACACACAGGGGAAGGAAGGCCTTGGAGGTACTGAGTTCTCAGGTGGGAATGCCATGCCACAGTTGTCTCTGATAGCCTGGAGGACACTGTTGGCCTGCTGGATCCTCTAGAGATCCTCAGATGGGTCCTTTGCTGTGATTTGAGGATGCATCATCCTGCAAAAGACAGATCCCCAGCACACCGTGGGGAGCTCATGCAGGGCAGCCCACCAGAAAGGGTTTGACACATCTTCCACAAGTGTAATTACCTGAAAAATGGATGTGAACTATAAAATAATTATCCAGGGTCCCTTCTTAACCCATGGTGAAATGCTGGGCCCTCCATCTCTCCCCCATGCATTATTCTTGCAGATGCTGTGGCAAGGCTTGGCAAAGCTGTAGAGAAACCCATGTAAGTTCCAAAGATTGGATTTTTATTTTTTTATTTTTTTTTTTGTGTGTGTGTGTGAGTGGGTGAGATGAACTCACCCCTGTCAGCCCTTATGAGGAGGGCTCAAAAACAAGATTTGTGAACCACTTGCTGATCAGAGGCATTTTGTCTCTGAAGGAGAAGTTAGAGCAGCAAGAGCCAGAGACCCAGGCCTACAAAGCTGCTGTCACTGATGCCAGAATTTGTAAATGAAGTCGTGGGTGACTCAGAAATCTCAAAGGACTCCCAGCTGTAGATGTTGGCATTGATATATGGGTCACCTCCTGTCCTAGAACAAAGTTTCAGGCTTCATACAGCCCACAAATGTTACATGACTCAGGAAATTCCTTGGGGCACATCTGGCATCGAGGGAAAACCATAGGGAAGATGTTTAACCATCTCCCTGGCTTTTTACCGAGCTGAGATGAGCAGCACAGAGTGACCAGTGTGCATGGACACAGGTCTGCTGAAATGAGTAGAAAAATGCTCAAAAGTTGTTTTTTGTTTTTTTTTTTTTCCTTCACAAACTGCATTTTTTTTGTAATTTCTTCATTTTTTCAGATTACTGATTTATACCACTTGGGGAATTACTATTTTTTAAGAAACTTGAGAAATATTTGAAGCACTGTTATCCAAGGAGTTCCTCTCCAGAGGTGCAGGAGATGATGGCAAGAGCCTTATGGTGACTGTGAACAGGGCCTGCAGCACTCACAGCACCCTTTTCAGTGATGCTAAGTGTTTGAGGGTGCTTAGTTTGAGGCCCCCAATTAAGAAAAAAGTTGAAACACATTTTTGTGAGTTGAATTTTTAATGATCTGGCTGTACTCCAGCATGCTCAGCAGATTCCCAGGGCGTTCCATCTTCTCTTAGGGCTGTTATGGTCACTTGCATTAGCAACATTTCAAGATCAAGAGTGGGTCTACCCTCCCACCAAAGGAAACACCATACTTATTCCACACAGTTCAATTCTTGGGCAAACCAGGGCAGTTTTCATTTTTTACTCTACCAGGATACATGGAAACACGAAGCTGTGAAAGAATTAGAGTTGTTTAAGAGAATCAGCCAGAAAAACAAATACTGAATGTTTAGGAAAGCAGGAGCAGTGATGTCCCACAGCACACACAACTAGCAGGGAGCCAGACCTGACGTGTTTTTCAGCACTAAACACAATTGTCAGCCATAAATGCTGCATTTTGATCCTGCCCCTGTTGTGATACTGTGGATAGGGGAACATGAAACCAGAACTGCTGAGTAAATCTATCCAAATTAACAGCGATAAAGCGTGCTGCATCCTCCTTGGGGTGAGGAGGCATCTTGCTTGCTTTGCAGCAGGAACTCATCCCTCTATCTGCTGGCAGCACCTGCCAGAAGGGGATTCCATTTAATCATCCCAGTCCTCCCAGAAAGAAAAAGGCCTTCAGAGAGCCAGGGGAGCACTACAAACTCAGCCACCTCTGGCTGGTATCCGTAACAATGTCCTGCTTTTCCGAGCTGTCCTCCAGCCCTTCCTAGTCCAGCTCTGGAGAGGTTTGGGCCACCAGCAACATCCTGCTGGCTCCCACGGGCCAGGAACACGGGCCAGGAACACCTTGCCCTGGCACGGCTGGTGGAGGACAGCACGGAGGAGAGCATCAGCAGCGTGACCTCTCGGAGCTCCTCTTTGGCTGGTGGCCGTGGCCAGCGCTGGTCCTGCTGGTGCTGCTGGGACACGCCACTAGAGGGGGACACAGCCACGTGCAAGGGACCTGGCCACGGCCACCAGCGTGGGCCCGTGGGGGACACTCGGTGGCCCAGTGGCCAGGTGGCCAGCGAGCGCCATGAGCTGCTCAGATCCCGCGGAGCTCCATCACCAGCCAGCTCACAGCCAACCACGGCGAGGAGACGTGCTCACCAAACAAAACTCCCTTCTGATGGTCAAACCAATGGCTGTGGGATGAGTGGACCTCGCTCTTGGCTCTTCCCGCTCATCACTGGCCTCACTCTGGAGGTTGGTTGGCATTTTCTGGATGTGAAAAGCCTGGAAACTCTGCACGGGGTGTGCTCGGTATGTGGAGTGGGCGTAAGGTGTGGTGGGATATCAGCTGTGGGGAAGACCCAAAAATTGCTCAAATGAGAGGAAGAGTTTCCAGAGTTTTGTCTTTATCTTTGCTTTTACTATGGCATCATCACTAATTTGGATGTCTGGTTTCATGACCTGCAGCCTCCTTTTTGCTTACAGACCTTTTCCTGAGACCTCTAAGCTGCCGGATCTTCTAATGGTACAGCTGGTTTCATCGTGGGTGGACTCCTCTGTTGAGGCCTGGAGGTGGGACAGGGTCTCAGAGGAATCTAAAGGAGGATGGAACAGGATTCCTAATAAATTGTAATGGGATCAGTGCTTAATTCTTCAGCTGACTTTGAAAGCTACAAGGTTGAGGATCAAATTCCCCCCAGAAGGGAATGAAAGTGATAATGAGTTATGCTGAAGATCTTGTGTTTGTCTGGTAATGAGGGAACATTTTCATGTCTGCAAGGTCCATCTGCTGAGTGAAGGCAGAGGCGTTATCCCAGCTCTAGACATGCAGTGGGGAGAAGAATTGGATGTTCAGAGAGGAATTTTGGGACTTGGCTGCAGCCATGGGACTTGATGCACAAGGTGTCTTGCAGATGCTTGTTCAGGTTCTGAGGATGGGGTGAGAAGTGTCCCTTTTGGCTGCACCTGTGGCTTTGGTGCCCTCCTGTTGAACACCAGGGTGGGCAAGGCAGGTGTGGGTGGGTGTGGGACTTGGGCACGTGTTTTTGTGAGTGATGGGATGGGATCCACTGACTCCATGGCATGTCTCCAGTGGAAGAGTTTCATGTACCATATCCAGTCCTGTGCACCATTTATCTCATCCTCAGCAAACCACACAACAAGGCCTGATGAGGGGGGCTGATACCAAGTGGAATGATTCTCTCACATGTGATGGGCAATGGAGGGGGATCCTGGCATCTGCAGGTGCATGCAAACATGCAGAAATGCAGCAAAGATGTCTAGGGAAGGCCAACATCTTGGCATCAACATCTCCCCTGGTTATGTTTTACCCTGGCCAAACCACTGCAAGAAGCAGTGGTCTGTGAAGTTTGACTGGCAGATCATGATTTTGTCAAAAAACATGGGAACACCTGTTTGTTCCTTAGAGGTTTTTCAATCAGCCACACAGATTTTGTTTTGCATCTGAAAGGAAAAACAGCTTAAAATTCAAACTAGAGTACACACATTTAAATGGGTGGCTTCAAGTCCCAGCAGAAAATAAGGAATGAAATCACTTTGCATTGTTTTAGCTAATTTGCTGGATCTTACAGTCATTTCTCCTACTCAAATGGTAGGTATTTTATTTAGTATATTTATTGCTAACTGAAACTGTCCATAGGAGTGAAATTACTTAGGATTTCTTTAGTATAAATTATTATGAATTTCAGCAATCGATTGCACAATGAATACCCTTTTTATCACTCCAGAGAAATGCAGGGCTGGGATTTCATACCATTAATTTTTATGGGAGTTCAATGTCAGGGCTCCTTGGGGAGCTTTGAAAATCACAGCCCTTAATTTTTAATTTTCAGTCCTTATAAACAATGCTATTTATTTGGGTGTGCCTGTGAACTGTGGGCCAGTCAAACGCTGGTTCCTCATAGTCCCTGCCAAAGGCTGGATCCTTCTGAGTTTATTGTTTTAATCTGTAGTTACAGGGAAGAAGCTGAGCCCTGATGCACAACTCGATCCTGTGCTACCCTCCCCCAGTCCCTCATCTGCTTGTTTCTGATGCTTTGATGGACTGGACTCAGAGATGGGACATGTAAGAACCAAAAAGTGTTATTTAGAGGGGTTGGTGGGGTGGACTTTGCTCCTAGGCTGAGTCTGGGCACCTATAGCAACTTCAGGGGCTTGGAGGAGTCAGACTGGGTTTTGGAGGAGTCTGTGGCCATGGTGGGCCCTGGGAGATTTCCAGCTCAGAAGGATACACTGCAGGATGATCTGCAGGACCTGGAAAAAATGTAAGAAAATCAGTGTGGAATCATCTGTCTGCATGTGCCAGAGAGGGGGTAGGAGGCAGGAGAAGTTTGGAAAAAGCCTTTCTGCAGCGTTTGGTCCTGTGGAGATCACTTGAGTTTAGCTTTGTTCTTTGTGACCAAGATTGGAGCTGGCACCCCATGCCTGAAAAGCAGCTGAAGCTTTGGAAGTGGCCAGCCACACTGTGATCTTCACCTTTCTCAAGAGAAATGGCATTAAAAATCCCATGTTTTGCCTTAGGGCACAGGAGTCTGCCCGGGAGAGCCTTGACTGGCTCCCGCTGCAATGACCTTATTGCCCTGACTCACATCTTCCTGGCCCAGCTTCTCCTCTCCCTCCCCTCCCTGGGCAGGGTGCTGGGGGCCCAGTGGCTGCCAGCTCTGCAGTCTTGGGGTGACAGGACCAGTGACACAGCCTGGCCACGTCTGTTCATCCTCTGAGGAGCAAATCTTCCCCAGGCTGTCACTTGTGGCCAGCTCTTGTCCTCTGCAGCAGCTCTGCGGCTCCTGAGGTGTTCGTACCCCGCTGAGTAGTGGGTGTGGGTTAAATCCCGTTTAAAAGATTGGGAAGGTCACAAATAAACAATGCTAGGTTAAAATCAGGATCATCCTGGCGAAGCCCGGGGATGTGAGCTGTCTGCTGTCCCTCACCTGCAGTCTGTGGTTCCTCTGTGGTTCCCTGCTCCATCTGCTGTGCCAGGGGTTCGCAGTGCCACTGGCTTGGGTGGGGAAGGGTTTAGCAGGGTTCCTCGTTCCACTCAGAGACAGCCCTGGGTGATGGGTCAGGGCTGTTGGAGACCTGCAAGGAAGGGCTGGAAACTCCCAGCAGCTGAAGCTGAGAGGCAGTGGAATGTTACCCAGTCCCTGGGTTATCCTTCTGCTCTCTGGCAGGGGGCATGTTGCTCTGGAATTTGGGATGGTGAGGAAGGACCATGACCATGGAGGACTCTGTGACCTCCTGGCAACAATGAGGAATAGGGTAAAGAGCCTGCAAATGAGTGAAGGCATTTACCCCAGGAAAGGAAGCTCAGGAAAGGACTTGGAGGCAGAATCCTCATTGGTCCTGGTGGCCCATTAGCTCATACCTGGCTCTGGGCACGCAACACTGAGGTCCTTGAGGCTGGGCTGATGAGGTCCAGCACCCAGGGGAGGCTCTAAGGACCAGCACTGAGCATCTCCCCTCACCATGCACCCGTTCATGCACAGTGGTCTCACGTGGGAGCCTTTTTGGTGACCTCTTACTGCCAGGTGAGCCCTTGTTTGTGCAGTTGCCCAGTGGATGAGATGTATTTATAGCTGTTGTTAAATCATAGCCGTGCAGCTGAGGGACTGGGCCGCTTCCAAGGACTGCTCACGATGATGTGGCGGGGGATGGAGGCAGGTTACATATTTACACATTAGTTTAAAATGTGGATTCTTTCCCTCTGGGGGCCCAGAATAGCTCATAGGCAGCTGCTCCAGCCATCAGCTCAGCTCGTATTTATTTGTGTTTTTCAAACATTTAGTCAGTATTTACACAATAGATGCAATATTAGTAATATCTGCAATAATTTATATGATACCAAATGGGATTTCTCACGGCCAGTGGACTGCCTGGGGACTTGGCCCCTGATCCTTGTTAAAAACTCGAAAAAGTACAAATTAACAAGCTGTAAAATAACGTCTTCATAAAAGAATAGGGGGAAAAAAAGGCCAGATCCTGGGAGGCGCTGAGTGATCGTGACAGCCCTGAAGGCTGCTGGGGATGGACGGTGCTCAACACCTGTGCAAATCAAGGCTCTGCTGCTCTGCAAGGAGGAGGAAGGGTCCTACAGAGCCCTCCTGGCCTGCACCTTGGCATTTCTCTGTGCCGTTGTGGGAACTGGAGAAAACCCACCACTGGATGCTGATGGCAGCTGCTGGAATCCCTTTGTCCCCCCAGGAAGGGCTGGGGACCACACACCACTGGGCTGGAAGCTTCTGGCTTCTCCATCTCCCTCTTCTGTAGGTGCTCATGGTGAGAGGAGCTGAGAGGAGGCAGCCAGGCTTTGGGGAAGGACCAGGGGGCACATGCCAGAGGCAGTGCTTGGGAGGGAAACCACTGCACATCCATCGTCTCCATGGCTGGACCCTGCTTCCACCCTGGTCCTCACCAGCAAAGTGACCACTGCACCTTGGGGATGTGTTTTCCTGAGAGAGAGACTAAAATGAGAATGTGTGTGGGACACCTAAACATAGGAAAGCCAGTGCTTTCCCATCTTTCTCCTGAAAGGCCAGGAAAGAGAAACACTTGGCACTGCCGGGGTGCCCCTTCACCAAGCATCCTTCCTCCCTTGGCACCATGAGCCAAGGGGCTCTGTGTAGGCAACTCTTGCAAATTCCTGTGTCTTCCTGCAGCCTTGCAGAACCCTGCTGGGTCTCTGGCTTCACTAGAGCCCCTACAAGATCCCTAACCTGTGCTGACTGCAGATCAGCATGAGAATACAGGAGGAATAAAGGCATCTTCTGTCCTTTGGTGCTGCCCCTGAGTGTTCCCTCAGCACCTTGCACCCATTGGCATCAGACCAAAGGGGACTTTGCTCTGCTGAAATCCTCCTGGCATTAACTTCTCCTCCCACTAAGGCAGCCTCAGCACCCTGGGGACAGACTGGCCCCAGTGCTTTGATGCCGCCCCCACAGTGATCACACACCGCTGCTCACGGGCTGACAGGGGGCTCTGGGGAGGCTTAGAGAAATAAAACTTTGGCATCCACCCTGCTTTCTTTTCCCTTTGTATCTCCCCTCCCAACTTTTCTCAATCCCAGGGAAGGTCACCATTTCATCTGTGTTATCCACAGCCATCCTGGCCATGACAGCCCAACCCATGGATGTTACCCCATACTGCTCTGAGGGGTTGTCCTCCTCCATCTCCCACTCCTGGCTTTTGGCCAGGGTTATGAACGCCTCAGCAGCGTCAGGGACGTGGCTCAGGTTGGCAGTGGTCTGAGATGATGGCATGTGAAGATGGTGGAGGAAGTTTGGGGATGCAGGGTGGGGTCTTTCAGCATGATGTAACTGCAGGGCACATGGTCCAGGGGGGCTGGGAACGTGAGGAGGCGTGTGTTGTATTTCAAGCACCTCCACACTGTCTCTGCTTCTGCAGCCACTTGCCATATTCAAACCAGATGCAATATCCGCTTGTCAGCAGTGTAGTGTGCATGGGGGGATTTCATTCATATGTTTTGGACCTCTCCCAAGCTAAATAAATGATGGAAGGGCGCAATTAACCCAATTTCAAATCTAATCCGCTCTGAGTGCCTCCCTGTCCCGGGCCCTGCCTGCTCCACATGGTGGTGACTTGCCTCCAGATATGTGTGAGGAGAGGTTGGAAGCTTGGCCAACATAGTAGAGTTGGTGACAAAGGACAAACACGGTTGGTGTTGCTGCTGTGGCAGGGTGAGCCTGGAGAGAAGGTCCCACACCCGTGAGGCAGCCTCCTTGCACCAGTGTGTGCACGGGGAGCTGTGACACCAGGCTGAGATCATGAGTGGAAAGGGACCAGGTCACACACTCCACCATCTCCATGGCCACGGTAATGGCTGTGGGACACAAAAGTAGGGATGCTCTCATGTGGACTCCCCAGCCCTGTTCACCAGGTATGTTTCCATGGCCAGTGCAGAGGAGGCCTGTTTCCATTCTGCTTTGTTCAGGGCTGGCTTCAGAGCCATCAGATGTCCCCAAGACTGAGCTGACCCTCTGAACACCTTTTGTCCTGGTCACACCAGTTCCTCGTTCCATTTCCTTCTTGTTGAGAGCCATTTGGGTCTTCCTTTTCCAAAACACTGCATGAGGACCCTTCCAAAAATGTCTTTTGGCAGATCTGTGGGTGTTGCTTTCTCTCCAGTGTGCTGAGGAAAGAGGCTCTTGTGCATCTCTTCATGTGCAGGGGAGAGGAAAAGCCATTGTGCAGCTTCTCCATGGGCCTACTGACAAGGGATATCTTCCAAAAGCAAACTCCCTGCCCAGTTTTCCAACTTTCTATCTTTTTGTTTAGGATTATCTGAGAGGGCCTTCAGCTCTGAGTCCAACTGACTCTCATGAATAATCCTGGGGGGGGATGCTCTCAGGGGAGCATTGCTGTGAAGAGATGTTGCATGAGAAGCTGGCTGTGGTTCTGGATGTGGGAAGCCCAGTGGAAAAATTCTTTGGGGACAGGAATTCAGAGGTTCTTTCTCCATCTGGTGTGGACTTCAGCTCCTGGGGAGATGCTGTCTCTTCTCAGACTCCAGGAAAGTTGTCTGGATTTGGGATTTGCAGGTGGTGAGAGGGGTTTGTCTTCTGTTGGGTTGGGCTTGCCATCTCAGAAATAGCTCAAAATTGCTGCAAAGAGCCTCCAAGCTGCTGCCAGCTCAGGGAACCTCCTGTCCTGGTGCATGCATGACAGAGATCCTCCAGCCTCATGGGAATTGCCCTTCTTATCCAGCCCTGCTTGTGACCATAAACAACATCATGGTGGGCATGAGATAGGAGGGATAACAGGGAAGCACCTCAGGAGCCAGGAAGATCACTGATCCCACACCCATCCCAACATCCCAACACCATCTTCACCTACTGCTTTCCTCCTGCCGGTCCAGGTGTGCACCCATCCCACCTGCCCTGCCTACACTGCAATGACAAATCTCCATTTTTCCCCACAGTCCATCTTCAGCTGGCTCCATTCCACATGTCCATCTTCTCCTGCCTCTCTTCTCCAGCACAGGTTGCTCTTGCTCTTACCCCACCACTCAGGCTGCCACTGCCCTTTCTTGCACTCTGCCCAGCTGCAAGGGGAAGTTCTTCTCTGCAGCCATGAGCTCTGCTCTCCTATCCCAGCTCCTGGAATTCCAAAAGCTCCAAGGAGAACCAGGACAGGCCCTTCAGCTGATATCAGCTTTGCTTTCTGCCTGGGCCCGCTGGTCAGCTCAGCAAGCTGTTTGGGCTGGATTTATCTGTCTGGGTCTCTTTATAGCTCATTTCATCTGTCTGGATTCCTGGCAGATGAACAGGCATCATGGCCCAACTGTGTCAGCCAGCAACTTTGATGGGATCTCCAGCAGGGACTGGGTGATGAACTGCAGCCACGTAGCAACTTCTCACCCAGACCCTTAACACTTACAGCTGCTCTCCAAGACCTTCTGTGGCTCCTGAAACCCCTGAGGAGAAGCCTCCACGGGAATTTGTTCAGGAACATGCTGCCCAAGCCTTGTCCTGGATCTGATATCTGCTGTGAGGACCAGGGCACCTTGCTGGGTTGGCTGTGGATTGTTATGACAGAGTCAGGAGTGCTGGGGGGGTTATCCAGACCAGGCTCACTGGTGTGGGTCATAACTGGTATTTCATCCAAACTGGGTAAGTTTTTCTGATTCTTCTGCTGATGCTATGGGCCATAGGAGCAGGAGGGCAGATGTAGACAGACAGATAAACATGCCAGAGGAGAATGGGGATTGAAAACAGCCCACACTTGGGAGTAGAAAGAGAAGTTGAATGTTTTCAGAAAGTGTTTGATATCCAAAGGCTGCTCTGCATGACAGTGTTACCTCTCCTGATCTCCTGATGTGGCTCCTCCTGGCATCTCCAGGTATACGAACAGCCACCTGTTTTCTAAATGGGTGAAGGGACTACTCCATCCTCACAAAAAGGAAAAAAAATCCCACTGTGCCCTTTGCAGCCATGTACACTTTGGATAAAATCATACTTGTCCCTATCTGTGTTGCCACTTTTTGAAGATGCATGTGCACTTCTGCCTGGCCTCACCTGGCATGCAGAGTGCCAAAGTACTTAAATGCCAAAGTGGAGGAAATCACCAGCTCTCAGCAGCCAGGTGAGCCCAGAGGAGGACTATCCTTCTGCTCCATTCACATCCCAGCAGACAAGCCTGTGGATGCAATATCAAGCTAGCACAGTGTTCCTTATCCCCCCATTCTCCTTCCTCCTCATCTTCTCACGTAATCTTGGCTAGTCTGTTCCTGTAGCCTGCCATCACAAGCTTGCATGGAGAATGAGGTACATCCCAAGTAAGACAGAGTTCAGGATTCCTTGTGAACATGCCTCCTTGCACTTCATTACACCTGTTCCCAGCCCTGTGGAGCAGCTCTTCAAGCCATGCCTGGTGGCCACATGTGCCAGAACCTGTAGGCAACTCAGCCAGGGGACTGAGTATCACTCATAATTTCTTCCTGGCCTCCAAATCCACGTGGAGCTCTGCAAAGATCTGCAGAGGGAACACCATGGCATGGCACCACAACAGAGATCTGGGGGTCTCTGGCACAGGTGAGTGGTGATCTGGCAAGGGAAACCCACAGCACATCTTCTCTCTGCCAAGGTCTGTATGGAAGGGAGCCAAAGGCAGCAGGGAGTTTGCAGTGAGCAAAGTGGCTTTAGCATGTGACTGCAACGTGTTCATGCGCCAGGGCCTGGCAAATCTGGCTGTAAAAATGAGATGAAAGCAAAGAAACACTCTACATGCTCCGTAGATGCCATCTGCCAGCGGCTTTCTGTAAAAGAGATTTGATGCAGAGGAAGGACTCAGTCTTCCTTTGGTAATCCCCTGATTCCAGGAGCTGGGTCTTGAAGGAAACAGCAAGTCTTCCAACATGAGTGCTGAGAGCTGGCCAGACTGCAGTGTCCTTGGATGCCTGGTTTCTTCCTGCACTGCTGGGCATTGCTGGGGGTTCTGGGCATGGCTGTGGCTGTTGGGTCCCTTCACAGGGTTGATGTAGGTGCTTCCTTCTGTGTGTGAACTGGTGGGAAGGTACAGGGTAGGATTTCCATGCTAGGAAATGCCTTGGGCACTGCAGGGGCTGTCTGCCAAGAGCACGTTGTGTGATGCTTGCATATGTACATGACAATGGGATGGCTTCCACTGTGGTGGGATTTGAAGTCCTTTGCCAGTGCTGGACCTCAGAAATGCCCTTCTGCCATCAGAGCCAGAGACCATCTCCAGTGGAGACCATCCCAGCAGCTGGACAGGGATGTGGGGCTGTCTCGCTGTCCAACTCCATCTAGTCTCATGTGTGGGTCTCAGCATGGCCAGACCACCTCCATTCCAGCTGCTCCACAGCCTGGACACTTGGAACAACCAGCTGGCCCTGTCCTCAGCCACAGGAACTGAAACACCAGCAGATTGCTCCCTGCTCCTCTCCTCTGTCCCGAGGCTGTCTTGCTGTGTGCTGGACAGCTTTGGAAGAGAATTTTGTAGCAGTGATCTGTTTATGAGCAAGGTAAACAGCTGATGCAGCAGGGGTATTTGCAGGGAAGGCTTTGCTTCATCATCCAGTCAGGAGAGCCAACAAAAAAAGCAAGTTGGGATTTGGCCATTTCGATGGAACAGTCCAGCTGGCAAGTTGCGTGCATTTGTCCCTTCCAGAGGTTACAGATGTGTGCTGGACACTGTGGGAATGGGATTTTATAACAGTAATTAGTTTATTCCTGAGGTAAGCAGTATAAATAGGAGAAAAATTTGTTTCCTGTTCCAATGCAAATAACCAACTGGCAGCCAGTTGGATAAGGGCCACTGAATATCAAAAGCCGAACAGGGGACTGTGTCAGCTCTATATCCCCTTCTGGCTTATTTGCATGCTGGTTGGTAGTGGAATGTTTCTCTTTAGGTTACTAAATTTACTAGCTTACTGTATTTTTTTAGCTTGGGGCTGGTTATTTGAGTGGCCACTGGCCAACTGGCTGCCTACTGTTTATTTGAATGGCCAGTAGCCAGCATTTGTCACTGGTCCTCTGAGCATCCCAATCACGGTTATTGACCCAGGAGAGTGAGCTTCTCGGCTTGGCTGACCCTGAGACAGCAGCAGAGCTCTGTGTCATGTCCTGACAGGCTTCTCCTTATCCAGCATCAGACTCTTGCTTCTTTGGCTCTGGAGCCACTGTGTGTTTTCTTTCTACCTTTCTTGCTGGATTTTAGTTTTCCCCACAGTGGCATAAGCCACAGCTCGAAAGAGCTCCCGCTGTTCTCTGCTGGGTGATGCTTTCTAATAACACTCTGGGCTGTGAGGTCCACCTCCTGCTCCAATAAACATTGCATTTGTGTTTTCCCCAGACTTTCTTCATGCCCAGTCCCAGACCTGTACAGGATCACCACCTTCTGCCCACTCTGCCTGTTAGGCTTTGGCTCATTTATGATGTCCAGATGGGACAAAACTTCACTCCTGGAGAGAAGAACAGCAGTTAATTGTTTTCTCATCAACAACCAACCAGACCAGGGGTCTCTTGTCTGGCTATTGGTGCTGGATTAGTAGAATGATGCTCCAGTCCCTCCTAATCAAAACCTGCAACAAGGACTTTATTTTCCTTCCTCTACTAGAACCATGTGGCCTTTTCTCTGGGACTTTCTGGACATCTTACAAGCCACTGCATTTTCTTCCTCCCAGTGGTGTTTCTCTATGAGAGGATGCAGCAAGTTTTGGGGAGCCTTGACAGTTCCTCAGGCCCTCAGAATCTTCCTTCTTGTCTGCTGACACTCTTACAATCTGGACAGCTTTCTTCATCAGCTTTGCAGGGACAAGCAGCTTTCTGTAATGGGGTCAAACCAGCCTAACTTCATCTTCCTCCATAGTCACAGTCGTGTGTGTTTGGGGTCTCAACCTTCTCCTTTCCTCCATCTCCCTCCTAAATGTGTCTAGCTGGAACTCATTTAATGGTAGCAACATCCCTGGTTTTCCATCTCATTCATGTGGGATGATCATGCAGGACAAGCCCCCTTCTTCATGCAGACTCTTGGCCCGTGAGGGCAGTGCCATAGGTCATGTCCTTCCTGTAGCTAGTGACAAAGACATTTCATGGGAGCTTTCCCCTGGCCTGTGCCTGGGTCCATAAATCCCTCCTGTTTGCCTGGAGAAACTCCACCCAGCACACAAAGGTCACTCAGTGTTTCCCACAATGAAAGACTTGCCACTGAATGCTTTGCAGCCCTGCCAACTCTCAGAGCTGAGGCTGGAATTGTCCCTAGGATGGTGTTTGGGGTCGGTTTTCCTAGAGAAAGTGGGATATTGGGTAAAAATAATCTCACAAAATAACTCCAGGAGAAATGTATTGTGTGACCCAGGTTAGGAGCTGGCTTGGTGACTGCGACTGTGGAAGAGTAGAAGAAGGAACATTTTGGTGTTGGGAAGCTCTTCTTCACATCCTCCTCTTGAACATTTTCCATGCCTGGTCTTGTCTTGTCTTGGAGACGGATATGGTGTGTGAGACATGACCTCAGCCCCCAGTCTGGACAGGTCCCTTGGGGTTCTTCTCTGCCCAGGGACATGGAGGTTGATTAAGGACACTGCACAGACACCAACACTCCTTATTTACCAGTCTGAGCTTCCTGCAATCTCGTGAGGACTTAATACCAATCCTTTTGCACAGGGACTTAAAATGTTCTTCAAACATCTGTGGAACAGGTGTGTACTCCTAAATGTAGCCTCCCTTTTCCTTCCCTCTCATTCCCTTGAGAATGAGAGCGGCAGATGGTTCCATGAGGGCTGATGGCAGCAAAAATTTGTGGGATGATCCTTGTGTCCCTACAGACACAGCAGGGAATTGCTGCAGTGACACCAGACGCCAAAACCCAGACTCATGAGGGTATTTGGACATGCTGTGGCATTTAAGCCCCTAATGAGGCCGAGCCCACACCTCCAGCTGCTCTGGAGTGATGTGCTCATACTAAAATCCTTCAGGAGAGGCTGTTTCAGTGAGACTTAGAGGAGTCTTTCCTTGAAAGAATGGTAAATCCCAGACATTTTGGGGTTGTAGTGTGAAGAGGGCGGAGCTGTGGGGTCAGACTCCATCCATGGCTCTGGCCAGTGTGGCTGCAGGTCCCTGTCAGCACAGCCCACAGCACTGCACTTTGCTCTCTTGTTTCTAGACACACTTCTGGTGTGGCTCCACATGGATTTCATCTCCAGCATCTCCCACCACGTGCTGGTGACCTGGCAGAGCTCTGGCTGCCCAGGAGGGGATTAGGGCAGGGCCCTGCACTCCTCCCTTCCCCACCCTCACCATGCAAATCCCACAGCGGATGAGTCCCCTGTTCCTGCCCTCCCAGCCCTCTCCTCAGACACAGCCTGGCATTGCTCCCTTTTTCTCAGCTCAGTCTGGCTGGCTGCTGCTGGAGAGTCCCCAGGGGACTGGTAGGAGATTTTGTACCACCCCATCTGGGGTGGGAGGTGGAAAGCCAGCCATGAAGTGTCTGCAGGGGCTGACAGCATGTCAGATGATGGAGGCACCTCTGCTGTGTCCCTGCTTGTGCTCTCAGATGTGTGAGGAGCTGCTCCTAAAGTGCCCAAGGGGGACAGGGACACCTTCAGCAGGATGCTGGGTGTGGAGCAGCCTGTGCCAGGGGAGGACACCTGGACTGGTGCTGGACTTTGACTTCCCCTGGACACTCAGTCCATGCCAGCTCAGAATAAGGATGGCTGGGGCGTGGTTACACCTCATGGAGGACCTGCTATGAGGGGACAAGAGATGGTCATGGTCCTTGGGCCAACACACAGCTCTCTCTGATGGGGATGGGTTTGAAGTCCCTCGTTCCCAGTGCCAGAGGTGGTCTGGGCTCAGCATGGGCTCGTGGCTCCTCTTTGTGTCTGGTCACTGCCACTAGCACGAGCTCAATGAGACAACTCTTCGCCACACTCCCATTCAGGAGAGTCCCCACCGGGCTGTCCTCTGAATGGGGACCTGCCATAACCAGCCCAGTGGCTGCAGGACACAAGATTTCATCTCCTGGCCCTTAATTCCTCCATCTGCTCTGCCAAATCCAGCCCCCATCCCGCCTGCTGCTGGCTGGCTCTCCAGCGCATTCACAGCCTGCCACACAAACCCGCTCGGGATTATTTTGAATTTAAAATCCTATTAGTCTTAAATTAATTGCCTTTTCTTGTGGAGCAGTGGGTTGGAACTGGCGGGCCTGGCTTGTAATTATTAACTGGGGAAAGGCTTGCCTGGAGAAAAGCTGCTTCTCTCCTGCTGGGTTTTGCTCTATAGGCGCGGCCCTTCAGTCCTGCTTTTTCTTTGGCTTTTATTAACCAGCTCATCCCCTTTTGCTGGTCGCCCTTTTATCTGGGAAGGGATGGAGAAGCTTTGAACCCTGGAATTAAATTCTCCTCAGAGCCATGACGAAGGGGCAAGTTTTGGTTCATTTCACTCTCGGGGAAAGTGGGAAAAGCCCTAATGGGAACTGAAATGTGTTGGCAGGAATGTCAAGGGGTTAATGCAGGGGGAACCACTGCAGCACCTGGGGAGATGATCCCACCTGTAATGCAGCCAGGGCTGGTATCCCTGGATATCCCTGGATCACCAGAGCCAGGATCCCTGCTTGCATCATGGGATGAGAGCTCCAGCAGCAGGATCCTCTGCCTTTTTCTGGCGTAAGGACCCTTGGATCAGGCACAAGCCAGGGGGAGCCTCAAGCTGTTACTGCAAACAGCTCAGGCACAAATGGCAAGTAAAAAATTATGGTTCTTTTTTTAAGATGAAATTAGATTCAGGAAATTTCTGACACTAAGGCCTGGCATCCCATTGAATCCAGATAAAGAGGGTTTGCAGATCTGGGCTGTGTGAAGGCGTGGGTCTCCAGATTTCCTGTGCTATGCTGCTGGGGTGCTGGCCAGCCCCAGGACACAGGTCAGGGTGATGGAGGCACCTCTGCTGTGTTCCTGCTTGTGCTCTCAGATGTGTGAGGAGCTGCTCCTGAAGTGCCCAAGGGGGACAGGGACACCTTCAGCAGGATGCTGGGTGTGGAGCAGCCTGTGCCAGGGGAGGACACCTGGGCTGGTGCTGGTCACATTAGCCAGCTGCTCTGGCTTTTTTCCCACTTGGGTGGAGCTGAGCTCTGGCTGCTTCAGATCCTGGTACTGCCCACATGGAACTGGCTCCTGCCAGTCCCTCTCTGCCCAGAAATGCTGCTGATGGCCAGTGCTGCTCTGCTGCTAATGGGGCTCCGTGCTGGAGCCATCCCAGGTCATTCCCACCTCTGGTCCAGGGACTCCGGAGGCATTTTGCCATTTCTCCAAGGATGCCAGGGATATCTCAGGAAACTTCCTCAAACTTTAAGCCTCAGTGACCAGCTGGATCAGTCAGCAGGGACCACAGCAACCCCAGCTGCCCTCAGCTCCATCCCCAGGCAGACAGCATGGTGGGGGACAGCAGTCCAGTGAACGTGGCAGTAACTGTCCAGGCTTTTCCACGATTTTTTGATTCCCAGCGAGAAATCTCTCTTCAAGCCTGTGCATGACTGAAATTCATCTTGGCTCGTGGGAGCTCAGTGAGCCCAGCCAGGGAGGAGGGGTGGGGAGGCTGGGCAGTGAGCAGCCCAGCCTGCTTGCCAGATTAGGCAGAAACAGCTCTCGCGACGACAGCTCATGGGCAGGGTGAAACAGGAACTCCAGCTTCACAGACAAAGTTATTTTGGTAGCTGTGTGCAAAGCCCCCACTGGAAAATGTGACATGCTTCTTATCCCCTTGAATTTGCTCACAAAACACTAATTAAGGCATGTAATGAAGACAGCAGCATCCATTAATAAAGAATCATTATGGGGACGGATTAGTGAGCTTATCAGAAACAGGTGAAAGTGAGCTGGGAGTCTACTCTGGGCAGCATGTGTGAGTCAAGGCTTTCCCAGCCCTCCACAGCAGCGTGCCAGGAGCCTCTGTGGGATGCACTAGATGGATGGGGAAGAGTGGGGGGGTGTGCATTTAGGAAGCTCCCCTGCCTCACAGTTTGTTTTAGGAGCTAGCTCTTCAACCTTCCTCAAACTGTTCCACTTCCTGGGATGCTGCCAGTGCATCCCAGTGAGTCTCTTCCTTTTGTCCCTTCCTTTGGGAAGTCACATCCATCTGGTGCAGCAGATAGGAGTTGCTGGGGAGAGCAAGATCCCCCAGGAAGGCAGGGAATATTGGAGCATGGGAAATATTAACTCCTTGGAGCACTAACAGCTTCTCAGGCCAGGGGAGCATGGTGTCTGTTGTGCCCTCGTTAGCCCCTGACACCTGCCTGATTTCTGTCTTGCTATTAATACAGAGCTGACTCATGGTCTCTACAGCCCCTCTGCTCAGGGTTTAGGCTGTGAAGACACTCAGCCTGGTTATTTGAAGGTGTGTTTCATCTATTTCTGGTCAGCTCGGCTAAGGCAGGTGACAAATACAGGAAGCTGGGCTCTCCCTGGCCTCACGACCCTTGTTCAGGAGAGATTCCCATGCCATCCTGTCCTGCTGTCTGTGTAGGGAGAGCTGCCTGCCCTCCTGTGACCTGGGGACATGGCAGCCCTTTCTCCAGCCACAGATCCTGGCAGGACCCCCTCCCACCTCTCTCTGCCAACAGCTCCCGTTGTGTTTGCTCAGGCCACCAGCAACCTCCGTCCCTTTGCCAGCCAGGGCCTCCCATGCTCCCTCTGACTGTCCCCTCCTTTCAGCTCTCAGGTCCCAGCCCACCCACACAACTCTCCCTGCATTCCCGGTTTGCTGATCAGGTGCATCCCCCCACCCCAGTATCTGACATCCTTCCACATCCTCTTTCCTTACAAACTGCCCATTTCCCACAGGGCTCAGACCCACCTGGGGCGATTCTGGCTGCACGCTCTGATCTTCTGTGCCGTGGATGGTTACACATGGGCTGGAAGGAAGCCTTCAGCAAAAGGACAAGAAGCCTGCACTTATGGACATGTTGGGGAAAGCTTTCCCAAAGCCCTGTCTTTCCAGAGACAGGCAAAAAGGAACTGCTTCTGCTTTCAGCAGTATCCATCCTCCCCATCCTGCTGCTCACAGAATCCTTCAGTGTGGATGCTGGAGCTTCCTCAGCACTGCCCAGGCTGCAGGGGCACACGAGGGGGCTGAGGCTGTGGTCCCTGTGCTTGTCCTGGGAGGAAAACAGAGCAGCAGGTGGGTTTTTTTCGCTCAGGGCACGATGCCCTGTGAAGAGCAGGGGAAGGTGTGAGCCAGCAGTTTGGCCTCATGGAAACGGAAACCGGAGAGGGGAGATTTATCCACGGGCATTATGTGTGGTCTCTACAGAAAGCTGGTAATGCAGAGAGGTCATGTGTTTAACAGGAGGGATGTTTGGCTGGTGGCTCAGGAATATTTTGTGTATTCTGGTGGTGTTTTTGTATACCTGTACACAGCACAGGAACTGGGTCTGAGCAGCCTTGCTGCAGACCTGGAGCTGGGTCCCAGAGGAGCATGACTTACTCCCATCAGGCCACCCATTTTCCTGAGATGGAGAATGTTCTGGCTCCCTCTGGAGCACCTGGGACAGAGCATTTGGGTGGAAGGGCAGTCCAGAGTCCAGCTTGCCAGAGCTCAGGGAGAATTTGGACATCGTTGTCAAGCACACGGTGGGATTCTTGGGGTTGTCCTGTGCAGGGCCAGGAGTTGGAGAACTCAATGATTTTTATGTGTCCCTTCCAAGTCAGGACAGTCTATCATTCTGTGATTCAAGGATCCCATAGTGGCAGGTAGAGGGACAGGACTGTGCACCAGTGGTAGGACCAGAGCTGGCTTTCCAGGGTGAGAGGATGCTTTATTGTGAGTATTGAGCCCCCTGCTCTGGTGTCTGGGCAGCAGCTGAATGGGTCACACCTGGACAGACACTTGGCCCTCAAGTGCCAAAAGAGTCAGCAACTTCACATTACTGTTTTTACTTATCACCTTTTTGTCTCAGGTGGGTCCCTGAAAAGCTAAGGCTGACTCTCCAGTGTGTCTGTGTTTTGGTAACATTGCCAGTATTGGAAAAGGCAGAACTGTGACAGCTCTCACTGAGGTGTTGCTGTCGGGATAAAGCAATGAAGATTGGCAGCCTGAAGATTTCTGCACCGTGGAAAGAGCCAAGGGAACCCCAAGAGAACTGGGGTGTTTAGTGCCAGAGGCTCCTTTCTTTTGGGAAGGACTTCTCCAGGAAGCAACCCCCAAGATCCACTCTACAAGGAGCTGCTGAAGCTCAGCCAGGACATGGAGGTTTGGGACAGAAGCACAATGTGTGAATATTTTACTTGCATTGCATTTACTTCCACGTCTCTGAAAGAAAAGCAAAACCTTCTTTTGTTTTGGTGGATGTTTACCCCTGCCGGGAAAGCCGTGAATGGTTGGCAGAACGTTCCCAGGAACTGATTTCATGGCAGATCTCATAGCAGTGGCTATCTCCCAGCTCAGCCTCTCCAGCTATGCATTCCCACTGGCCATGCCGTGGCTGGAATCTTCAAAGAAGTCTCTACTCCCACTGCATTCCTGTGCCTGCACTCATCTGTGAATCGGCTCCTGCAGACCAGCGCAGGGCTGGGCAGGAGGTGCTGGCAGGAAAGGAGGAAATGCCTGCAGTTTTTTTTACCCCAGACCATCTGCACATCTTCAGTCCAACTGAAAGGTTTTCCCTGGATGAGAGTGGTGGTCTCCACTCAGTCCGGCTCATGGCATCCTTTTGGCTCCTTGCTGTGCAAACTGTGATTTGCAGGGGGAACTGATCCTCTCCACCAGGATGTTTCCACAGTATTTCCAAGACCCTTGTTTTTTCAGAGCTGGAGTGAGCTGCAGAGCCCATTGCTGGAGTGCAGAGCTTGGCCAGCATCTCTGTTGCCCTGGGTGCCCAGCAGTAAATCTCCATGCACTTCTCCATCCACCTCAGTCTGTCAGATTCTTGCTGGAGTTCCTGCCTGAGCTTTGTACTACCAGTTTATGAGCTCCTCCTTGCAAAATTTGCAAGGATGATGTTTCCCAGGCAGGGAAGCCAAGGAGAAGGTCAGGGGAAGAGCAGCAGCCCTCATGTTTTACTGACTTGCTTTCGTCTCTGCTGGTGGATTTTCCTTTCTCCCTTTTGCTTGTTGTTCCTCTTTTCTCCTGTCTGCTTGTGGTTTGTGGTTTCCCCCCAGTGTAACCTGAGTAGATTATGTGTTTATCTGTGATTACACTACACGTTTTGGCTGCCTCTTTGGTTTCTGAGGTTATTTGTGGAGCCTTTGCCCTGGCCAGCCCCAGGCTCTTTGGGGTTACCCCACCCTGCACAACAAGAGCCTGGTATGGCTCGAAGAAGTTTCAGTGCCTCATGTTGTCCTGTCCTGAACATGTGTGGGAAGTGTCCTGTGGTTACCAGACTGGTGGGGAAGAGCCTAGATTCCCCCCACATTGTAATGCATCCTCTGCTGCATGACGCAGGTTCTCCCTCCTTGCAAACCTCCCTCCTCCTCCAGCAGGCTCTGTCCTTCTCTGCTCAGCCACTCTCCTCCCAAAGATCCTTCCTGCTCAGTCCAAAAAAGACTATTGTCCTCCTCCCACCCTCCACCCTTGATGTCCCTGCCAGAGGGGCTGGCCAGCCCACCCCGGCAGGCAGCTGCCTGACAGCCCTCAGCTGTGGGCAGCCCAGCTGTGGGCCCCTGCCACTGCCTCACTGCTGCCTGCACCCTGCTCACCCCACTGCCTGCACCCTGCTCACCCCACTGCCTGCACCCCACTGCCTGCATCCTGCTCATCCCACTGCCTGCACCCCACTGCCTGCATCCTGCTCATCCCACTGCCTGCACCCTGCTCACCCCACTGCCTGCACCCTGCTCACCCCACTGCCTGCACCCCACTGCCTGCACCCTGCTCACCCCACTGCCTGCACCCTGCTCACCCCACTGCCTGCACCCTGCTCACCCCACTGCCTGCACCCCACTGCCTGCACCCTGCTCACCCCACTGCCTGCACCCTGCTCACCCCACTGCCTGCACCCCACTGCCTGCACCCTGCTCACCCCACTGCCTGCACCCTGCTGCCTGCACCCTGCTCACCCCACTGCCTGCACCCTGCTCACCCCACTGCCTGCACCCCACTGCCTGCACCCTGCTCACCCCACTGCCTGCACCCTGCTCACCCCACTGCCTGCACCCTGCTCACCCCACTGCCTGCACCCTGCTCACCCCTCTCCTGCACCCCCCTGTCTGTGCACACATGCCGGGGCTGGGGGCTGCTGCTCCTGCCCCAGGGGTACTGTGTGTGGGCAGGGGGTGGTGGGAGCATTCAGAAGGCAAAGACACACGTGTTGGTAACATTGCCAGTATTGGAAAAGGCAGAACTGGGACAGGTCTCACTGAGGTGCTGCTGTCGGGGTAATGAATGTGCTGGCAGCCTGAAGATTTCTGCACCATGGAGAGAGCCAAGGGAACCCCAGGAGAAGTGGGGTCTTTAGTCTTTGCACCTTTGCACCTTTAGCTGTTCTCCAGGCTGTGAGTGTCTCTGGTTCCCAGATCCTGTTGCTTTGAAAACCCTCTTTATTTCTCCTCCATGAGGAAGGGATAGAAAAGGCTGTGCTGCTCATCCTGAGCTGTTTTTTTCCCTAGAGACACCAAAGGAGCTGCAGTCCAGCAGTTTCTCAGACTCTGTACAACCTCAGCTCCTCAGGGGTGAAGCCAAGCTGTAACCTGTCAAGAATAAAAATCATGGAATATGCTGGAAGGTACCCACAAGGATCAATCAGGCCAAGTCCTGGCCCTGCACAGGACAACCCACCACTGCCACCTGAGAGCATCCTGAAATGCTCCTGGAGCTCTGGCAGCCTTGGGCTGTGACCATTCCCTGGGGAGCCTGGCCAGTGACCCACTGCTCTTTGGGGGAAGAAATGCATGAAGCAAGTCTCTTGCTGAGGTCACCATGGTCTGAAAGATCAGCCAGCAAACCTCCTTCTGCTCTCCTGATAAATGCTTCCCCACAGCATCCCACCCTCCAAGCTGTGCTCCATGCTGTACCCTTGGTGGGTTTTTAGTTCCTTTGCAGCCTTTTAAGGACTTGTGGACTTTCAAGTTGGTGAGAAGTTCCATCCTTTTATTTGTGTTTGTGGAAGGCAGGCTGGTCCCACTGCCACCATCCCATCCCTGTTCCCCAAGAGCATGGCTGGGCAATGCACTGATAAAAACCACAGGCCTTTTTCCATTTGGAAAAGTCTGTTTTTCCTTTTTAGGAGGATAAAATGAAGATACCCTGTGTTGCTGTGATCTGAATGAGAGGAGGGAACGCAATCATTGAAAGTTTGAGGGTGACACCAAACTGGGGGAAGTGGCAAATACACTGGAGGCCAGAGCTGCTGCTTAGAGGAAGACTGGCATGCTCAGGAGGCTGGCAGAAAATTAATGAGTTTTGGGGCAAATGCAGATCCTGGGATGGAGTATCCTCATGCAACAGGAAGCTGGGAAGAATAAATAGGATCCTGTCCCCCATTTTGGCTCTTCTACAGAAGAAAGGGGTCTGCAGACTGAGGTGGGTCCAGCTGGGGTCCAGAGGTGGTTGGAGGATGTGATGTCTGAGCAGGAGGATGCAGGTTTGCTGCATGTGGAGGAGCTCAGCAGGGATTTAACTGTGCCACTACTGAAGACACCTGTGCAGAGGAAAAAAAAGCCAGCTCAGGTGCACAGAGAAACACTGGAAGATGTTGCACTGAGAGAAACTCTGATGGGATGTAAGGGAAAATTTCTTCATCTTGGAAGTGTCAAGCACTGGAAAGAGGCCCTGAGAGGCTGTGACCAAAAACCCTCTCCATCCCTGGAGAATTTTAGCACTCTAAACAAAGCCTAGTTCTGAGCAATCTGATTTAAACACGGGTTTAGCCATTTGTTGGGAGTGGTCTTGGATGAGAGACCTCCAGAGGGCCAATCTAACCTACATTTTTATATTCATTTCTATAATTAACCACGTAAAATAATTTGCAAATTGCTTCTTCTTGCATATCTTTACTTGTACACATGCTGCCTTGCAAATCACAGACTGCAGCAAGAGGCATAACCTGCAGTTTGCCCAGAGCATCTGTAGTTACTCAGGTGTGCATTAACTGAGAGACAGCAGAAAAGTGGGCTGGAGCTAAGGTATTAAATAGGGGTGTGTCCCATAATTTAATTCAGCTCCTGAGTGTGTGTCCTCGGGGGCTCTGGAGAAGTTTTCAGGTAATAATAGCTTTTACTTTACTTTTTTTTTTTTTTTTTTTTTCCCCACAATTTAACAAAAAGAGATCCGGAGAATGAAAGAAAGCCGAGAAACAGAGAGAGATGCCTGTGGAGGCAGGGAGTGTCTATCACCTAATTGCTCTCTGCTTTGAATCAAAGGGACAAAGGCTGCCCCTTCTTCTCCCAGCACGGCCTTTTCCAGGGTGGAGGTTTGGGGGTACCCTCTGTGTGTGTGCAAGGAGAGATCTGCTTAAATCCCCTTTGGTCTCAAAGGATTTCCCCTAATCCTGACCTCTCCCTGTGCTGCTCAGATGCTGCTGTGGAGAGCAGGGCGTTGGTGCCAGCTCTAATCCCACCCCACTGCTCTCCCCTCCTCAGGGGGCACTCGCCCCCTTCTCAGTCCCTGTGTTTGGGATTGAAAGGCTTGCAAAAGCCTTTGGAGCTCAGTTCAAGAGCCACATTCCTCAGGACACAGAGCACTCCCTGGGAGCCAGATTGCAGTGGCGAGGATGGTGCTCTCCTAGAAACCCTGCTCAGACGCTGAGGTGGCCAGGGTCTACAGCAAGCACCAGGGCTTGGGGAGCTGAACCCTCTGATTTCTTCTTGGAAAGCTCTGATGAAGCGTTTCCAGCTCCTTCTGTGGGATTTTGTCCCAGGAGCAGCAGACAGAACCCTTGCAGGATGGTTTCATCTGGCTAAGGATGCTCTGCCATCAGATTTGTGTCTCATGCTGCTGAGGCTGCTATTGCCAGACACAGCTTCTCTCACACAAAAGTGTTTTCTCCCCTGCAAAGCCTGGCAGAGAACGTGCTTTGCTGAGGAGCAGGAAGCACAGATCAAAGTGCCTGTCTGTCCACGGATTTTTCTCTCATTTTTCATGTGGTTAATTGCTGTCTATTGATGTGTGAAACCCTGAGCAGCATTTTCCATGAGAGGACAGGCTGGCTGTGCTGTCAGGCAACTTTAGCTGATCCAAGGATACCCAGAGGAAAAACTAGGGATGAGGGCTGGAAAGGCTGGGGAAATGTAGTGTCAGGGCTGCAGGATGGTTAAAATTGGATAAAGAGGATGTTTTCTCCATGATTCCCTTGCAGTTCTGCCCACAGCATCTCAGGCTGAGAGATGAATTCACGGGCAAGCAGAGTCTTTTGTAGGGAAGCAACTACAGTGAATGGCCAGGAATGAGCTGGGCAAGGAATGGAGTTGCACTGTGGCCTTGATGGAGGTGACTGAGGGCAGAAGGGACACGCAGCATGTCCCCAGGGATCAGAAATGCAGCTCTGCTGGTGTTAGTGGCTGCAGTGGGCAGCAGGGATGAGGTCACCCCGTGAACCACAACAACTCAGCTCCATCCTCCTGCTATTCTGGTCAGGCCCAGGGCTGGACACAGGTGCTGCATGAAGCAATGGTGTCCTTCAGGCAGCAGAAAGTGCATCTGCTGGTCCCTGACAGGCACAGCTGGGTGACACACAGCACCTCTGCTCATCCCTGCTGCCGTAACATGGGTGGCTGTGAAACAGGGAGGTACTCAGAGACTTGAAAGTTGCCTTTTGGGCAGCTGGGGAGACTGTGGACAGGGTGCACATGCCATCCCCAAGTCCTGCAGTGATACCTGCAAGCCCTAAGACTTTTTTCAAGAAGCCAGAATTACTAGTGATGGAGGGGAGAAAACACTGTAGTCTGCACTGCAGTGGAGAGTGCAGTACCTTCTGCAAGGGAGAGATATTCATTGTCTGGATTCACATGGCTTGAGCTGTTTGCTCACTGCAGATCCCCTTGCCTTCATCAGAGGACAAGCTTCCACTGTCAGCCCAGCCCGGAGCACCTCGTGAAATCCCAAAGCATCATCACACCTGCTAGGAGAGAACAGGCTGCAACGTGAGGATTCCTCCTGATGGAAGACACTCCTCCAGGGACAGGACAGCCCAGGGACATTTCAGGAGTGCTGCAAGCTCTCAGTGATGCTGCAGAGCTGAGTCACCCCTAAATGAATCCTCGTGCTCAGTGTCAGGTTGTGGCTGGATATAAATCAGGGACTCACACTCGGCACGTCCGGTGGCCGAGAGCTCTTTGTCTCTTCTGGTCTGGGCCAGGGAAGGCTGAGGAGATCAGGTTTCTGAGGTGCTCTGGGCTGTTCATTTGGGAGACCCAAGCTGCAGGGTAGTTTTTCTGCTTCGCTCAAAGACCTCAGATCGGGCGCTGAGGAGGAGATGGGGGCATTTTGGACTTGGGCCATAGCAGCACATTCAGCTGCAGATGGTTACAGGAACAGATAACGGGTCCTGCAGAAATTCCAGGAAGTCTGATCACCCTGGAACATAGATCCTATTCACATCGTCTGTAACCTGAGAGCAGCTCTTCGGAGCTGGGATTAGTAAAAGTATTTGGCTTCACCTGCCCTACTCCTAGGGAGCTGGTGGGGCAGAGCTAAACCCCTGTCCATGGGGAAGGAGAGGAAGGGTTTTCTGCAGGCTAATGTTGGTCCTGGCATGGGAAAAAACTACTTTGCTTTGGTAACAGCCAAGGAGAGGTGTGAGGAGGGGCTGCACCTGGATAATTCCCTGCCTGCATCACCGGGGGCTGTGAAATCCATAGGTGATGGGTTACATGCACACCTTGCACACCCAGGCTTGTCTGCAGGGTCAGCCACGTGCAAAGGTGTGCTCTTGCCTTCCCACCCTGAAGTATCACAGGCTGTGTGGTGGGATGGGATAAACAGGGTATTTTGGGCCTCTGGAGGAGGGGAAACACTGAAATCTGCACCTGGAAATTGTCCTTTTCTTTGCTGAGGTGCAACCTGCTCCCCCAGACTAGGTAGGGACCCATTCCTGCCCTGTGGGATGGCAGCTGGTCCCACAGCCAGTCCAAGGAGATGATGTGGCTCTGGGGAAGGGTTTTAGGCATCCCAGCAGTGATGCTGCCTGGGCAGGAGATGCCCTGTGCCCACCACTGGAAGAGCTGTGAGGTGTGTGGGAAACCTCTGCCTGTCTCTGGAGTGTGCAGCACTGCCTCCCAGGAAAACAGAGACAAGAAACTGCCTGCTGCCAAGGGGTCAAATGGGAAAGCTTCAAAACAAGCTGATAAACTGTCCAGAAAATCACCAGGCCATGTGGAACTCACCATGGCTCAGTGGGCCCTGCTGTCTGAATTTCTGTCCCAGAATGTAAATATGATAGCAGCTTTTTGAAATAAAGACCTATGAAACTAAGGTCACTGAGCAAATTATCAGTAAAATAATAGAAACTTATATTAATAACTTATATTATAATTAATAATTAATATTAATGGATATTCACCTGGAAAAGGTTGTGATGACTTCTTGCTGAAGAGGTGGAGGATCTCCAGGGCAGCAGGCTGAAGGAAGAAACACTTAGACTTAGAAAAGTGTCCTTGGTTTTCCAAAAACTCCATCACTGAAAGGTCTTCTTTTGTCAGAGCCTGAGCAAGAATTAAATTTTGTAAGTTAGAGCAGGTGAAGAAGCTGATTTGCCAAGGGGAGATGTCAGCAGGTGTCAATCCAGCTAAAGGAAGGGTCTTTCTACGGTGTGTAACAAAACAGTAGCACTCCCTGCCATGCAGGGCTGGTGAAAGCCAGGTGCATGAGAGGCTCTGAAAAGCAAGCAGATAAAACCATGGGGGACAAATGAATCCAATATCCCCAGTCTGTCAGCTGGGAGGCATCCAAAGCACAGCTGGGACACACATTTCAGTTTCTGTGATTTGTGCTGACCCACGTCATGTCCCACCAGTTGTGAGGAGGACGTGGGATGAATGACCTCAATTTTATTTTGTGCCCCATAATTCCACCATCTTGTGATGTTACTTGGGCTTTTCTTGACATTTGTTTCTCAAAGACCCATTTGGTTGATCTCAAGGCTGGATGCAGAGGCATCCCTGTGCTGCTGGAGTGCTCCTGAGCGCTGCTGGGGCTGGGGCAGACCGTGGGGCAGGGCATGCACATGAGGAAGTGAAGGGATCTGCTTTGTGTGGGTGCCTCTGGAAGAGCTCAGGAATGACAGTCCAGTGGCTCAGGGAATCCCGTGGGGGGGAGGAAGGATTCCCAGGAAGAGAGATGCCCCTTGAGCCTCTCCCCAGCAGTTTCTTCCCTGGCAAACCCTGATGGACAGCACCGTCCTCAGCAAAACCTGAGGCCACACCAGGTTGAGAACAGTATTGGGGAGATGGCTGTAGGGTCACAATACCAGCCCCAGACCCTTCCAGACCCTCAAAACCAACCATCAGAGACATGCTCAGATGAATGGCAGGCGCTGGAGAAGACACACATCCAGGCCAGGCCAGGGGGCCACGTATCTGGGGAGGGATAAGCCTTTAGATCAGTTGCCAGACAAAGGTGGGCAGGCTTGAATGCTTTGCTCCAGCAGACAAGCCCGTGGTGCAGTTGGCCTGGGGGCAGCAGCTGCATTAATCCTGACCCTGTTCTTTATCTAAGGCTCTGTCTGAAAAAAGCCCCAGTGTGTGCCTTGCACACCCTCCTGAGCTATTTGTTCCTTGCTCTGTGCAAGGTAGAGACTGTGGCACAGAGGGACAGCTCTGATGCACTGCTCTGTCCTTCTGCCAGGAACCTGCTGTAGGATGCTGCTAATGCATCCCCTGCTCCAAGCTCAGATCTGTGGCCAGACCCAGGACAGGGCTTTGAAAGCAGGATCCTCAGCCTTGAGCCCAGAGAAGCAGTGTTCCATCAGGTCTCCAAGTCATTTGTTCCTATATTTTATTGCTTTTATTGCAAAGTATGTGTGTCTGCTGCAGAATTCTCTGCAGAACCAAAACCCACTTGCTCTCAAACACCTCCTCGCATGTCAGCAGCTGGGCCACACCTTGAGCATCTCTCTGGCAACCCAAAGCTGCTGCTGCCTCTTGCTTGGGGGCAGCTTTTCTAGACCTTGACTTGTCCTTGTGCCCTCTCCTTTGTTTCCTCTGTGTTGGCAACAAATTCACCGAAGTGCCAACAATGGAGCTGTGTCCATGTGGTGGTGATGGATTGTTCCTGCCACGCTCAGGGACAGGCTGCTTCCCTCAATTCCCTCTGCTCAAGCCCCTAAGAGTGTTTGCCACCTAAGCTCTCCTTTGTCCTGGAAGCTCAAGTTGTTTCCACAATTGCCTAAGGTAGTGCTGCTGCTTTCCAAGAGAAAAGACCCAGTTTTTTACACCCAGTCATCCTTCCTTGAGTTATTTGGCCATGTTCAACACACAGCCCTTGTAAACACAGTTTTTTATACCCAGTCATCCTTCCTTGAGTTATTTGGCCATGTTCAACACACAGTCCTTGTAAGCCCAGCTTTCCATGGAGCCCAGAGCAGTGGGGAACACACCTGCTGGTGACCCAGTTTGTAACTCCCTCACCTTTCCATACTACATTTCATATAACAGACCCTCACCATCTGGCCAGGCAAGCTCAGGAGGGATGAATTTGGCTTTGAATCACCAGCTTGATAACAATACACAACAAACAGAGCAATAAAAGGGATGCATTCCAGCCCTGAAGAAAATCCACTGTTGCTGTGTGGGGTGTGGATTGTTCAGTGTCAGAAGGGATGGAGATCTAGGCTGGATAAAGGTACTGAGTATGATCAGAGATGTGGACTAGCAGCAGGTGGCTGTGCTGGTCCAAGAGCTGGCCAGCAGCTTGGTACCTTGGAGAACTGAGTATTTTGTTACTTCAGACCTCTATGTTTCTCCATCACCCCAAAGCAGTCACTAGGATGGAGCTACAAGCACTCTGAGCCCCTGTCCATTGCACATGAGCAATTTGCACCGATGATTAATGATGTTATCTGGCCACAGATGTGGAGATCGCCGTGTGCATGTGCTGATACTGAGCCAAGGACTGAATTAGTGGCTCAGTCAGCTCTGGGTTGTGGCAGGTTGGGAGCTGCTGCTTCTTCATCCACATTTGGGGAAGCCTCTGCCTCCAGGCAGGCTGTTCCCATGAGAGCTGCCCATGCCAAGGAGAAGGCAAAGGTTTTTTTATACCACACACTTCACCTGTGTGTGGGGAACTCCTGTTTGGTGGCCTCAGTGCTCTCAGTTTGGACACCACATCAGCCACACTACAGGAAAGACAAATCTCTGTGAGCACTGGAAAGCAGCATCTTTGGCATTTGGCAGGATCTTTGGTTTTAAGGGGACAGATTGCATCAAAGCAGGCAGAGTCAGCTAGGGGGAAGCTGATGTGTCTCTGTCCCTCCAGGATCTCACTCTGGATGGACTCTACAGACAGTGGCAGTCTGCAGCAAGCCCTGGCTAACTTTTCCAGTCCCACTATGCAGCACCATTTACTTTGGGATAACCTGGGATGCTGCCAAGGGACTGAAGGTCAGGGACCAGGGTCTGATCATCTGGGCACTCTGTCAGTGTTTAATCAGTTTGTAAGGAACTCATTAAACATTGTAAGGAATTTGATCATTCTTAATTCCAATTATCTCTCGCTGGTTTCTCCCCTTCTCTCCTGGAGAAGAGGATATTGTGTTTGCAGATGTTAGATGCTGTTAGCTAATAGCAACAGGCACAATAGTGAGATCTTCTATGGATCTGCTCTGAGTTAGCAGCAGGTCATTCCTCCCTGCCCATTCAGAGGACCCCTCTCACACTCCTGTGATTCGTGTTTTGACAAAATCCCATTACTTTTGTCTACTCCACGCTTTTCTGCTTCCCTTATCCTCACTGTGACTGTGCTCAGGACCCTCTGGCTCTTCACATCTTCCTGTCTGGATGGTGAAGCACTGGATACAAAGCATGAATGGAGCTCAGGGGACACTCAATCCATCCATCCATCCTCACCTCTGTTATCTGGGCCCTCAGATGCACAGCCAGGCATGGAGCAGGTGGCTCAGTCGAGTGACCCAAAGTGTTCCCAGAGATGCCCAAGCCTGCTGGTTCACAGGGATGCCCTCTGCTCACAGCTACCCCACGGCTTCTAAAAGGTGTGACAAACTGCAGCAGCACTCTTAGATCTATTGATGGAAGCAGATGGTTCCAGCTCACCCATTTCCATCAAAGGCTTCTTCACACTGACACCAAGCACAAACGGGTCCTTGCATTTGGTACCTGCTCAAGCTGTGACAAAACTCCTTTTAATAAAGGGTCTCAACTGGAGCACCACTCTCATGGTGAAGTTGTCCCTGGGGACCAGAATTCCCAACACTCCACAGGGAGTCACGCAAGAATGGCCTAGGAGAAATGTCATGAGCCCACGGACTACAGCATGAGCAGGGTCCTGCAGAGCTGAGCTGTGTGAGGGGAGGGTGGTGAGACTGTGATGGGCAGACCGTGAGCTCATGTGAGTTTCTGTGAGGTGTGCACGCATGGGGAATGGATGCAGACACGCCCAAGCCTGGAGGGGCATTCATGTGCGTGTGAGAGTGCATCAGTGGGTCGTACATAAAGTGTGTTGGGCTTTAGGGACAGATGTGCCAGAAATGCATGGTCCCATGGTAATTTGGGTGGGCTCTGTGTGGGGCACTGCATGTGCCACAGGGGCATGTGTCAAGGAGGAACGAGGATGGAGCAAGTTCATCAGGCAGGATGTGAGCACACACGGGTGAGCTGAGCATGGAGGCATACAGGGGGAGAGGAAGAGGATGCCGCACACAGATAATGCTCAGAGACAGTGTGGATTACTGCTGTTAATACCTCTGCTAAGAACAGAAGTCTGCTGGCTGGGAGCAGGAGCTGAAAGCTGAGCCCCTTGTTATATTTCCCTGTTCCCGCCTGCACTAATCCCTTTGAGCCCCAGGAAAAAACTGCAGAGAAATCAAACAGGCTGTTCATGCTGCCCCAGTGTCCCCGGGATTAATTAATTTGGGATTTGTGGGAGTCACAAGGTCACACTCCCCCCACTGGCAGAGCTGGCTCCGCGAGGCAAAGGCAGGGCTTGGCTCTGAGCCTTTCCTTCCAGGGAAATGCCCCATCAGCCACGACCTGGAGTAGGTCCCTCAGGCAGCCACCCTGGGAAGCTTTGGAGCACTGGGTGACCCAGGCTGACACAGGGCACCAGGCTGGGGGGGACTGACAAGCGAGAAGCGTGTCCATATCTTGGAGATCAGCCTCCAGTTGGAGGCAGACGCTTGGATGGATCCCTGTGCTCCTCGTCTCATCATCAGCACACACTGGCCTCCTGTTGGGGCAAGCACAGAAGCAGAAACACATCCAAAAAGGACAGACTCACAAGAAATGGTTTCATCTCAGGTGTGACCCTTTCCATCCTATGGGATGAGAGGATGCAGGGGTTGAAGACCAGGCAAGATGAGCTGTTTGAGCCATTTATCCATTCCAAGAAGGGAACTCTGCCTTTTGATCATCCTGTCTTGGGTGCAAGATCCCCAGTTCCCTCCACTAGTGGCTACTTAAATGATTCAGAAATTCGTTTTCAGGGAGCAATTGAGCTTACAATGTGGTTTTCCTGAGTTTTTACCTAGGAAATTGCATTCTTAAGAGAGCAGGTTGGCACAAACACACTTCAAAGTGTAATTGAATATTTGTGGTCAATTGTCTGGGCAGAACCTGCTCAGCATTCACAAGGAGAGTTCATTCATTCTCACCCAAAGGCACTTTGGGATCCAGGACCAGCACCTGTCCCAGCTGTGCTGAGGATTTTGCTGAAATGTGGATGTTTTGCAGCCCCTTGGTAGCAGGAAGGTGCAGAGCTTCATGGCACTGAGCCCAGGGCCACGAAGAGACCATGCAGGAAGGAAGAGATGGTGATTTCTAGCAGCTGGCAAAGAGGATTGGGAAACCTGGAACTTTCCTTTGGTGCCAGGGTTGGAGGGGTCATTAATTCATCCCATTAGCACCTAACACCCAAATGAAGAGCAAGAAAGAGTATCATGAAGAGGGTCCAGGATCCAGACCTAGTCCTCATCCCCTAGTGAGTTGCTCCTTGCCACGGAAAAGCTTAATCCCTTAAGTACAGACACTTTGAAAGTGCAAGTTTCAAAGTGCAAAATCCCTGTTGTCTACCTGCCAGCCTGCTCCAGGAGATTCCTCCTGGATCTTAAAGGAAATGGGCTGCCCCAGTCACTGGCTGGTGCTGTCAGAATGAAGAACTCTGAATAAAGCTGGACCTTATCCCTCAAAACCCAGATGTCTAGCCTTGAACATTCCCCATTCCCCTGGCTCCTAGGTCTGTGCTTCCTTCTGTTCCATCTCTGCTCCAAGCCTCCACCAAGCAGCTGAAAACTCATTATCAGCCCAGTGTGGACAGCCTGAGACTGGCTGTGTGAAGAGGATGGCAGCTGCCTGCCTGGTTCTAAGGAGCTGATAGTCAGAGAAGGCTCTGGTAGCAGGGGAAAGCCCTCACTGAACACTGACAGGGTGCCCAGATGATCAGACCTGGTTTTATCTCCTACTGAACACACACTGTCTGTCCAGAGATGCTGGGCGCTGGGCTGGAGTCCATACCTGGACTGGAAGCATTGCACTGCCCACCTTTAGTGCCAGTCACGACCATCACATCATGGCCTTGTGCTGCAAACACATGAAACAACTAAAATTGTCCCCAGGAAGCTCCTGAGCTGACCTCAAAGAATGATTTTTTTTTTTTTTTTCCAGTGGATGAGTGGAGGGTTGCCCAGCTGCTTTCCCTTGGGCATTTCCAGAGGAGGGAAGGCTCGTTGTGACCAAGCAGGTTTGTCATCGTTGAGAACCAGGTGGGGAGTGTCTGGAGGTGATGGACACAGTGCAGAATGGAGAGAGTAAAATCTGTGTTCTGAGAAGCAAATGGATGCATGTGGGGAGCTACCCAGTGAGCTCGAGACTGCTGAGAAGCTGCTGCAGAGGTGACACCATCAACTTCCTAAAGGAGAAAATCCCCCACCTAGAAAGTTTTATTTTAATGCTTTTCTTTTCAGGAAAAAAAAAAAAAAAGGAAAAAAAAAGTAATTTTTCTTGTCACCAATAGTCAGTGGAATTTACAGGATAAGGTAGAAAGTCCAGTTTCAAACTCAGCTTTTTGGGTTGCATTTCAAAGCATTTCTTTTGAAACTGGAAATAGGAAGTTTTCTGTCTTTCATCTCAGTTTGCTGCTGAGGACAGTGAGATGACTCATGTCCTGGAGTCTGGCTTTTCTGCCTGTTCTGCATTTTACTTCCCCTTTGTTTTCTCCAGCTGAAGGAAAGTTATCAAGTAGGAATAGGAGCATTAAAAGCATGACACCATGTCACCTGATGACTTGTCCAGCACTGATGAAATTTCAACTGGAAAAGAACCAAGAAAGAAGGAGAGAGGAATGAAACTGGTGATTTATTAGAAATAAACTACTCAGAGGCCAGGATTTGCATTTTCATTCATCTCGAATAAAAATAACTTTTCTGATTTGTTTCACATCAAAATTTGCTCCTTCACAGAGAACATTTTCTAATAGAAATGATCTCACTTTATTATTTTGGCAGGATTTTCCTGTGCATTTTTTTTCTCCTTGGAACTGCACTAATGCAGGGCAGTAAAAGATGACGGATTGGTGAGCTGAGTGGGTGTTGAAAGGGCTGAAACTGCTGCTCTAGAGCTGCAAAACTCACTTGGACATGGAATCAGTGGAGCCTCCCTCCAAGCTTTTGCCAGGCCAGGGCTATGAGAAGTTGGGAGCACCTGGTGCTGCCTGATGCAAAACCTTCCCAAATGCAGTGAGGCATTTTAAACCAGCACCCATTTCCCTAGGCAAGGGGGAGCCTAGGAGCAATGGTTCATGAAAAAACGAGTGTACCCATCACCCTCCAGGCAGTGGAGATTGGAACAGCTGCAGTTTTCCTAGGAATTTTCATGGGTACTTAGTGCCTCAGGGCTGCAAGAAAGGGTTAAAGTGTTTTCAGTTACGCAGTGCACAACAAACAAAGGGGATGTGGTAATCCCTCCTGCCACAGAGTGAAAAGTTCACTTGATATGCTACTTTACACTGATTCTCACAGACTCTGGGATTAAACCGGACACACTCTGACGTCCAGGTTTTCTAGCAAAGGGCTCCAGCCCAGCCTGCCACATTCACTTCATATTTGGGAACATATTCTCTGAAAATCCTGCTGACAGATGAAGAGCAGGAAGACAGCCAGTTTCCCATGGAACAATAACTCCATGCAAACCACATCTCCTGGCACCCAACCTGGCCTTGCTGGGGTGGCGGCTGGGGACGTTGGCTGGAGCAGCATCTCTGGGTCCCTGCCAGCTGCAGTCTGCCAGGATTGTCCTTCTGCTCCATGTCAGGAGTTTTTGCTTTTATGCCCTGTCTCCCTGCCAGGCTCTGGGGCTGTGCCACACTAATGAGCTACCTGCCAGTGACTGAGCTTTGGCTGAGCTCGGGGGCAGAGGATGGAGCAGGCCAGCTTTGGGATGGAAGATGCTTTGTGCCATGCTCAGGCTGGGATGCTGAGTTCTCCCTGGATGCCCCTGGCCTTGATTATTTTCATGTTTCTATGTCTTAAAAGGTCCCTGCAGAGTGGTCTCATGTATAAGGGACAACTAACAGAACTCCCCTGGTTGCAAATCTCTGTCACTGCTGTCTGGTCTGCAACAATTCAATGGCCAGTGGCACGTGGGTACAATCAGAACATTTGTTTCTCTGGGATGTTTGAGCTAGTTGGCAAAACCTGACAATCTGTTAGGGAGGGCAGACTTCTTTCAGCTACACACAGACCTCGGTCCTCCAGGTGTTCTGGGTTTTGCTCTTCATCTGCACGGCAGGGTCAACCCAGCTTTCCCTTTTCTGGGAGATGTTGCTGTGGTGTTTTCAAATTCATTGCTCTTTCTTTCAGATGAAACATTGAAAATTTTCTCTGAAAGCAGATGTTTTAATGAAAACAACTCATTCAGGTGAAAATCTGATTGTGTCTTGAAAACCTCCCTTCGGTGCATGATTTCTGACCAGTTTTTCTATATAAGCTCTACAAGGAACAAGGTAAAAAACTTCCCTCTTGACCAGTCCTTCAGCTATTTCCCTGCTTTGGGGCACAGCATTAGCTCCTCTGCCAGATTCTGTCCCAGTGGGTGTGAGAGCAGGAGACAATCATGGTGCACACGCCAAGGGGATGCCACACAAGGTCCCAACATGAGCCTGCCCACTCCACTGCTCCCAGTGCTCCTTGGAGCAAATACCTTGGGTCTGAAAACAAGAAGAACAAAGAGAAAGGTTTCATGGAGACAAAGGCTGCAGACTGCAGGGTGGTTGTGACCAGTGCTGGTGGTCATGCAGAGGATGAGCCAGGGCAGCAATGTTTGCCAAAAAAAACACCCCAAAACCAAAAAAATCACCTTTCCCTTGTCCAGAAGGATTTTTCTCCAATTCTCTGGGGCTGAGATGAAGCTTAAAATTCAGTTCAAGTCACAGCAGTGGTCCCAGTGTTACCCAGTGCCCTTTTACATTCACCTCTGGGTGTCAGGGGGAAGAGAACGTCCTGTTCTGCCTCTTCAGCTCTGAATGGAGAGATCTTGAAACTGATCTCTCCTCTCCTTCTAGACCACTGCAGTGTACAGCAGCTGGGGATGACTCCTGGGGGTGTCCAGAATGTCTCTATGAGCCAGGAAAGGACCTTGACCTGGATGAGACACCGGAGCACTGTGGGACTGGATGGGCAGAAGCTCTAAACCTGCAAGAACCACACACCTGGCATCTCCTGGGCCATGCACAGGACAGCCCCCATGATCTGCTGCAGGTACATGCACCCTCACTTCCCACCCCTCATCCCATGGCCTGACCCTGCTCTGTGCTCTGACCCACACTGGTGAAAAGCTGAGGCTTGCAGACCTTGTCCCAGAACAAATGTGACAGGGGTACAGCCACATGTGGGACGCTCCCAGGATTGATGGGGTGGGAGCAGTGTGGGGCAGCCCCCCTGCCTGCCTCCCTACTGCTGTCCCCTGTCTGAGGGAGAAGAAAGAGCTTGCAAACCTCCAGCTGTCTGTCCTGTGACAGGCCAGGGTGACTCTAGTTAAGGGAGCAGTGAATTATAAAATGCATCCTGTCCCTTACTCTTCCTCTCCTGCTTTCTGTCCTTCCCCTATGCCCTCCATCCCTTTCCTCTTCCCAGTGTGGCCCACCACACTCTACCTCCTCTCACAAAACCTTTTCCCTCACCCTCACAGTCTCCTTGCTCCTGACCTCCCATTATCATCACAGGGAGAAACAGGTTTAACTGGTGGGGAAGAGAAAACGAGAGACCTGCAGCTCCTGTTTCTTCAGAAGCTGCAGGGGAACACCTGGCTTCCAGGAATAAGAAGGGATTTGGAAGGAATTGCCCACTAAGGGCATTTCCTTCCAGCTGAAAAACCTCCTGGAAGGACAAGACCCCATCCTAAAGATGGCCTATGGAGACTCCCTCCACCAAGGCATTGTCAGGTGAGCTACATGTGGGTACACACAGGGCACTGTGAGGGCTGGCTGAGGGTTCTGAGCCCTTGGGCCATCATCCCCCAGCAGCACTGCACCCACTTCAGACCCCTTCAGGGTCGGGACAGGCAGCTGCAGTCAGGGGACGGGGCGTGCAGCTCCCAGCTGGGGAAGGAGGCTTTAGGTTTTGGCTGGACCTCAACAGCAGCTCTGCTGGCAGCACTGGTCTGGGAAATGCACTGTGCCTCCCTCTCCAGCCAGATCCAGCCTGATCCAGGCCCCCCATGCAGCTACTTGTGCTACTGTGCTGCCAACCCCACACCGAGTGGCTGCAGCACTGGGCTGATGCCACACACACAGATGGCTCCCAGTGACCTGTCCCCTTGTCCCTGCAGCGGGAGGGGATGCTGAGCACGGACACTGTTATGGCCTCCTCATCCAGGGGGGTCTGGAATGCTTCTGGGGTCATGGTGGGGAGCCAGCTGGGCTGTGGGGCTTGTGGCTGTCCTTTGCAGGACCTGAGCAGGGCAGCAGGGTGGGAACAGCACGTGGATGGGTTTCCAGCACGTCCCCTGCTGCCCTGCTGGGAAGCACTCGGGTGCTGCAGGTGAAAGAGTGGGAACAGACCTGGTGAGGAAGAACATGTCCAGCTCTGAGTGCCGCTGTTTGGTTGTCAGAGCCCCACAATCCCCACGGCTCAGTGACCTCATAATGCTCCAGTGTGGCTGCCTAGCAAGTGCTGGGGGATGAGGGAACAGCTGCTGGACAATGCTGGGCAGCTGTGTGCTTTCACGCTGGGTAATACACCAGAACCACACTGCAGAGGGCTGCTGGCCTGGCTGTTCCTATGGAAACTCCTTTCAAAGGAGGAAGGCAGACAAACACCCAGCCGGTGATGCTGGGTGCTGGCAGGAACCGGATGCTCTTGCAGGCCTGGGGCTGGCTGGGCTGGCTGCAGCAGCTGCTGTGACCCCAGCATGAGGCTGTGGGGAGCACAGCCAGCCAGGGGACTGATTCCTGAGGTGCTTGAGCTCCCTGGGAGCACTTTTGCTCTATCCCCACAGTCTTGGGCAGTAGTGAAGGTAGTTAAATAAGGAGATGTGCTGTTGAAGGAGAGGGGTCAGCTCACAGCCCTCTCCCAGGACTAGGGATTGCAGCACTGTGGCAACAGAAGGGATGATGTCTGGCCATCTACAGTTGTGCAGGCAGTCACAGGGTACCAGAGAGAGCAAGCAAAGCTCTGGCAGCAGGATCTGTCTCTTTTCCTGGTGCATGGCACTTTTCATCCTGGAGGTTAAAAGGATGCTCTGTCCCAGGATGGTTATCCCTTGCAGGTAGAGCTGTGCTGGGGCTGTGCAGTTCTGACACAGAGGCTTCACCCTGCATCTGCAGTCCAGGCAGAAAGATCCTTGCAAAGAGTCCTGGTGGGGTTGGCAGCTGGCTGGTGTGGATGGAAGGACCAGGTAGGATGAGAGAGGGGAGGCAAGGAGCAGAGCTCTCTCTTTCCATATTTCCTGCAGGGACTAGACCATGGGAAACCCATTGAATTTCCATAACAGGATGGTGGTTAAGTGTGGCAACCATGGGTCTGCCTCAGGGAGCAGGGGAGGCAGATGTGCCCTTGGGGAAGAGCTGTCCTGCTGCCCTGGAAACTGCAGAGGTTTAATTAAGTCCATGATACTTCAATGCAAGTCTCCCCTGGCCCAGGCAGTGCCTAGAGTGCTCAGGGGTAGAGGACAGATGTTCAAATGTCTCTCTTCCCCTCCCTTGGATGTTGCAAGCCAGCTGATGGCACCAGCCTCAACAACCCCAGTGCTCAGACTGCCTGGTTTGTCTTCCCAGGGTGATAAACATCTGATGTGCCCAGTGTGAGCTCAAGCAGCGGTGCCTCGGGCCAGAAAGTAGCTGCTGGAATTGGAGAGCCTCCCATGCCAACCTGGGGACAGGGCAGTGTCTCAGGGACACTGTGGCCTGTCATAGTGGGACTTTCCTGGCCCAACTGGGAACATCCCCTTGGGCTGAAGCTAAACACAAGGGATGTAAGGCCATGCATTAATGCCTGGGCTGTCAAACAGCTTCAGATGGGCCTTTGCCTTATTGAACTCATTTCTCTGGGCAGAGAAGGTTGGAAGTGAAGTGGGCAAAGCCATCTCCTGGTCACATTTAATTAGGTTTCTGTGTTGGTTGGAACTCTGACTGCTTCTGAGGCGATGCTGGTCCATCAGTCTCCATCATGGTATGCACACTATGCTCAGCAGACAGGGATTGCTCTCCTGTTCAAATTCTGGAACAAATCCTTGTCTTGGATATGGAAGGTGATGAGCAAGTCTCTCATTAGTCACAGCAAAGTGGAGATCAGGTGCTTCCAAGATGATTGATATCTCTTAAAATCTGAAGTGCTCTTAGCTGCTGCTGAGGCTTCAGCAGCTTCAAACTGAGCATACACTGGGGCTCTGTACTGGAATAACTCTCATGTGGTTCTCTAAGCCCTCAGACACCTGGGCAGGCACTGCACAGGTGACAATGCTGCATGATCTACAGACACCCAGATCAGAGGCTCCCTGATGGACTCTGCAGATTATTTTGAGATGTCCTGTTGTCTCTTGAGAACCTTGTAGATGTGCTGACAAGGTCATACATCTGCCATGAGCTTAATTGTGCCAAGATTGTTGAAAATACCTCAAGTCAACTGCACAAACTTGGGCAGCCCTGACCTACAAGCTCATCCATTTCACTTTGTGTTTAGTTCTTTCACCCTTGAAGGAGACTGGTGACAGCAATCACTTTTGACCAATGACTTCCCATCTTGTACTGCAGCTGCCCACGAAGCATTTGAGGGGTGCACAGAGACACCTTCATGTGCAAGGATTTCTGCTGGAAGAGATTGAGCTGCAGAAGAAGATGGCTCAGCTCCCATTGCCATGCGTGGTATCATGGGGATGTATTCTTACCTGCAACCACATTACTCTTAAATCTTGTCTTTGCTTAATCCAGTCACATCCAGCTTTGGAAGAAAATTCTCCTGAGACACCAGGACTAACTAAGAAATATTTCTGATGCACAAGGTTCTCTGAGTTCCTTTCACAAGCTCAAGAGACTTCCATTCCAACAAATACTAAGTCAGACAAAAATGCCAAGAAGACTGTGCAGATGAATGAAGAGATCCTAGCCAAACTAAAACATGAAAAAGAAGCATACAGAGGGCAGATGTAGCTTTGGATAACTGGGACAAATACAGAAACATTGTCAAAGCATCCAGGATTGAAATTAGAGAAGCCAAAGCCCATGCAAAATTGGGTTAAAAATTGGATTAAACCTGGGTGCACATCTTATTCCCCAGGAAAATGTCCATACCCAACTCCAAAGTCTTGTTGGGAAGGACTTGAGGAAAAGCTCCATCATGCAAAGAGTGCTTGATTTCATGAAACAATTTAGTGTCAATTTGGGTGTTCACCACAGACTTCTGTAAGTCAGCAGTAAGGAATACAGCCCTCCACAGGGTGATCCAGCTCATCCCAAGCCAGTCACTTAAAAGAGGTCACCACTGTCTATAAAGGGAGCTGAGGGATGTGCTTAGATACGGGCTTTTAACTTACGGCTATATGTGGCTGAGTGAAATGGAAATGGTGTATTTACAGGCAAATACTCATAATTTCCAAGCCTGTGATAAATCCAGTTAATGCATGGTTACAAGGAGCTGATGGTTGCCAGCTGCTTCTCTCCAGCTAATTGCTGTCAGACTGTTGGTGTGAGTCCAGATGGTCAGTGGCTTAGGGTGGGTGGTGGGTGCGTAGAGCGGAGCAGACCCTCTAGAGCGGAGGAAAGAGTTAATTTTAGTTCTTTTGCATAACATACACCTCGCTGCTTTTCAGCTGCCTGCTAAGACTTGACTTTTACTGCTATACTTGATTTTTGATACCACTTTTGCAGAGTGGGTATCGTTTTCTGACAAGCTGTGAAGAAGCAAGTGTGAGCGAGGGGAAGTGAGAAGCGGCGAATCACCAAATATTGTCTTCAAACGCTGCACAGAGGAATTGAGAACACCCCTCAGGAAAGCAGCCTGGAGTGGGTGGGGTAGGAAGTGTCTGCCCTGACTGACCTACTCAACCTGTTCAAAGATCCAGTCCTAAACACCTCCAGGACTCCAGACCCCACAGGAGCACTGGGCTCTTAGAGCTTGCTCAGCTGAGCTGAGCTGACCTTGCTTGATGTTTGTTATTCAGTCTCTTGTAAGGGTCATCAACTGCCCAATCCCACTGGTGGGATGCTTTCATCCAGTTTGTAATAAGCCCTGATCTGGCTCTTCCCAGAGGAGTTTCTGAAAAGCCAGGGCTTGGTGAAAACTCTGCGTTCTGTCCCCATTAGTGTCTGTTCTGTCCCACCAGGGCACGTGGTGGAGCGAGGAGGAAAGAGCTAACAGAAGTGTGGGATAAGGTCAGGCAGCCTGAGTCATCCATGGAGGGTCCAGCAGGGACTGGGGAGCACCTGCTGCCTCCTGGCCTTTCAGCACGTGATGGACAAAGCTCATTTCCTCAAGCTGAGCCCTTGGATCCTCCTCTTACAGCCTCTGCTTTCAGGTTAGCCCTACCATGACCTGAGATCCAAGTGGCTTTTCCCTTTTGTTGGGGTCCAAACCAGCGCCACAGCAGGGCTGTTTAACACAGTATCTCCTTAAGGGGGATGCTGAAGATATCCATGTTCAGCAGATATCCAAGATTTCCATATTCAGAACACAGTACTGTGCCTTCTGTCCAGGTGAGCCACCTGCATCAGGGCTGGGAGCACGACCTGGAGAAGACACATGGGTCTCATGGGGATGGAAGAACATCCACAGAGCCCTGTGCTGTGGCATCAGAAGGGCTTGATGGCATGAGCCCGTGGGTGGCAGGGTGGCTTCTCCCCTCACGGACCACGGAGCTCCTATCCCAGACACAGGAGTGAGAGCAGGCAACAAGGGAGGGAGTGGAAGGGAGAGGACAGGAGCCCTGAAAGGGAGAGGGAAGGGAGGGGGCAGGAGCCTTGTGAGGGAGGTTCTGCAGGTTTTGGAAAGCACTAAGTGTGCACAATTCAAGTGGCCTGAAAGGAGCAGTAAAAGAAGGGGGCAGGGCTGGGCAGCAGCTGCCAGGGAGTGAATGTCCCCCGCTCCTTCTCCCTTAGTCTCCTTTGTCACCTGCCCACAATTAGCCTCAATTTATCACCCCAGGAGTCTGCCATAAGTCAATCGGCTGCCTGTGACTGCCTAGCCCCTCTCTTTCCAGAGAACAAGTCTTCTCTTTCCCATGGGTAGGTGATTAGGCAGCCACCTACCCTTTGTGTGGGCTCAGGGTGGAGGAGGCTGCCACTTCCCCATGGTCCTGGGCTCTCAGGCCAGGCAACAGCAGCTGTCCTCACTGCCCTGCTGGGCAGCAAACCCTGGCTGGCAATGAGGCCTTTGCACAGTCCTGGGGGAGAAGCAGACACTTTGGGGGTGTATGGTTCATTGTACCTTGCAGGAGAAGGTCCAGTCAGGCTCCCTGTCAGGCAGGGTACAAACCTCGCCCTGCTCCTCTCTCCACCATTTCACCCAACTTGTTTCATGCTTTTGTACTCAATAAAAAGGTCTTGGACAAGTATCTGTCTTCCCATCATACAGAGAGAGATCATCTGGCTGAGCCCCATGATGAAGCCATGACTCATGTGAGGACAGCTAGGCTCAGTGAGGATGCTGGGCAAAGTGAGGCTGTGATGAGATCCCCTCGAAGTCCAGCCTTAAGCTGAGACTCAGTTTCCACATTTTGTTGATGTTCCCTGCCATAGAAAAGCACCAGCTGAGTGTAAGGGCTGATGAAACAGGTCCTGACAGGACCAGTTTAGGGTAACTGCACTGGCAAAGGCTGCCCTGTGCATCCAGCAGGGCTCCAGGATCCAGGCTTTTTGCATCCCTGTTTATGCACTGCAGACCTTGTCCTGTACTGTGTATTCCCCTTGGACACCTTGTCCAAGGTATGGATGATGAAGGTTGGATGGTTTGCTCAGGTAATAGGGAAGGGAGGTTCAGACTTGCTGTTCTGCTCTCCACTCCTCCCCATCCTCCTGCCCTGACTTTTACATAGTGCTGCCGGGAACAGCAGAACTTTACACCTCGCTCAGCTGCCAGACTCCTGCCTGTTGCAGCTTGGATGAGAGAGTGAAGGGTGCCCAGGCTGCTACAGACCCTCCAGCCCTTGTAATGTGCTCTGCCAGCCTCTGAGGGGGACCAGGCCGGGGGAAAGCCCTGCCTGTCTGTATCTTCCATCTCCACACAGAAACTCTGTCCATGGGGAAGCTTCTGATGGACCTTGAAGGGTCTGGGCTGGGTTTTGCAGGGCTCTGGGTACCACATGAGCCTTCCTGTTCAGGCTCTTGAGGTAGGAGCTGAGTCACCTCAGCAGGAATGGGATGAGCAGCAGTTGTCTCACTGTACTTCATGCCAGTCATGTGTCACCTGGCATGGCCCAGCTCTGTGCCTCACCCCCCAAGGAGGTGATGGGCACATCTAACAAGGTGTTGTCTGGTCCAACTCAGGGCAGAGCTCTCCAAAATTCCATGCTTCCTCTATCATACCTCTAGCCCAGCCCTCCTCCTACCCAGAGCCTGCTCCTCTGCAGCCACTAAATTACCTCTTGCCTGCAGGAAGGAGAAGCCTTGAGCTGCCTCTGTTACCACCACAAACACCATGGCAGCAGGGCAGGATGCGTGGTAACCCTGACAGTGCCAGCTCATCCCAGCAGGTAGACCCCAGGGCAGTGACTCACAGGGGTGTCACAGCCTGGTCCAAGTTGGTGTGTGGGAATTGCCCATGGTGCTTGGAGAAGCCTTGCTGATTGATGGGATGAGTGCTCTCCTGCTGATTATATTTACAGCTGCCTCCAGGGAACATGTCCAAAGCTCTGGTTTTTCTGGCTGGTTGTTTCCCTGCCTCTCCCCCGCTGTCATGTTGCAGACACTGTCTGTGGTTAGTGTCCTGACCGAGGACTTGGAGCACCTCCTTCCTGCTTCTTCCTCCATGAACTGGTCATGAGGTGGGTGGCCTTCTGTTTTCATGGAGCTGTGTGTGCCCCATGCCCCATCCCATCCCATCCCATCCCATCCCATCCCATCCCATCCCATCCCATCCCATCCCATCCCATCCCATCCCATCCCATCCCATCCCATCCCATCCCATCCCATCCCATCCCATCCCATCCCATCCCATCCCATCCCATCCCATCCCATCCCATCCCATCCCATCCCATCCCATCCCATCCCATCCCATCCCATCCCATCAATCCCATCAATCCCATCCCATCCCATCCCACCCCATCATCCATCTGCCCACAGCTGTGGTTGCTCCTGGTGGCTATTAGCTGTGACAGTGACACTTGATCCTATAAGGAGGAGGCCTGAATGGGAAGCAGAAAGACCCTGAAGTATTCTCTTGAACCACTAACGGCTCTGAAAAGGCAAATTATCCTAGTGGTAGGAAAGGACACCTGGAAGGAGGTGCAAACACCAGCCTGGCGTGACTGGTAGTGTTCTGTCTGCCAAGCTTTCCCTCCCCAGTGCCAGCACGAGCTTCTGCCCTTGGCTGGTGGCTCCTGGAGCACCTGAGGGTGTGGGACTGCCCTCCCACTGCATCATTCAGGTGGGTGAGCTCCAAATCCTGTCCCCCAGGCCCCTGAGCTCCTGCACCAACACTTCTCCACTCCAGGGCTTGTCTTGTTCAAACATTCAGCCCGAAGGTGAGCACCTGCTGGCCAGGGTGGTCCCAGCCTGGAGCTGGGAGAGGTGCAGCAGGACAAGATGAGTGGCTCACCCCTGAAAATTCCCAAGCCATGTCCTGGCTGTGTCCTAGCTCAGAGATCAGTTCCTGTGTCAGAGCCAGGTGGTTTCCTCTGAGTCCACAGAGAGCTGGGCTGTCCCTCCCAGGGCGCTGTGGCAGCAGCTGGAGGCCACCTTCCCTTGTCCCATGGCAGGAGGTGGCCAGTGAAGCATGTACTGCGAGGTCCTGGGTGGTTTTTCAGCATGTGCCTCTGACACACGGCACAGAGGAGAGCAGCTGTCACACTGTTCCCAGTGCCATTTGATCCAAAGGGACAAAGCCTGCCAGAGCTGCTACACCTCCCCACTGGGTCTCTGGCTGCCAGCACTGCCTTGAAACAACCCCTGTGGGGTGAAATGAATTGACCAGGGTGTGAAACCAGGCAAGTGTCGGTGATTCCTTCTCCCTTCCCCAAAATAACATCCCCAAAGGGGGAACAGCATCACGGCAAAGGAAGTCCCTCCATCCCAGCCTGATGTCTGGATGCACGTCCTTGCTGCTGCTTGCCCCTGGACAAGGTACCCAGGACCTGAGCTCCCTGTTGGGCACCTGAGCCAGGTGACCCTTCCCCATCACCATGGACATCGATATTTGATTTATTGCCTCTTCAGGAGGAACTCTTGGGCTTCCCTTTGGAGCTGCAGGCAGATCTGAGCAGCTGTGTTTGGCATGGCGGGGTCTAGCGGCTCGAGCCGGAGACGAGACAGCAGGACTCCTGAGCTCATTACTGTAATGAAGCTCGGGGAATTGGGGTTGTTGCTTATGGAGCTTTCCATTTAAGGAGGCCAGACTAGATGATGGTCCCTCCTGGCCCTAAAACACACGAAGCTACAAATAACTCAGCCAATAATTAGAAATTTGAGTCTCATTCCTGTGAATATTACAGGCTTGCTGGACTAGAAGCTACAAAGGCTGCACCGAGCTTTCCTCATGTTTTAAGAGAAGTCATTTCCTGGTAGTGGGTCCCCTGAGCAAATCCCAAGACTGATGTCATTGGCGTTGGTATGGAAGCATGTGCAGGTAAAAGGCATCACTGTGAACTTGTGTCATGTCCAGCATCATCTGGATGTGGCAAATAAGGATAATAAAGAGGGAAAAGTCAGATTTCTCATGATCATGTCCCCTCATGTAGTTTGGACTGACTTTGGCATCCTTATCCCGTCCCACAGAGCATGGGCAGAGCCTCCAAAAAAGCAAAAGTGACGCTTGGTAAGAAAATTTGGGGGAGAAAATGCTACGTTGTCAACATGCATCTTCACCTGGTCAGGGCATATCTCTGGGGGAGTTTTGTATCTCTCACATGTCCTGCCATTGCTCTTGGATGTTTCCCAACCTCTTCACTTTGTTACTGCTTTTTAATTGAACAAGGTTTGCTGATTTCTGGTCAAGTCTATGTGCAGGGTAACCCTGGTGTTTGGCATATTTGGGGGCATGGAAGGAAGTCTTGAGGATGGTGGAGGACTCAGGTTTTTCTCAGCAACAGGTTTGTGGCCACCTGAGCCTAAATGGAACTGTGAGGAGAAGTTTCATGGCAAACTCTGGGAATCTATCACCAAATAAGATTAGGAAGTGCTGTTACCCCAGATTTTTGTACAGCCCCACTCAGTGTTGCCTGTATTGTCTGTCTTTTTCTCCTCACCTTTGCCACATTGGTTGGTTTCACATAAGACATTGCATATTTTCTCCCTTGGTTTTTTTTAACCCCTATCTTTGCACATATCAATATTTCTTCTTTCCCTAGCTGGCTGCAGCAACAGTTCCAGCGCTGCCAGGAGGACGCTGCATCCCTGGTTCATCCCAGACCTGCCACTGCCTCCTCTGCCTTACAGGATGGGCTGAGCTGGTGGAGGCAAGCTCAGAGTCAGGGCACAAATCTGTATTCAGCTGAGCTTGGCTGATCATAACCAATATCTTTTAAAAATATAGGGAAAGGCTGCAGTGAATCAGAAGACTGAGCTGCTCTCTTCTTCCACCAGTGTATATGTACGCAGGCTCCAAATGAGAAACAGCCATGGAAAAGTGTATCCCTTGGGAGCAGGGGAACAAGTCCCAGGCAGAGAAAAATGCACAAAGGGAGGAAAAAGGGGTGGCCATGTTACCAAGGGGATTCACTCCACAACAAACAAAAAGGTGTGACGAAATGCTGGGTTGCACTCATGCAAACATCAACCAGTGGTATTTCCTTGAGCAGGACTTGAATGCTGGGGCTGAGAGCTCAACAGCTCAGCATTGCACAATGGATGGGTTGGAGTCTAGTCTGTTCTTGTTTTCCTAGTTAAATGCCATTTTTGAAATGTTTTATCCTTTGTATTCTTTAATCTCTGCCATAAACTATATGGGACGTGTCGTGAATTAGTGGTGCAGCAGATGCCTTGGCTTGGGAAGTTTCCATTTCTTGAATAAAACTCCTTCCCTTTATAATTTTGTAGCTTTAGCACACTCTCTTGGATCTAGACAGCAAGGGGTCACAACAACCACCGAGAATCTTTCATTCATATCTAAAAAGACCTAAAAAAGACCTTCCTATTCATGTCAAGAAGTCTTCCTGAGAAAGCCTTTCTGCATTGTTTTTTGCTGACATCTGTACTGCCCCAGGTATGATTAATTCTCCTGCTCACAATAAAACGCTTCTCCTTTGCCTCTGAAGCAGTCTGCAATTTCACAATTAGTTGGTAAAACACACCATGCATTCACCTTAAGCAGCAATGTGAACCCAGGCATCTTTGCTCCTGACAGCACGAGGGAGATTTGCCCTCCAGGGGAAACAGCTTGGCACTTGTAGCTTTCTGACGAAGGATGTTCCTGACAGAGTTCAGAGGTGTTGGAGAAAGTGGTTTAAGTTTCTCAAAGGACTGGTTGTTCTTGGGAGGCTCTTCCTCGGGTTTGTGAGGCTCAGGGTGGGCTCGGAAGGAGGGCGCATTTGGGAAATCGCACTGATCCCAGTGCAGCCCCCGGCACCCCCCGCCCGCTGCTGTTTCAGAACATACCTCTCATTCCTGCTGCCTCAATTACTGCAGCACATCCCTTCCCTGCCAGAGCCCCAGGGATACACACGGACACCCAGAGATCAGGCTTGGGCTCCTCTGGATCCCTGGGGCCCTGTGGGAGCTGAGGGGTCTCTGCCAACACTTCCACCCACACCAAGGGCTGCCCCACAGTCCTCCCCCAGGGATCTGGGGATGCTTCCAAAATGAAACCCGGGCATGGATAATTCTGTAGGAGGTGTTGTGGGGCTTGGGAATGCTGGGGTTCCACAGGGCATGTGCAGGATTAAATGATGGTGGTACAATGCTGGTGCCACGGTCAGGACAGGCTGGGCTGAGACCAGGGACCCTCTCTTGTAACTCCCTGTGTCCAGGACAGGTCAGTGGCTCTCGTGCTGGGGTCACTCTGCCTTGCAGCTGGAAAGCCCCCCTATAAATCCTGCTGCAGGGAGCTCTCAGTCCTCACACATGATGATAAAAGCTGCTTGTTTGGAGCAGGGCTGACAGATAATGCCCTATTCCCTGCAGCAGCTCCTTGGGGTGGTCCCTGTGCGGGGGGGAGTTAGGCAGGATTAGCACCTGGAGGCAGGGTGGCTGCAGCCTGACTGGTAATTTATCACTTTTGTTAGTGGCAGAGAGCAGGAGCCCATCATCCAGCACGCCAGGGAAAGCTCTGAGCACTGCCTGACCAGCACTGAGTGTAAAGCTCTCCTTATGGAGCCCAGTGCTCTTGTTAAAACTTTAAGGCTGGAGCTGTCGTTGGGCGCTGCAGCTGAGTGTGCAGGAGAGGAGCAGGGATGGAGCAGGGAAGGCAGCTAGGTACCACCTCAGAGCCCCTGGGATGCTGCCACCCCTGGTCTGGGCTTCCCCTGGGACAGATTTTGTGGTGGTGACTGAACTGGGATCCCCAATCTACCTTTAGCCCAGAAGAGCTTGGGAAACCAGCAGTGAATAGAAAACTGAAGCTTTCTGAAACCATGAAGAGCTTGGACTCAATGATCCTTGTGGATCCCTTCCAACTCAGCTTATTCTGTGATTCTGTTTTTTCAATGATATTGGATATCTCTCAGTGATATCAGTGATATCTCTCTAAGGTGCATCTCCCTCTGTGCCATTGTAACCTGCCTTTATCACCAGTAAATCACTTTATCACAGTGGCTGCCCATAAGGCTGAGTGTCCTGGCTGTTGTATTTCCTGCCCAAGTTTGTCTGATCAATTCTAGCCCTCCAAAGGAGAGGTTTTGTTTTCTAGATAAGGCATGGAAGTTCCTATTTTAGAAGCACAGGGAATCTCATACAGAGTGACAGTGCAACTGGGCTCTGGTAGGGTGCTATGGGACCTTGGGATGCAGAGAAAGAAACCTGGAAGCAGAAAGAGCTGGAACACAAAAAACGGAAGACAGAGAATAAATCTGCAGGGTGGTCTGGCAACAGGGTAGGAGACAATGTATGGATGTAGATGGAAAACTCATGGCCCACTGTGCTGAAAAATCTCAGGAGTGTGGTGGCCTCTGGATACCAGGGAGAGACTGGAAAGGAAGGACTGAGGAGAACCCAGCCTGTAGGTGAAGGGCTATCTGGAGACAACCTGCAAAGGGAACAAAACAGCCTTGGCTGCCATCCCAGCCTGGTCTGTTATTGCAGGAGCAGTTGGTCTGAGAGCTCCTGCTCTGCTCTGTTTTCTTGGGCTGTTTTCCCCAACAACTGGGTGTTTGCATTCACATCTCAGTCCTGTTTAGGCTGGGAGGCTGGATGATGACAAGGGAAGTAAAACACTGACACTGCTGAGCAGAAGGGGATCAAATCTAAGGTACTCATCAGGAACCAGACTTTTCCAGACTCCTCTATCTGAGGTTTCTGTGAACTTCAGTGGCTTAATTGATATTTTGACTAAAGCAAGCCTTGGAGGACAGATTCTCCCTCCTTGTCACAGAGCTGTGAAGACACAACATGCAGCATCCCCTTATTCCTCTTTAAATCCCTAAGCTTGACTTATCCAGGTGGCCCCACTTCTACCATCCTGACATTCCTAGTGGGAAAATTAAGCAGAATGCTCTCTTCATGAATTGCAGGTTTCTGCCACTCTTTTTCCAAGTATCAGAAAGGAGGGGGAAGCATAAGCCTATGGGACAAATCCCTTGTGAGTCCTGTACCTGTCTCACTTTTAATTAAATGTTAAATTATTCTCTGCTTCAGCAACTTGGTGGCAGAGGCTGATGTCTGGAGCAGCAGAGAAGATCCTCAGGGCTCAAGTGGAACACATTTTTTTGCAGTGTAAACCTTGCTTTAATATCCTGAGTTTTCTAAGTTCTTGTGTTGTCGGTAAACAAAGGCAAGAGGACAAAATAAAGGTGACAGGAAAGCTTTTTCTGCACAGCTGGTGTACAGTGAGGAGTCAGGAACCTCTCTCCCTGTGCCTGTGGTCTCTGGTGTGGAGCTTTGCGATGCTGCTTGCTCCACTGTCCCACTCCAGGTTTGCAAACCCATTGGAAATGGCTGGAAAATGGGTTGCAGCAGCACCTTGGAGGCAGGGGTGAGTGGGTGGGGGGCTCACTTCTTGTTTTCACCCCCTGGACAGCTCCAGCATGGAACCACACGCTGCCCTGGCCAGCAGAACCCTGTACCATTGAGCCCACCATCCAGCTGGTCCTCCCTGTGCCCATCCCTGCAGCCGCCCCAGGGCAGCTGCTTCCTCCCAGGACTATTTGGGGTGTTGCCGTGGGAGGCTGAGCAAATTCCCCGGGGCTGTGGCTCTCCAGGAAGCCAGATACCAAATGCTCTTCTCTTCCCAGACCCTCCCAGAGCCAGAGCCTTGCCTCAGCATCTGTTTATAACTCCTGAAACTGGCCAGGCTGTTTGGTTTGGGATAAAGCACAGTCTGGCAGGACTCCTCCCTGCCACCACAGTGGCACACAGCAGCTTATCTTCCATGACAGACCCTTTCCAAAAGCCCTGGGAGCTGGGCTGCCCACACTGGCCCCAGAAGGCGTGTGCCCGGGATGGGTGTGGGAGGAAGACAGCAACACCAGCTGGGTTTAATCATGCAGGATGTGCCGGGGAGCTGGGTGGGATGGCTGTGGTGGCAGGCGCTGGTGCTGGGAGCAGGGAGACAGCCCGGGAATGGATGTGATGTGGGGATAGACGTGGAGGAGAGCAGATGCTGGCCTTGCTGGGCATGGTGGCCACAGGGAAGTCTGGGTATCAGATTCCAAGCAGAAGGAAGTTCCTTTGGAACCAGCTGAGTTTGGGGAGGGGCAACATGCCTGTAGCCCAGCACTCCAGGAGGGTCCCAAACGTGTTGTGGGTGACTGGTCAAGCAAGGCTGCTCACTCACCAGCTTGAGGACCTTGTGCTGGAGTGCTGGGGCCATGAGGGGAGCACATGGGGACATGGGGACTCTGCCCCTTCCCCTGTTCTGTCCCACGGAGAGCTCTTCCATGTGCCACAGAAGCACCTCCTCCAGCAGGGAATGCTGGTGTCCAGGGTCAGCAGGATGGACACAGGATCCCACCAGCACTTCATGCCTGGCCTCTGCTCTGCCCAGCTGACCTTTGCACCAGGCTGGGGCTGCTCTCCTCCCTGGGAAAGCAAAAGGTGCTGTCCACGTGGAGATGGACACGGCAGGACAAGCCGGAGGGCACAGCTCTGCCCACTGGTGACACGGACACAAGCAGCCTCCTCTGCTCTCCAGATGTGGCTGTAGAGAGAGGGTGGTGGCCCCAGTGGCCACAGAGGATGCTGTCAAAGCCATGCAGCCCCGGCTGGCTCCAGCCTGTCTCTGCCACACTCGGTGCTCTGGGTCGCTGCACTCTCAGACCAGCAGCACAGGGCACAGCCCCCGAGCAAGCACAACCTCCCACAGGCAGCCAGCTATGAAATTCCCTCTTTTCCCAGGCTGGTGAAGGAACAGCTATCAGTCTGGAGTGATAAAGGCAGCTTCCTGCCACTGGAGCACTTGCTTTCATCTCTCACATGAGTTTATAGACAATATTAGCATGAAATCTATTTTAACCCTAGATTTTCTGCTGTAAAGCTCCAGCCCTCATCCAGGCACGACACTGGGCCAGTCCCTGCGTGATGTAACGTGTTTACAGGGAAAGCAGAGTCCCAGGTCAGCCTGGACCTCCTGCAGGAGGGTGAGAACCAACAAGTATTCACTTGCAGGCAAGTCACAAAAACCTGCCAACACCTTCGCTGACTCATCAAAATTGAAAAGTTTTTGAGGAGAGATTTCAGTTTTCTGCATTTCTGATGGGAAGCAGCCAGAAGGCCAAAGGAGATGTGCCTGAACTCTTCCAGCCGCCCACCTTCCTGAGGGCTGAGTGCCAGAGCCTGGCTCCATCACGGGGAATTTGGAGATTTCTAGGTCTGGCTCCAAATCACGGTGAAAACAATCCTGGCACATCCCAGTGCCCCAGGGAGGGGATCTGCTGCCTGTGCAGAGCTCTCCTCACTCCCACACAGCTGTCAGTAGGCAGCTGAGGTGGCTCCCAGAGGGTGGAAGGTGAAGAGCCTGTTTCTCCTCAGCTGGACAATGTTCATGCAGTATCACTGGGATGGACTCGGCCCCGCTCCTGGCAATTCTCTTCTCTTCCTTGCAGCCTGCCTTGCTCTCCAAAGTCATTGCCTTGCTTGATCCATGACATTCTGCACTTCCAGAATGACAGAGCCCCCTGCTAGAGTCCACTGCACGTTGGAAGCATTCTGGATAACTTCTTCTCCTTGGATAATGTTTCTTTGCAAACCTGGGAGACTTCTTTCTGACAGAGCATGTCTGAGCCCTCTGAAAGCTCCTGGGCTTGTTTTGCAAACCCAAAATCTGAGTTTGCTAAGACATGCCAAGGCTGGGAGCTCTGCTTATTGGGCACTGAAGTTCCTGGAAGGCTTGGCTGAAGGCATTCTTCTAGGACCAGATAGGAGATACTCATCTTTCTAAATCTGCCACCATCTGCCCTGACACTGTTCCCACTGGAATTTATGTCTTATTTGTAATTATTTCACTGTCTTTGCAGACTGGGGGCGAAACTTTTCTGCTCATGCCAAGCACAGCACGTAAGGGGCCAGTGACACATGTCCTCTCCCTGCACAGCTGCTCTCAGCTGGAGGGAACAGCTGGGCTGGAAACCCCAAGACAAACCAGGGCAAGGGATGCTTGGACAGCCTTGGGGGGAGAGTGAAGTATGGAAGGTGAAGGGGAGGTCTCTGTGGCCCTAAAAACCTTGAGTTGGAGATTATTGGTGTGAGACTGGAGCTTGTTATGGAACAGGTCATACAGACAAGGGACTGGAGGAAATGTGATTGACTGGGGAACTGGACAGGAGGGCGAGAACAAAAAAAAACCACAGAGCAAATCCCATTCTGGCAAGGTGGGCAGAGGGGAGACTGAGTGTGACAGAGGCAAAGCCTTGCTACAAACACCATAAAGAAGAGATTTCATTGCATCCTGTAGATGAAATCTCCTGGCAAGGGCAAGCTGAGCCCTGCATTTGTCATCAATTTAAATTTTATTCTTTGTCCTTCTTTCCATGCTCTTCTTTTTCTTTCTCCAGCACTGGAACACGATGGCAGAATGATATAGCTGAAATCTGGCTGCTTTGTAGGGGCTGGGGAGCAGAGTGTGAGAGGACAGGGGTGGTGACCCTCTGGACTGTTCCTTCTCCAAAATTTGGCAGCAAAAAAGGGGCAGAAAATGAAACAACCCCCAACATATGAGCCTCTCTTTTCCTCACAAAACAGGCTTTGAAATCAGCCAGTCTGTTGAGGGAGTGTCCACAAGCTGCACCCCTTTTCTAAAGACCTCCAACTGTTTGGTAACCACAGTCTATCGCCTGCCCTGGTGACTCACCTGCGCGGGTGCCAATCTCTCCCATGGAGGTGTTCATACAGCTCCTTGCATGACAAAGTGTTGGTCTGGATGGCCTCCAGATGCAGCCATCCATTACGTGTCAAAAAATAATCCTGCTGCTGAATAACCTCCACCACAAGCCCAGAGGAAGATTGATGCCTGCTTGCAAATAAAGGCAGTGAGAGCGTGGCCCACGCTGGAGACCCAGCAAGAACAGCCAGGTTGTGCCAGGGCTGCAGCAAGAAGGTGACAGCAGAAAGAGCACAGCCAAAGAGCACGGGGAGCTGACTGGCATGGCAACTGATGTGATGCTGAGAGAGGTCTGAAAAGGGTCATAAGGTGTTTCTGCAGGATAACTCTTCCCTTCTTCTCCCTGACAGGCATCTCCCAAATCCTCAAAGCATCCACAACCCCAGATCTGACAGAGCCAAGGAGTGTGTGGACACCACTCTCAGGCACAGGGTGGGATTGTTGGGGTGTCCAGGAGCTGCACTCAATGAACTTTGTGGGTCCCTTCCAACTCAGCACATTTCATGATTGTTTGATCCTCCAAGCAGCTCGAGTGGTGGAAAAACGGATCAGAACCTCAGCTACGTGGGACATCCCCGGTTGTGTCAAGCAGGTCAGGCCAAGCAGGCTGGCAGCAGGGTCAGCAAGCAGGAGCATCAGGTCTGAAGGAGGCAAAAGAGGCCAACTCCTCATGAGGAAGGGGGTCTGAGTTCATACAGGAGAGCTGGGAAGATGAGGCCACAACTGCAGAAAATTCAAGGAGCTCAGGGCAATGTGTTTGTGGAGAGAAAAAAATAAATTCCTGAACCATCTGAAACCATGTCCTGCCACCTGCAGATGGGCACTTGGAGATGAAAACACAGCTGTGAAGTTCAGTGGCTTTGTCCCCAGACTCAGCTGACTGCAGGGACAGGATTCACTGAGATGGGTGCACTGTGGCAATGCCAAGCAGCTATTGCATTGCTTCTGAACAACAAACTGAGGAACTTTCTGCCCCAGGCCACGAGCTGCTGGGCTGGGCTGTGCTGTGCATCAGTTCTGTTGGGCCAGGAGGTGGAAAGCACCTCAGCAGCACTGTGAAGAGCTTCTTCACAGAGTTCACGTACCAAAGGTCAGTGCTCCATTTTGGGCCTTGACCAAAAGGTTCAGATGACACTCAGATGCTCTTTCTCCTACATCTTTGCTCAGACATGAATCAAGTGGTAGAAGGTTGGAGAAATAAGCCTGGTGGGGTTCTGGGGCTGTTATTTCAGTAGCTTCAGCAAGCATAAGGCCAGCAGTACTGTGCAAAGGTGGGACCATGTGCTGACCAGACCTCTCCTATCAAGCCAGGCCTTCTCCAGCTCGAATCACAAGGTGTTTTTAGGACATAAATTGGAAGAGTTAGAGAAGGAAAATGCAGAATATTAACTTAAAGAGGATGAAATATAAAAAAAATAGGTCTGCAGGCCGAGCTCTCCTTGCCCTCTGTGCCCTTCCTTTAGCATTCTGTCACCTTGTGACAATCCCTCTCTGTGCCCTCTGTGCTCTGCTGTCACCTCTGAGGCCATGGTGGCTGTCAGTCTGTTCCCTGCTCCCCTCAGCATATTCACAGCTTTTCTCAGCCACAGCCTCCTTTCCTGGAGATCATTTTGGTCCTGATCATGTTTTTCTCCACCCTTCAACTCTGTCTTACTCCCTTAGGATCAGTGTCCCATGTTTTCCCCGGGGAGGACAAAGCTGCTCTTCGCTTTTCCTTTCTCAAGTAACATGAGGGCAAAGAAGCACAACAGATACTCTAGAGATGATTAAACCTGGGACAGGAGGAGGGAGCTTCCAAGAGCTGCTGCCTTTGGTGTGACCCAAAGAGATCTAAGTGCAGTGGGACACATTGCCTGCAGCAGCTGGAATGGGGGAGGTAGGGGTCTCTTGAGCACAGAAGGGCATCTCAGATACCTCAGAGCTGGTACAGGACCCTGCAAGGAGCAGGAAAGTGACCCCAGCAGCCAAAATCACCCCAGTGTCTCTCCTCTCTGAGCTTGTAGGGGTGCTGGAGGGCAATGCAGGGGAGCTCTGTCCCCAAAACCTCTGAGCACCCCCGGCATGGAAGACAATGTTCATATGTCCAGAGGAGCTGGCTGAGGAATGCCATGGTCACTCTGACTCTTTCCTTGGCTTCCTGCATCCCTAGACTCCAGTGTTTGTACATCGGGCATTCATTCAAATCCAAACATTTCTGTCCTTCCCAGGTTTCTGCAGCCCATTCAACACCTTCCACCACTCCTGCCCCCTGTTCCTCACACCCAGCTGAAGGTGATCACCAAGCCCTCAGAAGGCCTTCATGAACTTCCTACTTCTTAATTTGAGTTATTCTGTGCCTGCCACCTTATTTCAGAGAGCACCCACGCCTGGGCAGGGCTCCTGCTCCTCACCAGCAGATGCAGAAACTGCTGCTCTGGGGGTTTTTTCAGGAGTGGCTCATTCCAATTTTCACTTTTTATTTTGAAACTGCTCACAGCTGTTCCCATATTTTAAAACATTTGTAGACCTGTGCTCAAAATACCTGCAGGGACTCTCAGGAGCAGCCAGCTCAGCGCAGAAGAGGTTCAGGTTTGCAAGCCCTTAACTCACCGTGGGACTATTTTCCCTTTTAAGTTCGGTGCTGGAATGCTTCAAGGTGTTTAAGCAAGGCCAAGGCCAGGGCATGGGAATGTTGGTCTTTAGCAGGCTTTGCCTTTAATTGTCTCCAGTCCTCTGCCCCCGCGGAGCAGAGGGATGGGAGCTGTGCAGACGGTCAAGGAGAAAGGTGAAGGGGAGGAACTGAGCTCCAGCCCTGGGAAAAGCAGGACAAAGGGGAGAGGCTTTGCAAGCACTTTAGCCCATGATAAGATGTGGGAGCAGTCCCTGGTTATCCTCATAGGCAAAGCCAGCAGAGAAGAGCTGGAAGAAGGGTTTGTAGAGCCTGGAGAGGAGCAGGCATTGCTTGGCTGAGAAGCTGAGCTCCTACCGGTGGCACTCCACTCTCAGAAGCTGCTGTCTCCCTGGGCTGAGGTCATTAAAGAAGTCAAAGAGCTGTTTTTAACAGGATGGGATGTTGAGTCTGATGTCTGGCTCTGCTCCAAAGGGAATAAAATCACAAGCTCCCCGTGTGACACACGTCCAGCTCTGGGCTACGGCACTGCTGGCAGAGGTGTTTTGGAGGGACAGAACAGCCCCTGAATTTTTGCAGCCCCCTGGGGTCCCCATTGACCCAAGGTCAAGGTGGAAGGTGTTTGGAGCCAGGTTTGGAGCAGCTCTGGCTGCTGGGGAGGCTGAGGGACATGGGAGGGTACTGGGTGGCCTCTGGAGAAGGCTGGTCTGCAGACCCTGGGGAGGTGGTGGAGAGCAGAGGGGAAAGCAGGTGAGAGAGGTCCATGGGAGGGGTAAGAACAATTCCTCCTGCCCCATGGATCCCAGTGGGAGGACATCAGAATGCTGGTGGTGATCCTTGGTGGCCAAAGCCAGTCAAGCTTTTGACTGTGGACCCTGTGGGGTGACCTGCCTGTGCTGGCAGTTCTGCAGGATGCGATGAGCACAACCCCTGGATGAGGAGACAGAAACCAGCTGAGGAGGGAAGAAGGATGCAGGGGGAAAAAAGCAGGGCCCCTGGCAGGATGGGGCAGCCCCAGGTGGCTGGTGTGTGGAGGGGAGAGGGTGCAGTGGAGGGGACAGGGACAGGCTGGGGTGGGGGGTGAACGCTGCCCTGCACCTGCAATAACAAGCTCTGGGCACAGGGCCTGACAGCAGGATGGAGGCTGAGCTGGAGTTACAGCCCCCAGGGGAGCCCCTGGTGGCTTGGTGCCCGGGAAACACCTCTGAGTCAGCCCCCTCTCCACCCAGGAGCTGGGCATGCAGGGGGTCCACCAGCCCCACACCTGCCTGCCAGGCAGCTTGTGCCCCCTGCTCAGCTGCCCCTGTGCACCCACTCTGTGCACAGCCCCCAGCATCCCCTCCCTCATGAGGAACCTGCTTCCAAAATTCCTGCTTCCCCCTGTGCTTCAGGGACCTTGTGTGTGACGTGGACCCTGGGCACCTTTATGCCCTATGTACCCCCTGCAAGTCTCTCTGTCACATGTAATGAACCCTGTCCACAGCTTCCCCCTGCCTGTCCCAACTTTTCTCTTCTAGAACCCCTCAGCATGAGTTTTGCACCCCAGTCCAGCCTCTTTGTAGGGCTTAATCCCTCCTGCTGCCCTCCCTGCCCCAAATCCTGACCCTATTTGTTCTTACTCCTGCTCCCACCATGGCCATGTGGAAACCAACTCATTCCACACCCTTCTCCCAATGACTCCCCCGTTTCCCTCTGTGCTCCCTGATTTATCCACCACCAAATCTGATCTCCTGAGACCGTGGGGGTTCGATGTTAGTTCAGAAATTCCCCTCTAAGTGTAGGTTCCAGGCAAGCTCTAGGGACTGTTTGCTGATTACACTCACACCCCCCAACAGCCTGGCTATTGCTTCTCCTGCAAATAACTGCAGGTGATGAAAAGAGGAGGAAGTCAATGGGATTTAGGAGTTAGACCTCACCAGTGGGACCTGGGAGCCTAGTCCAGAATATTTACCTTAAGTAAGGATGGTCACAAAGTGCAGACTGCCCCAAGCTGCAGGGTCTCTCCAGGTCATAAAACCAAGAAGGTCCAAGTCAGGAGCCACCAGGAGCTGCCTGGAAGTGGGGAGATGGAGCACAGTAAACTTTTGCTTTCCCCTGGATGAGGACACACAAGAGGAGCAGGTGAATGTAAGAACTGATTTGTGCAGCAGATCAGCGCCAAAAACGAGATGTGTCCCTTCCCTCCTTGTGGCAGCTTGTCTTTGCCACAGGAGATGCTGATGATGAAGCTGGGGAGGGTCAGCTCAGGGCAGGAATACCCCAGATATGGAGTTAACAGGGGGTGTTAATATCCCCCCCTGCATCCCTTGTTTCCTTTTCTTCCTCTCTTTGTCTTTGGGCTCCTGCTGTGTGGCTTGAGGCCATTCAGCCCTTTGAATGCTGGCACACAGACTGGGCTTGCTGCTGCTTCTGCTCCTGCCCCAGCCTCACAGGCAGGAGACCTCGCTCAGAAAGGCTGAACATAGTTTGTCTGCCCAGTAACCTGGCAACTGCACTAATGCATGTGTGCACATGAAAGGTCCTCCTGAGCCAGAGCCAGCACCCACTGCGGGCCGTATCCCCTTACAGCACAGACATGCTGCACTCCCTGCATTGCTGCTTCACCATGCTGAAGGGCAGAACTGTGCTTCTGTCTTATTCCAGACTTGTCTTCTCCTCACCCACCTCCTCACTGCACCCCACAGTGCAGTGGGATGCTCAGGGGTGAAGGAGGTTCTGGGTATGGAGGGGAAGGGGCTCAGCTTGGCCTTGTTACCACTGAGAGGCACATCCAGAATTGGGAAATCCACCCACCTGAAAAGTGCATTTTGGTGTTTAAACCCAGGGCTGGCTCACCCCCAGCTGCCTGGCCTCAGAAGAGGAGGGAGCAGCTCCTGAAGTGCTGTGGGGTACATTCTCCTGTGAGATGTGCTCCTCACCACCAGCTCCGTGTGCTCAGCGCTGAGCTCTGCTGGGCTCAAAGCCTCCTAACCTTGTGTTCCACCTCTCAGATTTATAGAAAAACGCTGTTCCAGTGGCAGACAGAGCATTCTAAGGCTGATTTGACTTTTCTGTAAGAGTCTAAATTTGGCACATCAGATAAAATCTGCAGTGCTGGAGAGAATGTTCATGCTCCCCACCCAGCACCTCGGTGAGCTGGAGGAAGGCTTGGGGGCTGCGCCGGGGCAGGTCCCTTGAGGAGGAGACAGGAGGAGTCATCCTGCTGTTTGAATTTGTGTCTTGCTGCTCCAAAGGTTTCCTAAGACTGGAGGGTGCAGGGAGGGAGGTGAAAAGAGAGAGGTGGTTGATTTATAGCTTACCATCTTCTCTGATCTTGATCGCCCTTTTTTCTTGGGAGTCTCTCTTATCCAGACAGGGAGATGGGAGGAGGGGATCTGTTTCAGAGATTGCTGAACTCTGGGTGTTTGCTGTTTCCTGGAGATCTTTTGATGTTCCCTTTGCTTTAAAACATTTTCAACGTTAAGTTTTTCGGCCTCCCGCTGCACCTCAACTCTCGACATCGGGGCACGATCCATCACAACTTACCCAAACAATCTCCAGCAAGTGGAGACCTCCCCATCTCCGGGGCACAGAGGCAATCTGTCCCTGCAGGACTCGTTCTGGGGCAACTCAGGCCAACTCAAGGCTGCTATGGGCTGTCCACAGCTTGTTCCCTTCCAGTGGGACGAGGCATGGCAGGTGCCAGGGCAAGGCTGAGCTGCAAATGAGTGTGGATTGGGGCCTGGCACGAGCTCTGATTGAATGGAGCCCAGCAAAATTGCACCAAACAGGATGAAAACCACCTCTCTGGGTGTGCTCGTGCCATTAAGTGAACCCTAACGCTAAAATGTTTGACTTAGGACTCGCTAGAGGAAGAAGAACGGAAAAAACCCTTTCTTGGCCAGGTTGTGAAAGGTCTCCAGCTCGGATGATCTCTCTTGTCCAGCATGTGCATCTTGTCAGCCCCAGTAATGGGCATCAGATCTGTTATTAAAAGCCCATCAAACAGTCCTTTTTCCATAAATCTTTTCACAGCACTCTCAGTTAATAAAATTGATTTTGTTTAACTGGTGCCATTTTCCAGAAGAGACGGGCCAAAGAACAACATTGCCTGTAAAACAATCTGTTTTGTTCTGTGAAAGTAATTAGTTTTTCTTGGACTTACTGTGCTTGGGGGTTAATTATTCCAAAACTGCCCATGAACTCCCATGATGTGGGGATATTTTTGTGGAGCTGATGAAGGTGCCAGTTCTTGCAGCAAGGCTCTTTATGACTCTTGATAATGTTCATTATTTTCCTTAAATTATCAGCTTAGTGGCATTGTGTGCTTGCATGAAACTTTTCTTTCACAGCCTGTCCCCCAAAAAGTTTCTCTCCCTTGTGGTTCAAACCTACAGCCTGAGAGCACCTGGGACCACAGGCAAATAAGATTTGCTTGTCTCTTATTGATTTAATGATAATTTTCATGCCAAAGTAATGGTTTTGCAGTGACTTATCATGGCTGGGGCCGTCAGTGGCAGCTTGTCCTTACAGCAGTCCCAAACAGCTTTTTTGGGGTGAAAGAGGCCACAGAAGAAGATGGTCCCAGGCTTTGTTAGTTGCAATAATCTTTCCACTGTAAAGGTGAGATCATATTAAAGATGCTGATGCTTCAGCTTAAGAGGAGCTTTTGGGTGGAAAAAAGTGAAAACTCCTGAACTTTCACCGCATGTTCGTGTAGAAAAAAAAAACATTCAACCAAAATATCTCATAAACTGTTTTGGTTTTTTTTTGTTGTTTTTTTTTTTAAAGAAATGGCTATACATGCCCATTTTACTTGTAACCCAGCCAAAAATAATTTGTGGCAGGAAAGTTTGAGCATTTGTAAAAATAAAATAAAAATTAAAAAAAAAATAAAAATCGAAAGCATGTAAGAGTATTTTAGTGTGAACCCAAACACAGAGGCGGGTATTCAGAGGGCAGAATAGCCCTGATAACACAACACACTGCATTTCTGGCCATGTGTTGAAATGGAGATTTTTTTTTTCACGTGTTTGTTTTATTAATCACGCTACAGAACTCAGTGCAGCACTTGCTGATTTTTGATTTGTTAACATTTTTCTGTCCCATTGCCATTTGCTCTCCATTTGAGCTCTACACCTGCTTCCCATGTGATAAATTGGAACTTCACACGGAGTAGAAAACCACCTCTGTCCCAGCACATTTACCTTTCTTTTGGAGAGGGTCTTTTGGCCCCAGGAGCTGTGCTGACTGCGAGGGGCTTGTGCTGCACTCCTGATTCACATGGAATGGGTTTTCTTCACGGAAAAGAAACTCATGGATTCCAGTGGATTCTGCCACAAACAGTGGAGTGCCTCACCAGGGTGACTTGGAAAGGGAATCAACATCCCACTGCGCTTCTCCCAGCTCACCACAAAAGACAGGTTTTTGCAATAAAGGCCCAGGCCAAAATTTCGTGGTGTCAAGTAGGGAACAGCGCAGGGGAGAGCTGCAGTGCCTGAGGGATAACCCAGGAACGTGGCGAGAACAACAGGTGGTGGCCGGGGATGATAAACAGAAATGTCTCTGCACAGAGCAATTTGCCACAGGATGTTGCTGAAGCTGAAGAGTGAAGCGAGATTCCAGCCTGGTGCTGGGACATTTGCATGGCTAACAAGAATATCCAGAATTATAATAGTTAATACTGACACCCTGCTTGGAAGAGATATCAGATCCGTGGCCCCAGGGCAAACGCCGACTGTAACAGATTAAGGAGAGGCCTCCAGTAGGGGATGGATTTGGGGGGGATTGGATTATCTGACACCTGCCTGATGTGAGGACTTGCACCTTTCCTGAGTGCTGGACATTAACCCCTCCAGCGGGCAGCCCATCTCCCACCCAAGACTGCTGATTCATCAGGACGGAAATATTCCCCGGAGATCCGTCACTGCGGATGAAATCCTGATGGAAAACTGCCCGGTTTCCTGCCAGCATACCCTTGGCAGCCCGCCTGACCAGCTGGTAGCAAGAGGAGAACATGGGAGCCTGGCTCCTGAGATGTTAAACTCTCCCAACTCCTGTGCAGACGGCTGAGCGAGGGACGGCGGGCTCCCAGCTGGGGGACCACGGTGTGGTGGTGTCCTCCAGCCTCCCTGCTTGAGTCCACCAGCTGGGGAAAAGGGGGGAGAGAGGGCCAGACTGCTCTGCCTTTTGTAAAGATTGCTTCTGGGTTCTCAAACTGACACATAAATACATTTTAAGACACCAAAAGGCAGCGGTGGGCTTCGCGTTCCTCTTTTCTGCTGTCTGAGCCTGCTCGTCCACTCCTCCGTTCATATCTAATGATATGAATGACCCTGACTCCACCATTTTCTGAGCTTTGCACATTGCCTGGGTGAACAAATGTCTCCCAGGGTTGCAGGAGACCCCAGTGGGTTCCTTGCTGGCCCTCCACCAGGCAGAGCTGCTGTGTGTCCAGATTTGCTGCTGGACAGAGGAAGCTGAGACTGAGATCTCAGAATCTGGCAGCCCCAGATCCAGGTCCCCGTCTTCTACAGCAGCACTGGCATAACAGCACAGGGACACCCTGTCCCAGTGCTCCACTGTGTTCCTCTTCCTCCCAGGATGTGGATAAACAGGACGTGAGCATGAGGATCTCCATAGATGGTGTAAGTCCACCCTAGGCCTGACTCCTCAAGGTCTGTCTCTGCTGTTCACAGTTGTAAGGAAATGGCATTTTTTTCCTCGCTTCAAACACCTACTTGCCATTTGTTAAAATAACCCTGGAAGAGAAAATTCTGCCAGTTTCCTCCCTGAGAAGGTCTCCTGTGCTCCGGCCGTGACAAAACTCCCAACAGCCCACGCCATCCCTCAGATAAGCTGTCTTTCAGAGGAGAGCTTCAACAGCAACCGAAAAACACTGGGCATGTTAAATTCCTGGCCATGGGAGCTGTGGTGGGATGTGCCATTCCTGGAAGAGTACACAGTGCCATCTAGCCGTGCTGGTCCGAAGTACAGAGCTCATCTGGCAGCTTCTCCACCCCAAACCCCACCTTGTCACCCCTTTTCCATCTTCTCTAGAGCAGCTGCTGGCTGACCAACATCGCCAGCACCAGGGGCAGGGGAGGGCTGATTTCAGACCTTTGGTTTTAGCTCGTGGTGAGGCTTGTATCTAAGCAACCCAACTTGGCTGAAACAGTGAGATTTTGGTGAAAACCAGGGTTTGAGCTAGTTGGTCCCATTTTTTCACTGTCACCTCCAGAGTGGTGGCTTTGTCTCTCAGTGTCTCCCTTCCATTTGGTGCTGGTGTGCTGAGCTTCCAGTCCCCCTCCTCTGCTGTTCCCTTTCATGTGAGAAGCACAGAGAGACACTTGTTGTAGTTTTAGCCATTTTCACGAGTAATTTCTTCTGGTCCTGGCCATTATTTCCCTTCTCCACCTGGCAGATCTCTGTGCCAGCCAAATCTGGAGGAGGAGCAGAGATGTTAGGTCATCTGGAGAGCTTGGGGTGGGCTTTAGACTCCATCTAGTAACATGCTGAGCTCCTCTATTCCAGCACAGCTATGCTCATAAACATCTACATCAGGTGGCAGAGACTGTGCCCTCCCACCTGGCTTCACTCAGGGTCCCCTTCCACACTGTGGCATTTCACTTGTGAGGAAACTGCGTCTTGCTGGTGCTGAGTGTTGGTCCTCGGTGCCCTGAAGGGCAAGTCCTGTCTTCTGGAAATTTCACAGCTGGAGTTAGCAAGGCTTAGGCTGTGCTGTTCTCCATCCATTTCTCATTTCTTCCCCTCTACCATTTTTCCTTCCCTCTCCAGAGGATGGGATGGAGAGGGAGATGTGCACTTACCCTCTTATCTGATATGGAGGGACGTTTAAGACCTTATTTGTCTGGAATTAGGATTTCACCAGGCCTTCAATCCTCTGTCAGGCCCTGGTACAGCTGTAGATGTGGACAGCCATATTCAGCTAAATCTTGATTCCAGCTGCCATCACCATCCAGGAACATCCACAGCACACCTTGCCTTTCTGAAGTCCCTTTTTCCTCCTGCCCTTTGCTGCTTAAGCTGGAGTTGTGGCCCTTCCCAAACCCCAGTGCTGACAGCGTGGTCCTGTATCACCATGTTGTGTCACCTACATTAATTTGACTCCCACCTCACATTTCTTATTTTTATTCTGGTCCATTCTTCTCTCTCCTACTGTTCCATTGCTGGCCCATGTGGAGCAAGCAGAGTGTTTGCACAAATCTGGGATGCCTTCTTCTAGAGCATCATGTCTTGGGGGCATAGTGCCAGTGGTTGAAAATTCTCTAAAAGATGCCCTTCACTAGCTAAAATCCCATCTCCATGAACTCTACAAGAAGAATGGAGAGGACAGATTCTGAAAAAGACTGGATCCTTGGGTGTCCTCTGGCTGTGTGTGAACATGAGTTTTTATGATGTTCATAACCTGGCAGAAGTCATGGTTACATCGAGATACAGGCACCCACACACCCACAGACAAATCCTTGAAGCAAAGACCAAGCTCTGTTTCTCCTTGGCTCAGTCCTAGATTTCTAGTCCTGGCCTAGATTTCCCCTCAGACAATCCAGCCCAAACTGGGGGTGGATCATCTGTGGGACAGACAGTTGTGTAGTCAACTTCTACAGTGTCAATGCCAAGAAATTGTCCTACCTGAACTGCTTGCCTCAGGATGAGGTGGCTTTTCCCCTTAGAAGCCCCCCCCTTTCCCTCTGGTGGCTATAAAGGCAGACAGAGGCAGGCTGAGGTGGAAAATTGCCCAGTGGTTAAAGTCTGGTGAAATGTAAGTAACTGAAAACAGTGTTTTATAAGAGGAAACACTGCCTTAACACCAGTGCTTGCTGTGAGACCCACCTGTGACAGTGCAGGAATGGGGCAGGTCTCAGTTACATCCTGCCTCCAGGACATTTCTGTGCCAAGCTGGGGGTTCAGCTGCACTTTTATGATCATCTCCCAAAAGCCCTGCTAGTGACAGTGGGATTTTGGAGAATGGGAAAGAAGGATGTGTCCTGGGCCACAGTGAGATGTCCTCGGGGGACCCTGTCCCCAAAAAGTGCCTGGGTGAGTGTGGAACTCTTTTGGACAATTTCATCCCATTGCTTAGTGGGAAAATGGGAAAATATTACCAGGATGGGAGAAAATAGGAGAAAATGTGACAAATGGGAGAAAATTGGCTTTGTCCAGAGACATATTGCAATAACATTAAGGAGAAACATAAACAACAGCAGATATGGCAAAACTGGGAAGTTTTCATCCAAAGATGAAACTTTCTGGAGGCTGTGAAAGATGCCAAAACCCAAGAACGAAGCCATGACCACCCTTCTGGCTCTATTAGATATAACCTTGCCAACCTGGGTGATAGTACTGCAAGTGTCTCTAAAATTAGTATTTTCCTTAAAGCTTTGTTTGCTGCAGCCAAATAAAAAGCACCTATTAAAGAGTTATGATTATTAGGCCAGTCTCGTGATTTCTGTAGCCTGATGTTTTAAGGATTGTTGAATTGTTTCCCCTCTTTGGCAATCCTGTGGGTGCCAGAATACAGCTGGAAGCTCACACAAACCTCCAAGAGGAGCAGATGTGAGTGCTGGGTGTGCTGAGGTGCTGCCAATGCACATTATTTCAGCCAGGAGTTGCTTCCCCAATAACCTGAGATGCTGCAGTTTTGTGAATACCTACAGCTCTGAACTTCTATTTGAAAATAAAAATCCTTTTCTAATCCTCCCAGTTGTAGGGGAAAAGGGTTGACAGATTGGTTTGAAAGCTGTTTAAGCAACCCAAAAGCAGAAGGCCTATAAACCATATTAACAAAAGTAATATTTAAACAAGATTGCAAGTGTTTTGAAGTCTAATCATGCTCTGTGTCTAACTTGGCTGTGGCTGGGGTGAAGGTGATGTGAGAGAAGGAAAAATCATCGTTTTCTCTGCAGCTTAACTCTGCCTCTGCATCTTGTACATTAAAAAAAAACACATTTGGGACACCTTTCTGAAGTGTTTTCCAGGACTGAGGGCCAAGTGTGTTCTTGGAAAGGGCAGGGAAATTTTAATTTGGGTACAGAGTGAAATGCACAAGGCAAAAGGTGTGGATGGAGAGGTTACCTGGTGGAATGCAAACTCTAAAGGAACAAAAGGGACCAAGCATTTGCCATGCCTGGGGAAAGGTCTGAGCACAAATCTGATGAGGAGCAGCTGAGGGAGCTGGGGGCGCTCAGCCTGGTGAAAAGGGGGCTCAGGGGGGACCTTCTCACTCTTCACAGCTCCTTGACACGAGACTGCAGCCAGGAGGTGGGGAACAGGGTCTTTTCCCAGGGAACAAACAGGACAAGAGGAAATGGCCTCAAGTTTCCACTGAAAGGTGCTCAGGCACTGGCACAGGCTCCCCAGGGCGGTGGTGGAGTCACCATCCCTGGAAGTGTTCAAAAAACGGGCAGTTGTGATGCTTGGGGACACATGGTGATGGTGATGGGACACAAGGTGAACATGGTGATGGTGCTGGATGAACGGCTGGACTCAATGATCTTTGAGAGCTTTTCCAGCCTTAATGATTCCATGATATTATTCCATGATTATTCCATGATTCCCTGAGTGCAGATCCTCTGGCTTCTCTGAGGTTCTGCATTCACGTCCTGCCCCTCTACGTCTTGGCCTTTCAGGGATGTTTGCTGGCTCTGAAGGGCAGTGCAGGTTTGGAAGTGTTTGGAAACACTTTGGAGTGGCTTACTGGAAGCCCAGCGCTGCTTCTGGGAGTCTCTGGTTGGAGTTTGACTTTAGGGTCAAGAGGAGGTCAGATTTTTATCCAGGATCCGAGCACACAGCCCAAGCAGGCTCCATCTGACACCTGAGAGGACCCGGCTGCATCCCAACCCTTGACCTTGCCCAGATACACGGTGGGAACACTTGAGGGCCACTGCTGCTGGGTCTGACTACTCAGTTTGGCCCCAAGGAGATCTCTCAGCACTCCCAGGCCAGGCATTTGGTTCCATTGCTCCACCAGTACCCCCACAGACACTTTCACATGAAGCCCCAGTGGAAACTCAGCGAGGAAGGGAGGGAGGTGAAGAACTCTGCAGGAAGTTCTGGGAGCTGCCATGTGGACAGCACTGGGAAGTCTTTGATGCTGAAGTGATGAGGAGCTGAAGTAGGACATCCAGGAGAGACAAACCTTGGGGAGAAGCTGTCTTAACACCCCCCTGGCTACTCTGGACTGGAAAGACTGGAGGACTGAGTTCAGTGTCCCCACCTAATAACCTCTCTGCCCCCTTTTTAGGTCATGATCCTTGACATTTAGTATTTACTCAGAGCTCAGACTCTCAAGAAGGGCTTAAGCCAGTGGAAAATAATTTCAACAGCAGGTCAAGAGCCTGTAAAAATGCACATGACAAGAGGGACCCTCAGAGAAGGTGGAACTCGGTGTGCAACTGTCTGCCTGCCCATACTCCAGTTTGGAGAGGATTGGAGTAGAGAGCTATAAAAACCATTTGAAAGTGCAGGTTCCAGGTCCTTCAGGAGGCAAATGCACATTTATTTAAGGACTCAGACAAGGAAAAAGAAGAAAAAAACACCATGGAAGACCATGCATATCTCAGTGGCACCTCTGACTCTTGCATTAATTGTAGAGCCCTCCAATGATTTCCAAAGCCAGATTTTCATTCCCTGACTGACAGCAGTGCTGGTTTAACTGAAAATGCTCTTCAGCTACTCGGTGTAGGCAGGCATCCAGCCTGGGAAAGTGCAGCCAGGACACTGAATGTCTGTCAGAGGCCAGAACAGCTTTAACTACAGGTTTCCCTAACTCTGCTGCCTCTGGATTTTGTTTCTCTTTGCAAAATCAGGACAGGAAAATCCTTAAGTGTGTCCTGGCAGGATGATTGCTGTGAAGTGTCTTTGGGCTGCTGTGAAGGGCAAAAATCAATGTGACTCAGAGGCAGCAGGATCTCGCCCTGCAAATAATGCTGATGGAAGCAGGAGGGGAAGGGTGAGACTGAGGCACTGGCAGATCCTGGAGCGATGCAGTTCACTTTGGGAATGAGGAGTTCAGAGGCTGGTGGTGGCAAAGATCAATCAATACATCATCAAACAGGAGCTGACCCATAAAACAAACTGCTGCCACTTGGCAGAGAGACTGTGCTGGGACCTCCCAAAGAGACAGTGAAGAATGGAGCAGATATCTGACTGGTCTGTGTTGTGAATGACCAGTGCCTCGACCCTCCTGCTTTTGGCTGAAGGGTTCTGGTGGATCAGAGACCCCACTCATGGCCATAATGGAGCTGCACTGGTTTATACTGGTTAAGATCCACAGCTCCCAGCAGGAGTAAAAAGAGAAGCTGGTCTCTACTCTGTCTGTCTGGGAAAAAAACTTCTAAAAACTGTTTCAAATCAACTAGGATCAATAAAACAAACAGAACAGGAGAATGAAGGAGAGGGGTGGGACATGCGAGAGGAGACCTTCTGCAGGCTCTTGGATGAGCCCAGCCACATGGCAATGAGGACTTGCAGGAGAAGGGTGCCCAGAGGCTGAGGGATCCATCACCTGTGGTTCAGCTGAGAGGAAGTTTTGCACAAGTGCACAAAGGAGTTTGAAGGAGGCCCCTGTAGTGCCAGGGGCTTGCAGACCTTCTGAACCAACAGGGTCACGCTGCAGGGTACAGAGGAAAGGGTTAACACCTCCCAGATCTCAGTTGTGTTGGGAATGAAACAGAAAATCTGAAAGCAGGTCAGTACCTCAGCTGCTTCTGAATTCTCATTAATTTGCGTTCCCTTCTCATTTATTAATGGGCTGACTCACACTGTATTTGCTTTCCCTTTGCTGCAATTTGCAAAATTCCTTCTTATTCCCAATAGCCTTCTTGGCAGTGTTATTTTTCTCTGTTTTTCCCTGGCCTTTATCATTTCCTTGCCGGTCTTAGCTGAGTTTGCATATTCTCATTCAGTTCCCCTGGCTATTTCTTTTCAGCCTTTTTCTTTTTATCTTCAGGCCTCTTAAAACATCCCTTGGGGCTATCTCAGTGTCTCTGGGAGCAGCTGGGATTACCCTGCCACCCATCGTGCCCCTGAAGGGGATTTTAATAGCTCCACTCCCTTTTTCCTTCCAGTTCCACGTGGGGACTCAGATGGCCTTCCAAAGGCTTGGAAGCTCCCATAGTTTGGAGAAACCTGGGTTTTTCAGATGGGAACCACAGTCCTGAGTAGCCAGTGGAACCTGTGGAGATGCTGCTCTGTTCCTCACTGCTGTCTGCTCCCAAATGCTCTGTGGGTTGGTAATTGCTCTGGACAGGCTGGTTTCTTCTCCTGTGCTCCGGTCAACGCTGATCATCTCAAGGCTCCAGTGGTTCACAGCTTCCCCCTGAGGCAGCGAAGGGGCGAGCACCGATCTCTGCTCTCTGGTGCCCAAAAACAGGGAGTGGTATCAACCTGGGGCAGGGGAGGTTTAGGCTGGATGTCTGGAAAAGTTCTCCCCCCAGAGGGTGCTGGCTCAGCTCCCCAGGGAACGGGCACGGCCCCGAGGCTGCCAGAGCTCCAGGAGAGTTTGGACACTGCTCTCAAGCACAGGGAGGGATTATTGAGGTGTCCTTTGCTGGGCCAGGAGTTGGACTTGATGGTCCTTGTGGATCCCTTTTCCAGCTCAGGATATTCTGATTCTCTGATCTTGCTCTGCCTGTGAAGGATCCAAATCTTCCCCAACCCAAGAGTCGGGCAGCCTGTTACAGACGAGCCAAGACTGTGGCTCTGGCACCACTGCACGTCCTTTTGTCCCCTCATTTGTCTCAGTCCCAGTCTCTGCAGCCACACAGAGAGCAGATTCTGGCTGTCTGAGCCCACTGGGAAGGCTCTGGCTGCACAAGCCCACCACGAGGATCTGTGGCAGGATGAGCCTTTGGGGGCTCTACAAGGTTTGTTTTCCCAGAAGCTGAACAGCGTGGCATGCTGCGTGGCCGTTCCCCGTTTGGTGAGGTCAGAGGGGTGCTTTTGTAGGTGCCAGCCTCACCAGGGCTTCCTGGGTGCTCCCCCTCATTGCCCAAATTCACCCACAAGAGGGAGGCAGTGGCTTGTGGTGGCAGCTGCTCTGAGGGTCACGGGGGTCCCTTGTCCTGCAAGGGAAGAGCCAAGGGACAAGCATGGTCTTGCCTTGATGGCATTTATTTGTGTCAAAACGTGGAAAGATGTTGGTGAAAGATATTTTTTGACCCGAGTGAGGTTTCTGTCCTCTGCTAGGGCTGGGAGAGACTTACCATGGTGCTGTGCCTGTTAAAGAAGACTGCTCCTTCCCTGTGGCTCGTGTGGTCCTGTTGCCAGCAGAAGATGAGAGCTGGTAGGTACAGCCTTGATAGCCCTTTTCCCTTTGTCCAGAAATGTTGGGGTCAGAAGCACAGAAAATAAGCCCTGGCTCTGACACCCAAGAGAGCGCTGAGTTTCATGTAACACCATGGAGAAAGCTTTCAAAGTTAAATAGAGAAACTGGGAATGTGAGTGTGTAGGTTAGATAGAGTTTTCTTAAGTCACTGGGTGAGAAAGTTTAGGGTTTAAGCTGTATAAGTATTAGAATAAGAGACAATATGGATGGTTTAGGGCATTGTCCCTTTCTCCTTCTTCCTTCTGCATCCTCTTCTAAGGGTTTTTGGGTAATAATGAGTGATTGGATAAAGAAATCTGCAGTGCAGCACACAGGTGTTGGGTCATTGGGTCACTAAGAAAAATAACTTATTTGGCATTTGATTATTGGACAAATAGACACATAAATGACCTTGGAGAGATTCTTTGCTCTCCATTTTGCACCTATCTTAGTGTGTGTAGCTCCCTGTACTCTGTATATATGTAATATTGATAAGGAAAGAATAAACAGCCAAGCCTGAGCAAGAGAAAACAGCTTCTCTCATCAGTCTCAGTGCTGGGGGAAAGAATCCAATCACCAATGTTGCACCCCAGCACAGAAAGGGAGTGGAGTCTCTCACTGGGGATATTCCAGAACCATCTGAACACAATCCTCTAGCATGGCACTGCTGAGGCAGGCAGGTGGGACCCCATCATCCCACCGTGGTCCCTTTCAACCTGACCTAACCTGTGATGATCTCTCCAAACCTCCAAATCTTTCCAAACAATATTGTGGAGCAAAGGGCCCAAAGGGAAAGGCTGAGGGACTCCTTTGGATGTTTACCAAGCTGATCCCTTCAGCTGATGCTGTTCCTATGAAAAAGAGTCCTGTAGGTGCAGAAACTCTGCTCCACAGTCATGGGTCCAAGACAATAGCTCTGTTTCCAAATGCTCCTTGGACCCAGCTCCAGGCAGACAGGCTCCTGTGACAGCTCTGCCCCCATGAAACAAGACCAGGGGCCTGTTGAGGTAATGTGGTTATCTCTGTTCAACCCAGGTGGATCATCCTCTGTTCTGGTATCAAAATAACAGCTTCATCACACATCATTTACTCAAATGCCACCTGGAAAACTTCAGCTGTAAGCAAGCCCCTTTGGGAAGTTCAAGAGAAGTTCAGAGCAGCCAGGGACTTTTGTCCCAGCCCCTGAATCTTTCTATTTCTCAGAAGAGCCCCTGCTCTTTGGACACACACAGCTGTGAGGCTTTCCTGGCTACCACAGACAGAGTCAAAGCTTGAAGCTGCTGTCAGAGGGACCATCCCAGATTGTGCCTCCCAGCAGGCAGTGGGCTCTGGGGTCACCCATCCCAAATAAGCAGTTCATTCTTCCATGCAAAGTGGCCTCACTCTAGCAAAGGCATGGAGACTGCTTGCCATGGAGAGCTGTGACTCCAACAAAGGCTTCCTTTCTCTGAGCCGCCACACAATTGTTGGAGTTAAATAAATCTGTCAGGCACAAAGCAAACTGCGTTAAACAGCGTCCTCTCCCACTCCAGCAGGATAAAAGCCGGGCACTTTGGAAAGTGTTTAAAAACCATTTTTCATTCACTTGTGTTCACTCTTCCCTCCTGTTGCATCCTCATTGCGCTCACTCATTCAGGGGCTTGCACAGGGACCTGAATTGCTAACAGGGACAAAAAAAAAGCGTAAGGGGAATAAACCCAGTGTTAAAATTCATTCAGAGCTTCTATTATTTGGGACCGAAAGGGGAAGGTCCCTTGCAGGTCACTTTTAAATGTGTCTGTCTAGAGGCAAAGAGATTCAAAGTGCATTTATCATCCTTTTTTGTTGTTCACAGCAACCCAGGGATTTTTTTCCTGCTTTGTCTTGTGGTGGCTGGTACCAACAGGACTGGGCTCAGTGACTGTGTGAGGAAGGAGGGCTCTCCTCAGCCTCACACATCAGATTATGGCTGAAGAGCTGCAAACTGCTGGCACAGCATTGGTGGTGACATGCAAGGTGGAAGGGGCCTGGGATGAGCTGTCCCAAAATTCACCCAGGCTGCGGGGCAGTGAAACCCAGGCAGGGGTGGCTGCAGCCAGCTGGAACTCTTATGTGTAGGAATTCACCAAAAATAGGGTTTCAACAGGACCAAAAGGAGCTGTAAGTTCAGGTTCCAGTCATTTGGATGTATGTGAAAGTGTCAGCATAGTCCTGCTAGATGTTTCCAAGGTAAAATGTATCATTTCAGAAGTGCTGGAGTATTTCATTAGACAGCCTTGAAACATAACTCTTTTCCTATTTTCATAGGGCCTTTTTATTTAAAGCCTGACCCAAAGCAGGAGAACATGAAGCTAAACAAAAATATTGGGTGTCCCAAAGGGAAGTGTTCCTTTTGGGTTAAGGGGACAAATGATTCCAGGGAAACTTCTTGGGATGTTTGTGATCCCTGGGCTTGGTCAGGGAGCCTGACCCAAACTTGGGCTGAACTTGGGAGAAGCAACGGCTGCAGAAGATCAGCAGAGTCATGGCAAACTTCAGGGCTGGACAGCTGGTGAGAAGAGGGAGCCACATGGATGGGGGAGAGGAGCAGGGAGAGCAGCATGTGGAGGATGGCAGAGGACAAGAAGGAGAAGAGGAAGAGGCAGAGCTTCTGCTTAACTTCCAGTGGTGCAAGGACATGGTGGGAGAGCAAAAGGCAAAGCCCAGAGCAAGGCAAACTGAGGCGTGGGTTGGGAGGAGAGTTGGATGCTTTGGGGTTCCCTCTCTATTTCCACTGGGGGTTTTTCTGGGAAAAGGACCCATCACCCATGCAGGGGTGAGGTCCCTGAGGCTGGTTCAGCTTCACTGGGGCTCAGGACAGGAATTCAGTGTTGTGAAGCAGCCAGACTGTATGACCCAGGCTGTGTCCCCTGGTGGGTTATTAAGACAGGCAGGATCTGTCTGTCCACTGGGACAGAGGAGTCATGGGGTGGTCTCTTCCTACAGTTCAACATTCCAAAATCTTCATTTCCTCGCGTGTTTCAGGACACAGACGTAGGAGGGGTCTCCCTCCTCTGTGGCACATCTGGCTGGTGGCTGCTTAGACTTCACCCCACTAAACACAGTCTGGCTGGTGTCTGATTCCCTGGTGTCCCTTGCAGCCCTGGTGTCCCTTCCCACCCTGAGCAGCGAGGCCAACACTGTCACCTGTCAGTCAACAGTGTCCCCTTAGCTCCAGATCCCGCCCGTTCAGGTCCCCCCATCTCTTCCCAAACAGGTGGCTTCGAATTAATGAGGTGTAGGGATAGTTAGAGAGTTATAAATATCTTCTGAGATGATGAATTTTAATCAGGAGTCCCTAACGAGCACAAGATGAAATCAGGAATGAGAATGATGGTCCTCCAATGGATCTTCATTAACAATTCAAATGACTGAGGTCTTAATTAAAGGGCTCGTGATTTAGCTGAGGGATTACAGATTGCCCAGGGGGAGAAATCAAAGACTTCAACCCCTTTTTTTTACAGAAGGTAACGAGCTTTTAAATTAGACTTTTTTAAGGAAAAAAATTATATATATATACATATATATATATAACAAAGCCTTGCTGTTTTATCTGGCTGCTTCACTGATTTAAATGATGGTCAGACCTTGAAGTGTGCAACCTTTGGCTGACAGCCCCCCATCTCCTGCTAGTACCCACCCCTCCTGTCACTGCCTCACCTCCACTGAACACTGACCCTTGGGCATGGACAGCATGGGGGTATCCCTGTTCCTCCTGGGGAATGCTCCAGGGTTCCCTGAGGCCAGGGAGATGTCAGTAGGAAGACAGTGAGATGAGCCCAACCTCCCATCAGCTTTATGACTCCCCCTCTTTGCTTAGTTGTTCTGAAATGTGTTTTCCTAGAGGAAAATGCTGCAAATATTCAGATTGTGTGTGTGGAAAGTGTCAGGATATAGAAAACCAGGGGGATTTTTACACTTGTAATATGTTTTCATTGTCTGTCTCAGGCCTGTTGCCTGTGGCACACAAGGCTCCAGGCAGCAGGAGGAATTAACTCTTAGGGAAGCACTGATGTCTGCAACACCAAACCCAGCAGCTGTCCCTTCCTAGGACAGAACAATCCTCTTGTCTCTGTTCCTACTGTTCACACTTGGTTTGAAGGCAAACCAGCAGGAGGAATTAACTCCACACAAGCATCTTGTGAGAGATTCCAAGTCAGAACTAAAATTTAATAGGAAAATTAAAATAAAGGCAACAGTACTGAAACACGGGCTTAAACGGAAAGAGTCAGAATACAACCTGACAGCCTGTCAGTCAGGGTGGTAGTGGCAGTACAATTAAATGGTGGCTGCAGTCCTGTTGGAGTGATGAACGTGGTTTTGTTGAGGTGTTGATCCTGTGGAAAGGTCTGGGTCCAAACAGGAGGGTTCAAACTCATCCCCTCGTTGGAGACCACTGAGGTTTTGGGGGATTTGGACACCTCCCCTGCAGCAGAACAGGTGGGAAGTGCACACAGCAGCTTTGGTTCTGCAGAAGAGGCTTGTCTCCCATCTCTTCTCGTGTGGATACTGGGACAGAGGCATTATCTCAACATCAGGACTGGTTCTGCTGTGCAAAAAGCCCTGGAATTTTGGGGGTTGGGGGGGTGTGGGGGGAATTTCCCAGGAATACAGAAGGAAAGAGGTGAATGGGGATGAAGAAAAGATGGATGAGGAGCATTGGCCCCTCCCAGCTGCAGAATCCTGATGATTTTATCATCCTCAGTGCGGCAGGTGTTTTCCAAAGTCAAGGAGACCAGTCTTGTCCCAAAAAGGGGAGGACAAGAGAATGGCCTAGGGCTGAGATTTGGCATTAGTCAATATTAATAGAGATATTAATGACTTTTAAGGTAATCACCTCTGTTTTTTTCCTCCTCTTGCTCATCCATTCAAGGCTTGGTGACCACGTGCCCTTGTGAGATCTTTGGAAGGGGCAGCAATCTCCTGCACGAAGGGGAAAGCTGTCTTTGTGGGCTTTGTGGACATGGTCCTTGTGGGCATGAGGAAATGTTTGCCAACAGCATTTGGGTCCTGGAAGATGATACCAGAGAAGGTGACCCAGCTTGGGACCTGCAAAGGGATGCTGGGATCAAGCCCGACCCATTTTCCTGTAAATGAGCCCTGTGCTCATCAGAGCCCCTCTAAAAACAGCCCCATGCATTCAGAGTGACGTTTCCCCCAGTGCACCCCCCTGCCAGACCCCCACCTGCCCGTCCTGTTGCAGAAACACCTCCAGGGTGGTGCCAGTGGTGCTCCCACCGCCACCTGCACCGACCCCACCGCCGTCCCCACAACCTGAGGTGCGAGGGTGACTTCACTGGCGGCCCGGGGCTGGCTCAGGAGAGGCAGCAGCTGCGGGTCTGGCTGGGACTTACACCTATCACTCTGTAACTTCTGACAGAGGCTGGATTTGCTGAAATGTTCACTGGATTTTTTCCAGCCTGCTGGGGCCCATAAATCTTGCTGTGTAGGGGCTGCTTCTGCTCCTTTCCCTTGGTGAGCAGGGCTGGTATTTTTCTTGGAGGGTGAGACTGGTTGCAACCCTCCTTCCAGCACCTGCTGCTCCACCTCGAGCCGCATTCCTGAGCAGTGGTGGAGAACGGATCTGTCTCCGCCAGTCGGGGACACTGTGGCCTCTGAGCTGGCCCTGCTCCCCCCCAGACCCCTGCAGCAGGGCAGGGAGGGGGTGCTGGTGCTCCCTCTGCTCCCACAGAAACCCACTCTGTCCAGTCACCAACCTGTCTGAGAGCTGGAGAGCCTGGCTGAGCCTCTGTCAGGGTCAGGACTCTGAAGACCATCCCTCACTGCTCTTTCTTGGACAGACGGGTCAGGAACAACTCGTGAATGCTGAATGTCCCGTTCAGCATCGATTCCCAGGGAACTTCCCTGGCTCAGCTGGGAGTACCACGTGGAGCACGGCTCAGGCTGTTCCACGGGACTCTCCTTCCCCTCTAGACATGGAGAGTGTGCCTGTGCCTCTCCTCTGGGGCTGAGGAGATCTTGGTGCTGCCATAGGGAGCTCCCAGATCCCAAGAAACAATCTGTGCTTCCTGACATGGAGGATCTCTCCCCCTGCCCTGCATGGGCCACCTCGATCTGCAGGTGGGCAGAGCTGCACCCACAGGATCAGCTGGCAAGAAGAAGGCAGGTGAGTGGGCTGGGGCAGCTCTGCATGCCCATCATTTAACATTTCTCTCACAGACTGGGATCTGCAACACCCTAGATGCTTTTCATCCATTAATCATTTACCAGTACCTCAACCACACTCCAGAGCCCACCTTTGAATGAGGAGATCTGCTCTGGCCCTCCTTGTGATGCACCAGAGAATTGTGGTGCCACAGCTTCAGCACTGAGAGAATGTCTCCCTCACTTCTCCTGGGTCACCTCTCAGCACAGCCCTCTTGCCCACCATCACCTGGGCAGTTTTCCCTGTCATCAGCATTCTCCAGGTCCCCGAGGTCTCACTGTCACGTAGGTGTGTGTCACAGCAGCTGGTGAGCACAGGGATGCTGGGTGAGCCTCGGGCTCTTCCGAGGCCACCTGGGACGTGCAAAGGGAAGTGTGTGCATGTAAAAGAGGGCACTGAGGTGCACCCTTGGGCAGTGAGTGGAAAGCCAGCCCTGAAGACCTCTTCCTTTGCTGGAATCGTGTTACATGCCTCACTGTAATTAGCCTCTGGCTTGCCTGGAAGAATGAGCAATTGTTTCAGTGATCTGCCACAGCAGAGTTATGGGCATGTCAGGCTGGCACAGGGGGGCTGTAAAACCAGATCTGCCTGAACCACAGCCATCGTTTGTCAGAAGGAAACCACCTGGCCAGAAAAAAAGGGGATTTATTTGCCTCTTCCTTCATCCCATTCTCACAGGCAGAATGTCGGCTCTGTTACAACCCGCCCCAGGAGGAGAAGGTAACCCAGATTAAGAGATTCCTTGGGGTGGATTAGAGTGAAATAACACTGAATGATCAGTGCTTATAAATGCATATATATGGAGGGCTTATTTTACAACACTTTGGTTTCAATGGAAAATGGTTATGTAGCTGATTTGGTTATTATCTGCAGTAATACAGGAGCATAAAAATAACACTTAAGAAGATGTATAAGGGAAAAGAAAAAAAGGATAAGCACAGAATGGTTGTTATCACCCAACAACCCAACCAGTGACAAAACCTGGTTGTTGTAATTTTGATGTAAGTTGGTCAAAGTGATGTTCACAGTCTTGATCTGTCAGGGATGGAGGAAGGCTGCAAAATGCAATATTGAATGGGTTAATATATGCTCAGGCTCGGTGGGAACAGCCAGGTACCTCCCCTGGGGAAGAGAGTTCTATGCTGCATGACTTAACAGGTGGATCACAGGAATTTTGAGGTTCTTTGATGGTTTATGACAGCTTTTAAGACATGACAGCTGCTTCTCTTGTCATCTTAGCTGAGCTAATTACAGCTCATCAGAAAGGGATTAATAACTTCAGGTTTATGTATGGATGTCCTCAGTACTTCCCTGGAAGGGAGTTTTCACACCTGAGCCAATATGTAAGGGAGGACATGATAAAAAGAAATATCCTGCCTCTAAGAATCTGCTCATTATTGGCCTCTTCCCATATCTGTCTCAGAGCCCAGCTCATCCCCTCGGGATCTGTGTGTGTTCCCCTGGGCAGTTACTTTGGGCATAGTCAGCAAAGCATTCGCTGCTTTTGCCAGTGGCCAATTGTTTTGCATCATTAACCATTAACATTCCAGCCTCTCACAGGCTCTTCAGGGAGTCTCCATCCCTTGCTGCTGCCAAAAGCAGCATTTCACACCCTGTTCAGCTCCATTCCCTGGTGCTCCTTACCCAGCATCATGCTCTCACAGATATCCTAAAATCCTGCACCTTTTGGCCACAGAACATCCTGCATTTTTCTGCTGTTGCACAGAGACAAGTCAGGAGTTTTTTGTTGATGTCACATGTCTGTTCTCCTGGCTTCCTCTGCATGGAGATGGTCTGCCTCTGCAGTGGTTTAACTGGGTAAATACCCCACAGTTTGCCCAAATTTTTCTGTTCTGTTTGTTTCCAGGGATATGTCATTGGAAGTGTTTGATATCCAGCTGCAGCCATGGATCATCTCCAGCAGTGTGACTTCTGTGGCTTTTCGATCAAGCATCACCCATTAAACATTGTGTGCCAGGAAAAGGTCATGTAACAGCTCTGCAGGGAGCACACCTTGTTCCCCAGCTCTTCCTGTAAAACATCAGGTGTCTTACAAGTGAATCAAGGATTTGGGATGCAACTCCATTCAAATTTAAAAGCGGATTCACTTGAGCTGCTGAATTTGACCTGAGAAATTCAGCCAAACTCCTGGTCCTAATGCACTGCAGAGATCTGGTGAGACCTTCCAGCTCCTGCCACCTTCTGCCCACATCTGTCCCCCTGTATCTGACCCTACTGCTGCTGGTGCACGGGGCCACCACTGTGTGCCAGTTTGGATGGCCAGTGCATGACAAAATCTGGTCTTGTGGTAGGTGACTCATTTGGGCCTTAATCCCATTTCTACTCCAGCTATATTTTTAGTTCCCTGTTTTGATGGATGGGCTTGTTAGCCTTATGTTACTCATGAAACATCTTTCCTTCGTGTCTTCTGATTAAAAAATCTCTCAGTTTCATCTTTTTGGGAAACAGAGGGCTAATTGCTGCAGCTTCATTTAAGCTCTTCGGCCTAAGCTAACAAAAAAACCCTAAGCATGGTTGATTTCAAATCCAGAGCTACCTGGCCACCATCTTTCCTACAATGAGGAGTGACACTCTGCTCAAGTGTTGGTTGTCTGTCCCTCAAGCCCCTACTTGTCTGGGGACTGCCAGCACACCAGGGTGCTCTTTGGGAACATTCTGTGGTCTGGTAGTCACAAGGGCTGGATTCAACAAAAGGCTGGGCTGGTTGATGTGTGTTTGTGGTGCCCCCATCTGCTCTGTTGAGTACCCACCACGTGAACATCTGCAGCTGAGTGTCTCACCACAGGTCAGCTTGGCCAAAGGCCACAGAAACTCTCTTGCCCAGTGCTGGGCAGTGGTGACACTGCTCAGTTTGTGCATGAGGGGCTGCTGGTTGGAGCCATCAGCCTGTCAGCAGGAGATGGGCTTTCCAGACTGCTGGCACCAGAAGAAACACTTTGGAAGGGCCTCTTGTACAGCTTACACAGCTCTCTGGGAAACCTCCTTGGAGAGAAGCAAAAACTAATGGAGGCTGATGAAGGGTAGATTGATGAATGTAGATGATGAAGCTGAAGGAGGGCAGTTTGAGATGGGATATGTGAAAGAAATTCTTCCCTGTGAGAGTGGTGATACCCTGGTACAGGCTGTCCAGAGAAGCTGTGGCTGCCCCTGGATCCCTGGTAGTGTCCAAGGCCAGGTTGGACAGGGCTTGGAGTCACCTGGGATGGTGGAAAGTGTCCCTGTCCATGGCAGGGGGTGGGACTGGGTGGGCTTTAAGGTTCCTTCCAACCTGAACCACTCTAAGATTTTCTGATTCCATGAAAAATGAGGACCATTGCCTAAGGAGGTCAAGCAACTTGACTTATCCCAAAGTGAGTAGTGTGTGCTGGAGAGGTGCTCCAAAGGGATGCAGCCCTTCCTGACTGGATGAGCAAGGATGGGTGCCTGTGCCTCAGCTCTGATCAGTCTCCTTGAGTTTGGCCAATAGTTCTGGAACCAGCTGAGGAACAGCTCCAGCACTTTCCTGCCTTTGGTGTTTCCAACTGTGGCCCACATTCTACCAACCTGAGCCCAGTCCCATGTGTCATGTACGGGATATACAGGGGACAAAGTCTGTCCCTAGAGCTGAGACCTCCCCTTGGGTTCTGCCTGGTGGATCAGAGAGACACAGTAAGTCCTCCAGAACAGCTTCATCTCCTGCTCAGCTCCAGCTGGATGAGCAAGGCAGGCGAGCTGCAGGTGAGCATGTGTCAGAATACCGAGGCTGGAGGGTTTGAGGGGGCTGGATTACAGTGTACACCCAGACTGGTGTTTCAGAGTGGCTGGAAGCGCTGTTTGGTGTTTGCTTCCTTTCTTTCATCACTTTCAGATCCAAAGAAACAGCTGAAACCTCTGGAAACATCAAACTTAAAAGGAGAAAAAAACAAACCAACCCAAACCTAAAACTAAAGATCAAGAGATCTTGAAAGGCTTTATCTTCCAAGAATCTGAGGTTATTTTTGGGAAGGCAGATGGGGCAGAGAAGCAAAAGGCAGCAGATAGCCCCTGCTTCTGGTCCCACTGGGCTGTGGGTACCGTAAGGCCAGCCCGTATCTTGGATCCAGCTGGGCAGATCCCAGGCTGTGAAGAGCCAAGACTCAGATTTATTTCTGCAATTTCCCATTATCCGAATGTCCTGCTGGAACAGCACCAGAACACGGTGCTGGGAGTTTTGTAACGCTGTTTTCTATGGCTGTGCGTGGAGCCTGAACATCCCACACCCACCCCAGCTTCCTGCCTCAACCAAAGTGTCAGATGAGGCCAAAGAGGTATTGCCTCGTGGAGGCTCCAGAGCCAAAGGCAGTGATGGTGTGGAAGGAGCCCTCTAAGGTGTGAACTTAAAGCATCAAAAGAAGGTTTTCCCCACATAAAAAAGCTTTTCCCACAGTTCTTTGCACCCCCACGTTACTGTACCCCAGGTCTATGTACCCAGTGGTCTGTGGGCTGTCCCTCCCCTTTTGTCCTTATATGTCCTTTCTCTAGAAAGTTCTCCCTTCCCTGCTTCCCCATTGGCCCCAGTTTGCTGCAATGCCCCGCCCCTGTGATCCCATTGGCTCACCCTCTCCCTGGCCCCGCCTATGCACCACTTTCCCCTGTTCCTATTGGACCCTGACCCTCGGCTCCACCCCCCAAGCCCATCCCTGGCCCCTCCATCGCTCCCTGGCTTTGTTCCTGGAGCCCTTCAGTGTGTGGCTGCAATGAACCCCACTGGAACTCCACACAGAGACCTTCCCTGGCTATGGGCTGGGGCTCAGCAATCTGTGGTGTGAGTGTGAGTGTGTGAGTGTGATTGTGTGTGATTGTGTGTGTGAGTGTGTGAGTGTGAGTGTGAGTGACTGTGTGTGTGGATGTGAGTGTGGCCTGCCCAGACATTTCCTCTCTGGAGGTGCTTTTGGGAATGCAGCATCACCTGACCACCACCACCACCTGACACTACATTGCCTGTCCTGCAGCACCCCAGATATTCATGTCCAAGATAAATGGAAGCTCCCCCCAGTGTCACTGAGAGGTGAGGGATAGTGGGATGCTGGCCCTGGAAGAGGGGATGTGTCCCAGCTTCATTCCTTTTTCCTAGGGTGAATGTTTGGATCGGGCAGCGTGATTTGACCTTGGCTGCAACTCTGCCTTGCAGCTCTGTGAAAGTTCTTCCTTGCCTCTCCAGAAATATTTCTCCTGTAGGGAGCCAGGATCTAGTCACAAATTATGAAATAAGGCAAATTGCTACCCATTTGCCCCAAAATTAAAGCTTCTACAGCGAGAGACATTAAAAACATCTCACCTCAGGGAAAACTGTGCAAGTGTGGCTAGCAAAGGGTCAACTCCCACCTGCATTTGAGCTAAAGGCGGAGGTGTGATGTGCTCCCCTAATGCAGAATACATTTCTGCAGAATACAGCATCACTTAGTGCAGGACCCCTTTCCACTGGGGGCACACAGGGTTGTCTGCAAAGCACCTTTGGTGTGGCTAGGTGTGACAAAAATCACCTGGCTGGCCAGGAAAAGCCCATGTAGGTTTTGCAGGTAGAAGAGCTGGGCAGCAGCTGCTATCTAAGGAGAAAATCTCTGTACATCTGCAAAATAACACTGTCTGCAGTTGAGAGGTTTGTCCTAAAGGGTTTCTGAGGTGTCACAAAGTGGGCTTCTTGGGTGGGTTTCGTTCTCTGTGGGTTTCTGCATGGGACACATTATTCTGGTTTAAAGAAAAAACTGGTTGGAAGCTGTCACCCTTCCCTCTGAACTCCAAGACACTTCAGCAAAGGCAGATGAGTGTGTGTGGCCCAGGTGTCTCTCCCCTGGCCCAGAAGGAGCGTGCTGGCTGCTGGGGGAGCTGCTTTGCTGCTCGGGATGCCTGTGGCTGCCACACAGGTTGCACAATCCTGCTTGGCACCTCCGGCTGCGGGGTTGCAAAACACAAAGCTGTCCATGGCAGTCACGCTCCAGCAACTCGGCCGAGAGCTGACCTCATCTGCCAGGGCTGCCAGGCTTTCCAAAAACTGGTAAGATACTGACAACAAGGGTTTTAACAATTAAATTGTGAAAATCCTTATTTCCTCCTGAAAACTGGGCAAAACCTGCAGCTGCTGCAATGCCCCTGATATTGCGGATGTCAAGGAACACACGAAGTGTTGGATGCTGGCACGGAGAGGGAGGGATGGGGAGAGAAAGGATCATTTTTCATTAATAAAGCACCTGCATGTGTGCACATAAGGCCCTGCTGTGGTGGGGATTGGGGCTGTGCCGTGCTGGGTGGCTGTGCCAGCTCCTATCCCCAGGCAGGGCTGTCCCGGTCTAATGTGGCCAGGAGCAATCCCACACAATTATTATGAACAAGTGCTGTTTTCCTTGGAAATAAAGGGCCTTCTTTTAAAATATCCCATTTTTATGAAATATTGTTTTTTCTGTGGCCAAGTTTGATTAGGATTTTTTCCAAAAAATTATGATTTTTTTTTTAAAGTTTTTTTTTTTTTTTTTTTTTAATCTGAAACTGTCCCAGAAAACTCCATCAGAGAGAATGGAAAGAACATGGAAAGAGCAATGTGTCTTCTGCTCTAGTGCACCCAGCCTTGGTGTGATGAGTAACCTTGGCTCATTTATCTGAGGCCCTGGCACAGGTTGCCCAGGGAAGCTGTGTCTGCCCCATCCCTGGGAGTGTTCAAGGCCAGGTTGGATGGGGCTTGGAACAATCTGGGATAGCGGAAGGTGTTCCTGCCCATGGCAGAGGGTAGAAGGAGATGAGTTTTAAGGTTCCTTCCAGCCAAAAGCACTCAATGACTCTATATAGTCAGTAATGTTGTAATAGAACAGGGGGAAACCACACAAAAAAGCAAAATCCATCAGATGCAAAGCACCAGCACCCACCACAGCATGTCCTGCACTCTTGCCTAATGTGCAGAAACTAGATTAGGAATATCTCCCAGGAGGGGAAAGTGAGAAAACCTCTTTCTGCTGGGCTAGCTTCTCCCACACAGGGAGAAGGGATTTTTAAACTGGTGTGGGATTGCTTTCCCGACCACATAGCAATGGCTAGGGTTCTCTGTGGCATTAAAATTGACCTCCTGTGCTTTGCATGGCACAATTTGTAGGCTGAACTTCAAAGCTATTTGACTGGGCATTACAGAGTTTCCTAGAAAATTTTAGCATGTGAGCTTGGCGTTGGCACTTCACGGCGATAAATAAGCTCAGTGCTGGTGCTTTCCATCCCCAACACTGTGAGTGAGAACATCAGGGGTTTCTCTTTCCTGTGAAAAGCCCATAAACCCACCAGGTAATTAATTTTCTGCTTTTGAGGAGAGCTTAGTCTGGCAAAGAGTTCAAGGCAGGAGCATTAGCAGAGCTCAGCTTCCGCTGAACCCTAGGAGAGATGGATGTACCTTCTCCTAGGGGCCCGTTCAGCTGGGAGGCAGCAGTAAAAGCAAAACAGGCTTCCTAACAGGAATTGCATCCTGAGTCATTACTTTCAGATACTTGAGTGTCAGCCAAGGACATACAGTGAGCGTGTCCCAGTGTGAGCCCTGTTGATTTTATTGTCCTGTTATTCCTCAGTGCACGAGGTCGCTGCCTGGGGGGTGTCGGGGGGAGGCTGGGGGTTGTTTCTGCCCCTCTCATTGTTGCAGTAGTCATCCTGAGGGAGCGGGGTTACAGCTTTCTCCACGTGCTAGGATCACTGACCTGCAGTTGTGTGTGAGGTGACTCGATGAAAGAAAAACACACATTTTGCCAAGTCTTTTTGTGCTGATTGCTCTTCATTGACAACCTGCCGCCTGTGCCCCAGTCAGCTCCTTGTGCAGGTGGGGTTGGCTGGTGGCAGCAGGTCACCGTGGAGAGCAGCAGCTCTGGGTTCGTGGGCAACTCGTGGCAAACCCAGGTACTGCTCACAGGTCAGCTGGGATAAATGGTCACTCAGGTCAGCTGGGATAAATGGTCACTCAGGTCAGCAGGCCAGGCTGTGCTGCCCAGCACGCGCTCCCGTGGGTCCCCTCTCAGGGCCATGCCACCTCTTGTCCCCAGGAGTGTGAGCACCAGCCACCTGTGAGCACCTGGTGGGCACTGCACGGGCTGGGGGGCTTCGTGCCTGGTCCAGGATGGGTCCCTTTCTCAGGCCTGGCCTTTTGCTGCTGCTGCTGCGGTGGAATCACAAGTCAGGGGTTTGTTATTACCCAACATAACAACACTGCACATCACCTTGGGGACAAATGCCTGTCTGCGAGGAGTGACACATTTTCCCTCCGTGGCTGTCCCTTCTGTCCCTGCCTTTGCCCCATCCTGCTGAGCCAGGAGTGCAGCAAATGCCTCTGCAGCAGCTTGGTGCATTTTTTGGGGGCTGGTGGACCACTCCCCCTGTGCCGCCCGCTGTGTGTAAGTGTTTTATTGTTTGCCTGTTGAGGTGTGAATGAAGTAATGGGCTTTCTCAGTCACTTCATCCGTCTCCGGCTGACAGCTTTGCTTAGACACATTGTGCTGTGCTGTATAAACCCTGTCACCTTGCCATCTCCAAACAGACAGCTTCCTCTGGGAAACTGTAATCAAGCCCTCCTGAGCACTCAGCTAGCACTGTCCACGGCTCGTAAATCACAGCAACTTTCCTGGAAAATGGTGAGAGGAGACAGACGGAGCGACACGCACGCACCCAGCCGTAGGGTCCCACGGCTCCCGGGCAGGCGCCACGGGCGGCAGGGCTTTCCGGGAAGGAGGGAAGCTTTGGCTGCTGAGGTGAACGTGCCTGGATGGGTCAGGAGGACCTCAGCAAGGTGAGGAAATGTCTCTGCTGACCCCCAGCACTGCACAAGCAATTGGCACTGTCGTAGCAGCTCTGAGGTTGGAAGTGAGCCTTTTGGGAGCCAGGGCTGATCCACAGGCCGTGGGGATGCTTGATGGGGTCACTGCATAAACCTCTCAGCACCAGGAGAACAACACACGGGGATTTTCTCCGTCCCCCTGGGTTTAAACAGTGTGCCAAGGGGACAGAGGGCTGCTCCTGTTAGCAATCCATGCCTCTCCCTCAGTTATTTTGGGAAGGATGCTCAGGCAGATTCAGCTGGGTGCTGGTTTGGAGTGACCTGGTCACTGTGATGAGTTGCCACCACCAGTCCTGGAGCTGCACAGGCACAGATGTATCCTGTGGGACTGGCTGTCCTGATCAGTTGTGGAGATGTGGTTCATGGTTTTGCCCTGCCAAGTGCTCACTTGTCCAGGGACACTTCAGCTGGAAAAAAGCACCCTGCTCTTCTCTCTCATTTTTATCAGCTGGCTTGGGAATTTCGGGTGCATGGAAACAGAAGCAGGATGGGAATGATTCTTTCAGCATGGCTGGAGAAGGTTTGTCCTCCTGCTGAAGGGACCAGACTGCCACTCCCTGACAGAGCTCCGTTGCCATCAGTTTTGGACAACAACAAGGCTTTATGTATGAATCAAAGTCCTCATTTCAAGCCCCCTTTTCCCTGCACTCCATCACCAGGCTATCAAGTCATCCTTTGCCTGAGTCCAGACTTCTGGAAAAGGCTCTGAGATCCACAAAAGAGACCAGCAAGCTGCCTATTTTGTAGAAGATGAAGGCAAGTTGCTGGTCCGGCACAGCTGGTGGGGAGGCACAGATCTGGCCCGGGATGATGGAGCAATAAATACCAGCGAACAGGAAAGGACACAGGCCCAAGAGGAGTTGGGGGTCTCTATGAAATGCAAGAGGACTTTCTGTCTCTTTTCAGAGCCTGCAGCAGCAGGCTGAGGTTGATCTGGAGCACAGTGCATTAGCCTGGGATTAGAGGGCTAATGATCACCCACCAGGGCTGTCATCCCTCAGTGTGACAGATGCTCACAGGTTCTGCTGTCACGGTCCTGGAGGATGGACCAGTGTGGCTGGTGTGTGTGTGTGTGTGTGGGGAGAAGCAGTGAGCCTGGGCCCCGAATTCCCAGCCCAATTCAGGAAACCATCAGCGTGATATGCAGCCCTAATTAGGCGAATAAACTTAGTAAAGAATTCAAACATAAATTTGCTCTTGCTGATTTCGGGCTTCGCACACGTTCACCGAGTGGACGGGTTCCCCCAGGACCCTGGACTGAGATCTGCACTGTCTCTGATTTATAAGGTCCTCTTGGACATGCTAAATATAGTATTAAGTGTAATAAATGCAGATCACGTTCTTAAATATTCTGTGATTTATGCCCAAGCTCCTTCCCCTGAGAGCAGGGCTCATAAATCCTCTGTGCAGATCTGTAGGAGAGTGGGGAGCACTTTCCTCAGGCTGGTTGGAGAGTTAATAAGCAGGAAGGGACCAGCAAGCATGAAAGGGAGCAGGGGAGAAAAGCCAAGGTAGGGAGGGTCAGAGAGAAATAGGAGGGAGCTGTGGTGAAGGAGGGAGGGTTCCCATTGCCCTTTTTTTTGGGGTGTGTGGCACCCTCTGTTGGGCAGCAGGATGCCAGGGTGCTTCTGCTGGGAAAGGATGGCTCCTCCACGCCAGGCAATACGGCTCTAAAGGAGTCTGTGGAACAGCCCTGAAGCTCTTGGCACTTTTCTGTGGCTAGGATAATGTGGTTCTGCTTTGCAGGTTGGCTTGGCTGAGCATCCTTCTTTGCTGGCTTAAAATTGTCATATCCTACTGGCACGGGCTGCTCTTTGCCTCCTTTCTCCACGCAGCACCCAGCATGAAGATTAAACAGGGGAAATGCTGCCACGAAGGCTGGAGGATGTGCTGGGAAACCCTGGAACCCATCTGCAGGGAATGGGGTGGCACAGCCTGGGAATGGATGTCTCTGGGGATGCCCAGCACAGGTCTCCACCCTTCCCCTGGGGACCACAGTGAGACCTGCATGTCCTCTGCTAGGTGAGGCAGCTCTCAGTGTGTTAATCCCACCGCGGCCTGGAGACTAGGGCTGCTGCTGGCAAGGGCTGAGGGGTGTGGAACAAGGAAAGATGCTTTCCCTGCAGGGCTTTTCTCAGCTGAACTGTCTTAGTGCAGCCAGCAGGACCAGGAAAGTAATTCTTCCCTTGTCCTTGGCACTGGTGAGCTGCACCTTGAGTAGGGTGTCCAGTTCTGGACCCCTTAATTCAGGGGATGTTCGAATGCATCCAGAGCAGGGCAACAAGGCTGCTGAAGGGCTTGGAAAAAATGTCCTATGAAGGACAGCTGAGGGAGCTGGGGTTGTTTAGCCTGGAAAATAAGAGGCTCAGGGGAGATGTTACCTCTCTCTACAACTCTCTGAAAGGTGGCTGTAGCCAGCTGGAGGTGGGTCTGTTCTCCCAGGCAAGCACTGACAGAATGAGAGGACACAGGCTTAAGTTGTGTCAGGGGAAGTTTCGGTTAGATATCAGAAGAAAATTCTTCACTGAAAGAATGATTGGGCAATGGAATGGTCTGCCCAGGGAGGTGATGGGGTCACCATCCCTGGGCATGTTTAAAATGAGACTGGAGGTGGCACTCAGGGCCATGGTTTAGTTGATGAGGAGGTGTTGGGTTAGGTCATAGGTTGGACTTGATAATCTCAAAGGTATTTTCCAACCTACTTCATTCTGTGATTCTGCAATTCTTCGAATTTGTGTCTGCTGATGTACTCCTTCTTCACTGTTCTCTCTCCTTTTCCAGCCCTAGCCACCTCTTTTGTTTCGTCCTAGGTGTGATTCCTTCTCTTTTGTTCCTCATAGTCTTATGACAAGATCCAGACTCGTGCACACCAGCCCATCACAGACCTTCACTCTCCTCCCTACCAACCACTGACCTTCTCTTCCCACCCCTTCTCCAGAGCCCGTTCTCCATCCCCATCACTGAGCACACCAGCTCCTCACCCCGGCCTCTTCTTCCCATGGGACCACGCTCTCCAAAGCAGCTCAGGCACTGTCTTGGCAGGACCAGCAGCTAAAATTGTGTCTCCCATCCCCATCTTGCAGTTATTCCTCACTCCACCCTGTGAGGAAGCAGCCTAGGATGAGGTGTGCTATCTGATGGGAAAGCAGGATGGGAAGGCTTGCAAGTTCAGAAAAGGAACCTCTGGGCCAAACGGGAAGGGGACCTGCTTGAAAGAGCCTCACAAAGAGAGGAGAAAGGGGTGGGGTGGGGAAAAAGAAATGGAAGAAGTAAAAAAATAAAGCTGTGGCTGGACATCAGTGTGCCCTGTGGAGAAAGGTTGGTTTGTGATCGTGGACCGTGCTTCCCGAGGAGGACAGGAGGGTGATTTATCTGCAGGAGCAAGGGATGGGTCAGGCAGAGCTGTGAAACACAGATTTGGTCTGAGATTTTTTCCAGCTAGCCCTGGACATGAGGGAGGCTGTTGTGGGACAGAGAGGAGTCCGCAGTCCCTTTTTTGGGGGGTGATTGTCCCAGTTTGTCTCCTTGGAGCAACGAAGGATAATCCCAGGGTGCAGCTTCATCACTGCTCACCCACAGCTGAGGCAGGAGGACTCGAGTGGGGCCAGTGCTGCAATGACCCTGCTCTGTGCTGACGATTTCCAGTAAAAATCCATCACGATTAACACATTGGATTTGTCACAGCCTAGACTTTCATGACAAAAAACATGACTTTTTGGGTTTTCTCACAAGAAGTCATGTTCTTTGTAATCTAATAAGCACTGCTCCCCCACAGTCCTTTACAAACTCAGCTCTGTTTGGTTCCTGGGTCGTCACAGATGGGAAAATGACCAGAGCTGTGAAACACTTTCATGCCATTTGTCAAGTTTTATTAAATGGCTTGGAATATTTTTATTACCAAACAAGGGTTTCTCAGTGGGGTTTGGGACCCTGCATGGGCCCTGCTCCATCTCCAGAGCTTTTGTGTGTTTTTTGTGACTCTTTTCCCCTCTATTGCCCCCACAAACAGGCAGCCTCAATGAGAATCTGAGATTTCTCAACAGCCTTGTGTCAAGTAGGGGAAACCTAGAGGAGCAGCTGTATTCAGTTGCTTATTTCAGTGCAAAAATGTGGACTGAAAATGGCAGCAAAGAGGCAATGAGTTACAGAAGCTGTTAAACCATTTTTATTTTACTGCAAGGAAAAGCACCATGTAAAAATCTGTCCCTGTTGGTATCTGCTGTAAGAAGCTCCCTCAGGTGAGGATGGGACATTCAAGTCACATCCTGAGCATGAGCCCTCTGCCCTCCATCCCTGGCCATCCATCCTTTCCTTGTGCTGTGTGATTTCATGCCATGCCCTATCTCATCCCATCACCTGTTTCTCAGTGTTCCTCATTCCCTGCTTGCAATTACTTTCTTAGGTCAATGCAGGGACTCTTGCATGGAGAATGCATGCTGTCCAGTCAAAAAGACTTTTGATCTAAATTTCTACAATGGCAATAGAGAAAGAGGGTTATAAAAAAAAAGAGAGAGAGATTTTTTATGTGAGCAGACAGGGATAGGACAAGGGTGAAACGTTTTAAATTAATAGAGGAGAGATTTAGATAAGATGTGAATGGAGAAGCGAATGAAGAAATTCTTCATGAACACCAGAGCAGCTGTGGCTGCCCCATCCCTGGAAATGTCCAAGGCCAGGTTGGACAGGGGTTGGAGCAACCTGGGATAGTGGAAGGTGTTCCTGCCATGGCAGAAGGTGGAAATGGGATGAACTTTAAGATCCCTTCAACACAAACCACTCTGTGACTCCAAAGAATGTGAAATCCTGGCAGCTGATGTGAACTGTACAGTAACAGGCTGGTCTCAGAACATTATCTCTGAGGCCAGATGGTATTTATGACCCATGTCACAGAAAGCCTGTGTACAGTTTAGCTATTTACTGAAGAAATTTCAGGGATTTGGCAAGGAATGATAAGGATACAGGTTTGGAAAGTCCTCCTGCCCTGGGGCTTTGTCATGAGAGTTGGGGAGTCCCCACTACAGCAAACTGTTGCAGGAGAGAGACAAAAATGTCTTGATTTGACCAGACTTTATTTAGGAAGATGGGGCTTATCCAGGGGCAGACAATCCACTCCTGTTAGGCCCAGAAAGGTACAGCCAGACCCCCAGGTGACCTGGATGTCTTGGAGGACTCTGCAGGACCTCTGTGTTCCTGTGTCCTAGGCTGTGATTATCTGGGCAGAATTTAACACTAAAATTGTTCTGTCTCAGGGGAGTTTTCTTGCTGTGATGACAGCAAGGCTGGACTGGTAACCAGTGCAGGCAGACCGTGGGGATGAAGGTGTAACCTGCTCTGGAGCACAAGGAACAGCAGCAGGTCCAAGGGCAGTCCTGAAGAGGTGCCCCTGAACATGTGGTATCAAACACAGAGCCCTGCCCAATGCCTAAGCCTTGGGGCAGTGCTTTGCCCCAGACATTTTGTCGTGCCTTGAAGGCTGAAGACTCTGTAAAATTAACTCTGAAATCAATAGCCAGCAACCCTGGTGCAATATTCCAGGGTCTGCACTGTGATGTCTCTTGAGTCTCAAGGGCCAGGATTGTGCTTTGGATGAAACAACGCTGTGCATAGCACTGATGAGAATGAGCTGGCTGCTGGAACTCTGCTCATTGGATGCTGAACATGTGCTGTGGGTTATGTGATGGGATTATTTATCCAGAAACAACATTTTCTTCTGTGCAAGCCTCAAAGCAATCATCACTGTGCAGTGTGCACTCCCCTGCTCAGCAAAGAGCAACACATCCTCCAGCCTAGCCTGTGAATAAGGATGAAATATTTTAATTTTATGGAAATCTCTGTAAGGAGACATTTTGTGGGACTAGAAACAGTGTAATATTTGGGTCTGCAGGCTAGTTTGCTCAAGGATTTAAAAACAGTAAGGTAAGTCTAACTAATCTCTTAGTGCAGTGCAGTTTTTCATCTTACAGATATCGCTCTCCAATCACAGGCACATAGAAAGGATCCCAGCAAACCTAGGGAATGGGCTTCTTCCAGGAACAGTTGCAGGGACATGGATGGGGAAATAAATGATTAAGTCCTATTTTAGGGGTTCTGTCCAGAGTTTTTGCTTGTTTCCCAGGTTGAGGCTGATGCTGGGAACATGACCTTGCTGTGGAGTTCAGGGAGTCACAGACCTGGGACACCAAATCCCCCTGGAGCCATGTCCAGTCTCCCTTCCTGCTGCTTGCAGCAGTGATGGATCTCCAAGAGGTCAGTGAATTGTACTGAGTCCAAGCACCTTCTGTTTACTTCTGTGCCTTAGATACAGCATTTTCCTGAGCTGACGATTGCCTAGTTCTGCCTTTTATTTCTGTAGAGGATTGCTGCGTGTTTGCATTTTGCAAATTAATATTATTTCTTCCTGTCCTTAGTACTGAGCACATCCAGTGATTTGAAACTTCCCCTGTACCATTTGGTGTTGGCAGTATGTCAGGTTCTCTTCACTTCTATCTTACCAGGATAGCCACTTCTCTCTGCCATGATATAATATGTCCATATATATGTATCAGTATGTTCAACTTTCCTGTTTCCCTTCTCACCAATTTCATTTGCTTCTAACCTTACAGGTATTTTCAGGGCTGCTGCCCAAACAACTTGGGCCTTTCTGTTCTTTTATTGTAAGACATATCCTGGTTTCCCTACCAGAAGCCTGAGGATATTTGATGTGCTTCACCACCATGGTAGTAGTGATGATTTTTCACGATCTGCCCCTTTGTTCCCCTTTACCTGGAAAGTGATCCTGAAACATACAGTTCCACCAGGCATTGTCCTGACTCACTCCATGCATGTCCTGAGAGCTGTTCATGTTCTCAGGAGCCTGACACTGCACTATCCACACCCTGCTGCCACAGGACACGCTGTCACATACCATTGCCATGTAAATTCTTGGGTTTTTAACTTTTTTCTTTTTATAAAGTCCCATGTGACATTTAGTTAGTAGCACTGGAAAACACAGATATTTCTGTAGGATGAGAACATTGCCATCTGGCTGGGGAAGGCAGGTGTATCTTCTTGGGAAGGATGCTGATAGGATCCTTAGACTAAAGAGGCTGCATGCAGGAGAAAGCAGGAACATCCAGGGCTGGTACAGCAATGCTTGGGGGAAATGTTCTGCTGTAAATCCAGGATCTCAGCAGATTGGTGGAAGGGCACACAGGGTCTCCAGACCAGCCTCTCACCAGCAGCAGGACTGTTTCCAGCACTGGCTTGGCATGACCATGGCTTTGCCTAGATCAGCCCTGGAAAATCCCGTCCTGCCCCTCTCTGGGGACCTGTCCCAGAGTTTCTCCATGCTCTGCCTGGACCTACTGGAGCCACTGCCCCTGTATGGAGCCTCTGCCCTGATCCCATCAGTTTGGCTCTGTGCTCCTGCCCTAGGAGTGGCTGCTGCATGTCATGGCAGGGTGAGGTTGCTGTGCCCAGACTGCCATCCAGTGCCTGGGCTGGGCAGAGCTCAGAGGACACCCCAGAGCCAAGACAGCTGGGCACCAGCCCTCCTATATCCCCGTGGCAGGCTCCCCACAGCTGCCACTTGTGTGAGCAGAAGTGATTTATGTTGACTTTTCATTTTGTTGTTTAGTAAATCAGGAACTTGGAAATCAGCATGGTTTCTTGAGCGAGCCTCAGTAATGGCCGAGGTTATCACAACAGCTATAAATCCCCCTCGATTCTGGATGGGAAATTTCATTATTTCTCCTCTCTCCTCCCCTCCCTGGGCCATGAGACCTGGCAGAGCCATGGGAGAGAGGAGTTGATTCAATCCAGCTCTGGCTAAAATGATCAACCATGAATCATTGTCTGTTGGAGACCCTCTCCTCCACTGAGCCTTGACTCCCAGGGAAGCTGTGCTGGCTGGTCCGTGAGCAGGAGCTGCGTCCAGGGGCAGAGCACAGAGTGAGGTGAGACACCTCCTGCCCTGACCAGGCTGGTCACCATGTAAGACAGGTGGTAGGAATACTGCTCATCTACTTGTTTTGTCCCCTGCTGCTTCTCTCTGGGGACACAAAATGACCAAGACAGAGTGTGGATAGTGATGCTGGGATACCACCATGAACAGACCCTCTAGGACTGGAAAAAGCTGTAAAAGGCCTTCAGCCAATTCAGACAGGAGTGAAAACACTCATCAAAAAAGAGAGACCTAAAGGGAATTCCTCTTCTCTCTCCTACTGCCTTCCCATCTTTCTGTGCCCCCTGGGAGGGAAATGTCTCCTCAGCATCCTGCCCCACTGATCCCACTCCCCTGCTGCCTGCAGCCTCCTCCCGCACCCCCTGAGCCCCAGTGTTGTCATAAAGAGACCTCCCAGGGCCTTGCAGTTGGCATGTGAAGAGGGCATCTTCCTCCTTGCCAGCAGCCCAAAGAACTCAGATGGTTTGCAACCTTCCCTTGCACTTGGAGCACTGGACAAGCTGTGGGTGTCTGTGTGAGGCCACATGAGCTGGTACAAATTGCAGACAAGAACTGCTGCACTGCAGCACATCAGTGAGTCCCACAGCATCCTGTGCGAGTTACTCCCTGACACCTCATTTTTGGGTAACAGAAGAGGGTGAGGTGGAGGATACTGCATTGTGTGGGTATCCCCATCCCAACATCTCCTCCTTGCCTGCTTGCCCCACCAAACCACCCTCCCTCCTGGTGTCCCTGGTGCACTCCACTGCTGTTGCCCCCCAACCTTTCTGCCCCTCTGCTCCCCCACATCCCATGGGGTGGGGCAGGACTGCAGGAGAGGGCTCAGCTCGGGAGGAGGGCACCCTGCTGGCTCTGTGATGGCTTTATAATGTGTTCCAGATTCCACCCATTCCCATCCCTGCTGCGTCCTATCATTTCCCTGGTTATTTTTGATTGCTGCTGAGCACAGACCTTGGTGTGCATATTTCTGTCAGTAGTTCAGTCATTTCATTCTTATGTTCCTACACAAGTCTTGGATGCCTCATCGGCACTCAGTGACTTATTGCTCTTCAGCATGACAATTTATTCCAGCATCCTCTTCTGATACCCCCACTGCTCATTTTAAAACCTGAAATGAGCTGATCCAGAGTAGCTTTATACCCCCACCCTCCATGGACCTGAACAATCCAGAGAAACCCCTCAGCTTCCCATTCCTACTTTTTGCCATCACCCTCTGTTTCCCTCCCAGGATTCCACCTACTCGCAAACATCAGATTTTATGTATTCTTATGTCTTTTCATTGCTTATTTTTGTACCTTTTTATTTTATAACATTTTTTGCCATTTGCTCTGATGAAATCCCATCCTAATTCCCTTGTTAGGTAATCCCTGGCATGCTTTATATTGTCTCTATTGCCTGTACTAAGGCTGGATTTCCTTTTTCTGAAGTGCCCCGTTCAGCTCAAATACACAATGAAACCCTGTCATTTCAGCAAATGCTGTTCATTTTCTTTCCCACATGGGCCTTTCTGCTTTTTCTCTTAAGTTGTGTAGCCTTCAGAGCCTCACTGATGGGCACATCCACAGCTTCCATATCAAAGCTACGGCCTGAAATGAATTTGCCTTTAGGGCCCTTTAAATGAACTCTCCTCATTTATTTATTTTGAAGTAAGTTCCCACTTTCTAACACTGAGCAGCCTCCAGCAGTTTTGGAGGCAGCGTTTTCCCCAGTGACTCTGGCTAATAGCATGGTGATCACTGGAAGTTAATGGCTCATCACTGGCAACTTCTTGAGGTAAAACCTTCATGTGACTTTGGGGCAGAAATGACAAAATATCTGTTAAAAAAATCCAAATAAACAACCCGGGCAGTAGCCATAACTGTGTGTGTTGCTCTCTGGTTCATGTCAGTCATCTCTGCCTGAACTAGAACCCAAATCCTTTGTACAGCAGTTGCAGTTATTGTGGGGGAAATGTCAATTTTAATAACAGACATTACAGTTTTGAGGTACACAGAAGCTTAATTTAGAAACCAAAGCTGTTTTGTCAGATGGGTTATGGATTCCTTGCCTCCAAAATAGACATGAAAATGAGGCTTGAAGCAGCAGACATTCCCCCAAACACTGCAGATTCCCCAGCTTTTCAAACAAGATTAAAGTTGAAAGCACTGTTATACTGGGCTGAAATGTGTGTCTTAAAAGCATCCCTTTGCAAAATTATCCTGTGTGTGCTGTGGTGAGAAACCATTCCCTGAAGCATTTCTCTCTGGGCCTGGCTGCTGCAGGCCTCGAGTGCCCCAGACGCACCCACCAGGACGTGCCTCCCCAGACAGCGACTTCTCCCCTTTGAGCGGAGAATTTATAAACCCGCTGGTTTATAAATTTATAAATAACTTCACGGCTGTGTCCCCGCCGAGGGGACAGCGCTGCTGCTGCCCTCAGCGCACGGCTCAGGGCGGGCAGGCCGCGGGCCTCGTCGCGGAGCCGCCAGGCCCGCTGCAGGCAGCTCCCTGCCAGCTCCAGCCCGGAGCCAGCATTCCTCAGCCGGAGAGCCTCTCACCCGATGAAAAGGCCCAATTCAGCTCCTGCACGGCGAGTACCTGACACCTTCCCCAGCACAAAGAGGGCTTTCTGCCTCCCGGCCCGGCCGCGGCTGGGGAAGCGGTGGCAGAGCAGCTGCCTCTCGCCCAGAGGGGTCACCGAGCCACATCCTGCGCACACCCCGAACAAAACCCACTTGTCTTGGGGGGTGGAGGAGAACGTAGCTCCGGGCAGGTGGCTGCTAGCCGGGCTCGTGGCTCCAGGTCTGCCAAACTTCTGGATGGGATGGTTCTGTCAAGTCTGCAAGCCTTGCTCGGGTCAGTGCGATGGTGAGGCTTGAGCTGGGAAGGTTTTAGGACAGGCTCTGCATCTGGGATTCTGTCTCTGAGCTGCTGACATGGCCAGGCCTGCTGGGGTGGCTGGTGCTCCCCTGCCTCTGTGCTCCTCCACAGCAAGCCCTGAGCTGGGATGAGCTGGGATGGAGGGTTTGGTCAGACCAAGACTGACTTGTGGGTCAGACAGGTTGGGCTGGGAGGTGAGTGGTAATCACTGAAACTGGGTTTCTGAGGGATGGAGGATAACTCATTTTGGGAGGTATCCCCTGAGGAGGCTAGCAGTCCTCATACTATCTTTGCTCTTCCCTTCCCCAGGAGAGACCAAGTTGGAAGCGGTCCACAGAAGTTCCCTGACCCAGCAGTGCCTGAATGCAGGCTACAGTGTATGCCACAGACCCCACAGGATGCAAATTGCTCAGCTCAGAGACCCTACAATGTTTCTACTTTTCAGCCAGGCACTGTCAGATGCGATATGTGCAATCCATCCAGGAGGAGAGGACTTCCATGGAGAGGACTTTCCATATCAGGACTTCCGTGCCTCAGCTGAGAGCCAAAGCTTCCAGACTGCAGCCAGGGCCTCCCTGCCCAATCCTTGCCTGTGCCTTGGAGACTCTGTCTTGCTCATCAATGGTCTCTGGTCCAATGCTCCCAGTGTGGGATATTGGGAAGCTGGCCTGCCCCCCTCCCCAGTTTCCCCATCCACCACAGGGGTATTCCAGCCTCACAGATACTGATCTGACACCTAAACCCAGACTGTGCATTGCAGAGCATTGCAGCAAACCCTCTCCTTGACTCTGTTCCTGTGAAACCCAGTGTGCATGTTGGCTTCAGCTGACTTCATAGTGTCATGGAATCATTCAGGCTGGAAAAGCTCTCCAAGATCACCAATTCCAACCATTAAACCAGCACTGCCAGGTCCACTGCTAAACCATGTCCCCAAATGCCACATCCACACATTTTTGAGCACTTCACAGGGTAGTAACTCTACAGCTGCTCTGGGCAGTCTCTTCCAGTTCCTGACAAACTTCTCTGTGAGGTTCAGGTTTCTCAGTCATCCTGCTGCACAAAAGCACAAGGACAAGTCATCCTCCCCATATCTGGTGTCCCAAAAGCCCCTGGTGGTGCCCAAAGAGGCTCAGCCCTTTATAGGAGACTAAGTTGATGCTGGAAGCATTTGCATTCCTTCTGAATGCAAGCCAGATGTGACGTGAAACATCACATGTCAGGCAGATTGGCCCAAAAACAAAAGCAAGATTGCTCTCAGCAAGATGTGCAAACCCTTCCTTGTCTCCCTTAATCATTATTCTGCCTTTTATTGCTCTCATAAACTCCCTTGCAGAGAAAACACGTGGCTGTAAAAAAGCCAGATCCGTTCTAGGTTGAGGGGAAGTGAGAAATCACTGTGAGTGTCTAATGAAGGGATAAAGGGCTGAAGTGCCCAGTAGGTGTGCAGATGTTGCACAGGTGTGTCTGCAGGTACCCTGGCACAGCTCACACAGCTCAGGGCCACACGGATCCCCAGCAGCAGCGTGCAGATGGCTGAGTGGGTGCAGTCCTTTCCAAATGGAATGGAAGAGCCTTGCTCCATCTGACACAACAGCTGGGAAGAGCAAAATAAATCGGGCTCCGAAGACTTCCCTGCTTGTCTGCTGAATGTGCTGAGAGCCCCAGGCTCCAAGCTCTAAGCAGGGGTTGCATCAGGGGCTTCGCAGGCGCTGTAGGAACTTCTGATGCTCAGGGAGAGCTGGTGAGTAGTGCAGGAACGGCTGGGGGAATGGACAACACTGCAGCAGCCACAGCCTAGGGCAGGTCCCTCCATCACCAGTGCAGCTCTGGAGACCTCATCCAGGCATTCCCTGGATGCATTTGGGGCAATACTTGGCTGTCTTGAAGACTGAAGAAATTCTTCCCTGTGAGGGTGATGAAACCCTGTCACAGGCTGCCCAGAGAGGTTGTGGATTCCCCATGCCTGGAAGTGCCCAAGGCCATGTTGGATGGGGTTTGAAGCAACCTGGGACATTGGAAGGTCTCCCTGCTCATGGCAGGGGGTGGGATGGGATAAGCTTTAAGCTTCCTTCCCATCCAAACCTTTCTGATTCTGAGATTCTCTTTTGCTGTTGCTCTCAGTGGAATGTGCTTGGAGGTAGCAGCAAACATCTCTCCACCTCCTCCTTTCAGCATCTCCCTCTCAACCCTTTCTCTCTCCTGTTTGGAGCTCCCCCATAAGCAGCCTTGGCAGAGATGCTATAAACAGGATATGGGCTCTCTGGAAATCTGCAAGCAGGAGCGGCTGAAGGTATTTAATAGTATCTCTGCAGTAAACAGAGATAAAGGGGGATCAGCTGTATGGAGCAGGGAGTAAGTATCAGATGGAATTGCTCTGCCATGGTGACTATTTACTGAAACAGGAAACAAATATTTTTTTGGCTTTTGCCAAAGAAAGATTTCTTTAAAAATGTGTTAATATTAGGAGTAAAAATGCATCTTTTAGACATGTTAAGTGGCCACATTCACTGGAGTTTTATTTACTATATAAAGGTTAACATTGGTCTGTTTATCCTACAGACGAGATTTCCAGAAAATTACAAGAAGGGTCATGTAACAGTCAGCTCCTGCTTGCCTGAGCTTATTTGCCAGAGCCAAATCCCTGGAGCCTGAGGAGCTGGAGCAGATATTCAGAAGGACTCTGAGAACGGGAGAAAAGAAATAACTGAGCTTTAAGTTTTTTTGAGTTCATTCACCGGGAAGGTGGGGGCTGGGCTCACCCTTGTGCTGGTGTGGGGGGTGAGAGGCAGAGGGGCTACCTTGGTTTCCCCCAAGCTGTGCCAGTTGGAGGGAGGCTGAGGAAAATCCATCGATGGTGCAAGCAAGCTGCTTTCCTGCTAACCCCAAAGAGGCATTTTAAAGCCGGGATCAGGAGATTTGATCCCCTAGCCAACACTTCTTATGTAATTTTACTATGAGTACTCTGCTTGACAAATGGGGGTGCTCCAGAGGAACATTCAGCCCCTGTCCTTCATCCAGTAAGGACGCCCTGGGACTTGTGCTGAGGGAACATGGTGATTTAAATTTGTCTCACAGCCACGCTGTCCCTTTTTTGAGGGGTGAGACTGCCTTCCACCTTGCCCTGTCCCCCTGTGATGTGGCAGTCCCCTACCCTGGATGGGCTTGACAAGGTTGTCCCATCTCTTCCTCCTGCCTGTTTTGGGACTTGGTTCTTCCTGCAGCCTCCCACACTGCTCAGAGGGAAGCTTATTGTCAAAACAGCTGTGAAAGCCCTGGTAAATCATCCTGTGTTATAAAATACATCAAAAAATGGGTTCATTATTAATGGCCCTGCTGTCAGCACCATGAAATCCCGATTGAGCAGTGAGGCAAGGATTTTCTTCAATGAAGCAGTGCTGGTGCAATCCAGTAGCGTTGCTATCTGGAAGAGAAGCTTGAGCCAGATTATTAGCCCTACTATAGAAAAATCAAGACAAATATCAAAGGCCTAAGATACCCAGGAGGTTGGATTAGGCAATTTACTATTTTTCTCATGATTTGCACAGTCTTATTAGCTGGAATCAGGATGACCTTATGAGGGTCCTGACAGAGTCTGGCTGCAGTGCAGGGGTCTGGCAGCCCTGGGATGTTTGTTTAACACCTGGGGACACCTCGGTCACCATGGCATCGACATTCCTCAGTGTTTGGCACAAAAAGCTGCTGCCCGTTCGTGACATGAAGAGGCACCCTGGGCTCAACTCGCTGGGTGCTGGCAGCACTTCCATGGCACAGTGTGTAAATCCTGGCATGGCCAGGGTGTGGGGATGGCCTCAGCCTGGCTGGGAGGGATGGCCAAAGCAAGCCAACACCTACTTGTCCAGATATGGCCAGGCTTTGCACCTGCCACCATGTGTGGTACTGTCTGGTTTCAGGCTTCACCATGGGCTCTCGTGGAGGGTGGCAGTTAATTTCTCCCTGCTGTATTTCACTATCTACCCACGCTGGTGCGGTGTAGGAGCTGATAGACATTAAAATATCAGAAATACACTTTCAGCTCCAAAACTGAAGGCTGGAGGAAGCCAAGAGCCGCTCCACAAGGATGCACAGCAGAACGTCTTGGCAGTGTTAGCCATAGCTGCTGCCAGAGGCATTGGCTGTTGCAAGAGGGAAAATCTGAATCAGATATAATGAACTGATTGGAGATACCTGGGCATAGTAAGATTGGGGACTGCTGTTCCCTGAACGCCATGAGCATCCCAGCATCAGCCTGAAAGGGATTGTCCCTCTCAGATGAACCTTTCCAGGACCAGTCCTCCTCAGGGCTCCACCTTCATTGCCTGGTGAATAATGAGCCATGTCCCCAGGACCTCACTTTGTCAGAGAGGTATGAACAGCTTTCCATGATCTTCATGAATCTGTTTCCAAGGCTCAACGAGCAGGAAAGCTGAGCTGTGTCCTGTCCCAGAGAGTCACTGTGAGTGGAGAGGCCATGAACAAATTCTCCAGCATGCTGGATTTCCTTCCCACCTTGTAATGGAGGGACAGTCTGTACTGTAAGGTAGGGGGAGAAAAAACCCTACTCAAGTTACAGCCCAAAACATCAGGAAAAGTGGGGTCTGTACCTTCTTTGAGGGATCAGCCCAAAATGCCATTAAAAAGGACGGGGTTTTGCCCTCTTCAGAAAAGCAAGCTGAGACTTGCCCCCACCACATGCAAATGTTTCCCCAGATCTCCTCACATGTTTTCCCATATTCCCACTTATTTTCCCATATCTCTGAGAGGGAAAGGTGAAGGAAAAGGTTATTTTATTTCAAACAAAACTGTTTTCAGTTTCTCAGTGTCTCACACCCACCTAGACAAATGTCCAGCATTCAGAGTAGAGAGGAGAAGGGATATCAGCTGGTGAGTTCTCACATCTCCTGGGCTCTCAACTACTGCCCATGCACTGGCTTTGGATACATTTAGGAGCTGAACTGTGTTTTCATGTAGGTGGCACGGGCACTTTTGCCTCATTTTTTTTAAAGACTCCTTTAGACTCCTTTTCCCTGAACATAGTCTCTCCTTAATTTTATGCTGTTCTTTGTTTTGGGCTGCTCTTTATTTTCCCAGTATGTGGGTCTTGAAAAGCTACTCACAGATGTGCTGCAATCTGAACGGCCTTGGTGCCATCAATGCCTCATACTCTTCTATCCCATTTTGACACTTTTTCCTGGGCTCTGAGCCCTCATTAAGGCTTTATGTTTCTACTACACCTCTCCATAGACGCTCTCAGATCTTTTGGAGGAGCTGGAATGGCCTTTGCCCTCTTAGGAACAGTCTTTGCTTCCTTCTCCTCAGGGAAGTCTTGATCCACATCTCTTTGACTGCTGGGCAAGGTGAAGCAGCCATGGAGTCACTGGGCTTCCAACCACTACCCCTCTCCTGTCCAGCTGGCACAACTCCAGTGGCGTGTCCCTTCTTGCTGGCCATTGCTATCTTCACACCATTGCTGGAAACAGAGGATTAATAAACTGCAGCTCAGAAATGTCGATGAACGTGTGGGTTGGCTGTGTTGGACAGAAGATAATTTGTGGTGAAATCCACAAAACGTCTGGGATTTGTAAATGTTTCATGATGACTTGGCTCTTCTCCAAACACTCCCATCTACTGACAAACATGAGCCATGAATCACTGCACACAGGAAAAACTTCCAAGCCCTTGACTTACTCCTCACCCAGTTCTGCTACACTGACAGCTGAGAGCATTCATTGCCCAGTGGGGAACAGGGATTCAGGGTCAAGGTGAAGGAGATATTTGGCAGCCCCGCTCTGTGCTGGCCTCAGGCAGAGGAGGTGGGGACATGGCACCGTGGCTTTTCTGGGTGGCAGCCCACAGGACTGAGCTGGGACCATCCCAGCTGATGCCAAGATGTCAAGGGCAGGCTCTCTGACACAGCCCAGAGATCATCTCCTTTCCCAGAGAATGGATTCACTTTCCACTGCTGAAGGCGAGGCCCAGGAGTTTTTCTGCCTGCTATCAGCTGGAGTCAGTGATGTCTTTCTGCAGCCTGGGCTGTTTGCGGTACTGCAGAGCTCCCTGAAGCATTTCCCACTTGTTCTGACCTTAGGACTCCAGAGTAAGGCTTGAGCAAGCTGGCTTTGCATGAAAAACCCTCAAGAGCTGTTACCTCAGGGCATCTCTGCTGTTTGTCACCCTGCAACCAGCAGGACCCGCGGGCAGGGAGGTGACTCACCCCAGCCAGGCAGCCCAGCTGCAGGGGACTGATCACCTCAGCCCAAACCATAAAATACTGAACTGTTGATTCATAAACACAGTGGCTGGCAGCAGAACACTGGCTACCAGTGCTTGGCTTGTGGGTCAGGGACAGACTCACAGAAATAGCTGTTGATGTTGTGGCAGGATGTCTTAGCCCTCTGTCTGTGAGACCGTGCGTTCCCATTCCTGCCTCCATCCACTAGTGAGGCAAGAGGAAGACAAAGAGGTGATTTCCCAGGACTCTGTGGTCTCTGCCGTCTCCTAGTCTCTCCAGGTGGAGGGAATTAAGGGGAATTAAGCCTCTGATGTGGGCTGTTAGAGCAGCCACACTTTCCCTGGAGTCCTGGAGCACCTGGAAAGCAGCACATCCCTGCAGGGTGGACGTCCTTGGTGGCTTTTGTGGTGCGTTGTGCAGCCATTCAGGCAGGACCACAGGCAACAGTTTGTGCACAATATTGCTCCTGGCATGAGGATATGTCCAATATTGGACAGAGGGTCCTGTCCTGTCCCCTCCCCTTGCCTCTGCCCCCTCTTCTCCCCTGATTCTGCTCCAATGAGCTCCAGTGCCATCATCTTTGAAGATACAACAAGTTTGTACCGAGGAAGGACTCGAGGAATGCAGGCATTTATGTCAATATAGCCTCTAGTCACGGCATGGAGCACTACAGCTCTTCTTCAGATGGATGTGAGGTGTGATATGTACCTCAGCTGTAAACATGATGGAGGCCAAAGAGTCCACAGCAATTCCTGGAAAGACACTTCATGTTTCTTCTGAAGTCACCTTCACATTTGCCATCAGACACAGGGTTTCCCTGTGGCTGTGCCCTGCTCTGCTTTGGTGAAGCCCCTTGAATCCTAGGGCTTGTTTGAAGATGGTCAGATGCCAGTGTGCTCTTCCTGTCTAATTAAAAAAATTACCTCAAAAAGGACAAAATGTGTCACTATTTTGTTGCCTTGGATCCCCAGACATTTGAGCCCATTCTAACTACCAGAATTTCTCCTGTGTGTTTCCAGCATCTCTTTTTATTGGTTTACAGGAGAGTTTCTCTTTCTCTCTCTCTCTCTCTCTCTCTTTTCTTGTAATGTGTCCCCCAAAATGGATCAATGAGCCACTCAAACTCTGTCTGGCATAAGGGGATAGTTGATCTGAAAGGAAGATTTCCAAGCACATGGATCACCCAGCTGGTCCTGGTGCCTCCTCAGAGGTAGCAGCTGCTGTGCCATCTCCTGGATGAAAGGGGAGGGCTCAGATGATGTGGGGCTGAAGGAAAGGAAACTTCTGAAATGAACTCGAGATAAACCCATCCTCTCTGTTTGTTCCTTGCAACCTTCAGGTCTGGATTTGGAGCTTGGCCTCTCTGGTAACCTGGTACAGATACTTCAAAGATGGACCAAGCACCTTTGAATAGCAAGTAGAGGACAGAAACCATTCTCCCAGCTCCAGCAAACCAGCCAAGGGTTGGGATTAGAAAAGGGTAATTCACAATTTCTGTTGAAAAACACTGCCACTTCTGGGAAAGGCTTGGGAATTTTGTTTTGCTGCTTCCAACCTCTCTGTCAGTGATAGAATGTGAGACTGCACCTGTCTCCCTCTCCTGCAGGAGATGTGCCAGGAGGAGAAAAGCAGAACAGAACAATGTTCTCCATTGCTCCGTGTGGCTCCAAAGCCTTGCCAAAGTCTTGAGAGGAGAGGTTATGGACTCTCCATTCCTGGAAGTGTTCTAGGCCAGGCTGTACAGGGCTTGGAGCATTCTGGTCTAGTGGAAGGTGTCCCTGCCCCTGGCAGGGGGATGGAATGACATGAACTTTAAAGTACCTTCCAACCAAAACCATTCTCTGATTCTGTGATTGTTGGCACTGGCAATATTTTGCTGTCACATGGCAAAAGTGCCTCCCTTGAAAAGTTTGAAATCATAGGAAAATGCCTTTGTCTGAGTTTTTGACTGACACAAAACTTCATAAGACCTTTCAAATAAGGAAAGCTACAGAGATGTTTTGTTTTGGAAACACCTGCAGTCCAAACATTTTGCTACTTCTGAAACCAAGCTATTCACAACTTCCTGCAGACCTGCAAGCTGCTGCTTCCTGCCAGCTGCTCTGGAAGTGGCTGAGGAGCACAGGAGGGTCTGGGATTTGCAGTTGCCTCAGAACTAGGTGGGCAGATGAGCCAGCAGAAGTGGGAGAGCTCAGAGGTACCAGCTTACACTCAGTCAAATGTGCATGATGTGTGTTGAGTGATACTGCCAAAAACTGCCAAAAACCATCTACCAGTGAGCTCCTGGCTTGTCCCAGCCCCACCTCCTGGGCAGATTGGTGTCATTTAGCAGAGAGGAGCAGCAGCCAGGATGGGTAAGCAGTGGGCACTTAGTGTGAAGGCTCAGCATGTGGCTCCCACACCCCAGGACCAGGAATGCTCTTCCCACGCACATCTGGGATCCACGCTCTCGGGGCAATGCCGAACAACCTGAGCAGGGCTACCTTTATGTGGGATGACAGGTGATGGTGTCTTCCCACAAGTGACTACAAGTGTCAGACATTCCCAGTGCTCTCACACAGCTTCTCCTGCAGGGTACCTGCCACGGGGTGCTCTTGAAGAAGGCCAGGATAAGGATGAGGTTGGAGAACAAACAATCAAGGAACAATGAAATATTGCAAACATAGAATGTGTCTGCAGGGAGTGGCTTTGTCCAATGCATCTTGGGTGAGTGTCACCCTTTACAGATATTTTCCCTTTTCTCCTTGGGATTTTTTTGTTTGGTGAACAGCTCCTACCCCCAGGAAGTGATTCTTGGTGAGCCAAAGGCAGAGATCCTTGCTTCTGCCAGAACTGCAGGCTCTCACACCATGAGCCATGTCCATATCCTTGTGTTTCAGAGTTCAGTTAAACCAGCAGGAACAGTGTAACATCGATATTGTTGGGCTGCTGGAAGCAACCAATATGTGGTGCCTTCCAAAAATATCATTGTTCAAACTGTGTATGGTCACAGCATCTCTGCAGGTCTTCCCAAGAGATCATCTTTCTCCACACCCAAGGGTGGGTTTTAAATGAGATTTCACCAATGGCAGCAGGCTTCTAGAGAGGTTTTGCTGCACTACAGATGCCAGATGATAATTTGGAGAGGTTGGTCTCATACTGACAATAGCCCTTGATAAAAAGGAAGGTGCCTGTGTGGCATTTCCAACCAGAAAGAGGTCACTAAAAGAAGGTTTGGGAAACTCCATAGGCAGCTTGTGGTGTGTGGAAGGCAAGTCTCCCTCAAACATGTGCAGCATGTCTGTAGGGAATGAATCTATTTTCTGGGGATTTGCAATGAAGTATTAATTCAGCACTGGAATTAAAATTCATTTTATTAAGGGGCCTTTAAATATTTCCAGAGCTTGACCTTTTCTGGAGGCTGTTGACTTATTAATGTCTGGTCTGGTGTTCTTCAAACTTTCCACACAGTTCAACTTGTTGCCAGCTGCTTTCAAACACATTTTTCAAGAAATTAGTTTGTAATTAAGTACAGTTATTAATGACTGTTTTTCCTGCCTTTCCCATTGGGTTTGCAACTTACTTTTCTCCATGTGGCAGAAAATGGCCAATATTTCACAGGGTGAGTGAAGGAATGTCTAATATGATCTTTGACATGTTGATTTGACGCAGTTCCAACTTTGAAACACAGTTGTGATCACCCAACTGCGTAGGAGAGACCTGGGTAAAAAAAAATAGAGTCAGAATCAGGTCCCTGTGGGCAACCAGAGAGAGGGGGAAGGGAGCTCCTTCACCCTTGGAGAGCAGCTCATGCAGATGGGTTGGAGGATGGAGAAGAAGAAGGATGGAGAAGAGAAGGTGCAGACCTGCTGGAATGAGGGGAATCACTCTTCTGCTTAAAATCCAGGGCATGAAACCAGGAGCTCTGCAAGTAATGTGAAGCCCATTTGTGTGAACACTCATCTCCTGCCCGGTCATCTCTCCACCCAAGAGGGACTATCAGGGAGACCCATGTGTGGAGAGAGCAGATGGAGCTGAGGGCAGCCAAAAAGGGAAGCAGCACTCCTACACAGAGCCCAGAAAGGTTTTATACACTCTCTGCTCTCCAGTGTCGCTGAGGTCACTCTTCTTTGTCAGGCACATGGCAGCAAATCCCCCTCTAAGTCCCAGATCTCAGAGGCATTAGAATATTAAAAGCCTGTGCTGAAGCGTCTGAGCAAACACATCAGCTGAGCAAAGTGTTTTTCCCCAGCCCCAGGACCCAGATATTCTGGGAACTGGCAGTGCTGAAACATGAAGGCAGCAACATCCTCCTGTGAAATCGGCTGCCAGCGGGTCTGCAAGGGCGAGGGGGGTGATGGGCAGGTGAGGGAGCCCACCCATGAGGGGGCACAAGGCAGGGACATAGCACCTATTTCATTTCATTTCAGCCTTCAGCTGAGTCCTGGCAGCTCCGGGCAGCCAAGGCCATGGGGTGGAGGCAGAGAGATGCTGACAAGTAACACACGTGCACGGCCATGGGGTGCACACATAAACAGCCCCTTGCCAGAGAGCTGGGATTTCTCCAGGACCATTTTTTCTCACCCTTTTCCTTTCTCCCTGTGTTTTAAAAGCTGTGCATTCCCAGTGGGGCAGAGCAGCCCTGTGGGCTGGCAGCACCTTGGCCACAGGGGTGAGCGTGGGTGCACACAGCCACTCATCCCCACCACTTCTGGCACATGGATCCTCACTCAGCATGGCAGGTCTGCAGGAACAGCGTGCCCCACAGCCACGGGGTGATGGACCAACGTGGACACCAGTGCTGGGGACATCCCAGTGGCACAGAATCCCCTCTGGGCTCTGCTCCCAGGCACAACAGCTCTGCCCAGGAGGGAGCAATGAAAACAAACCGAGCAGCCACCTGCCTGGAGAAGGGCTGAGGGGCAGATCATCCACCCAGAGCGACCCTCCTCCTGCTCCTCACGCAGCTCCAGCCACAGCTGGACCTGTTCCTGTTGTGTTCTTTCAGCAGATGCCCACACAGACAGGCTGCTGCAGTTTATCAGCATCTACTGCTGCCCCTCAGCAGCTAGGACCTGGGTTGGGCTGTTCTTTAAGGGCTCAGTACCCGATGCCAGCCCTGGAAGCAGCAGGAGGAAGGAATTAGGAAGGAGGAGATGGGGAGATGAGCCACCAGTGAATCCAGAAAGGTAGGATTTGGCCATGATCAGGACCCAGGTCAGCCTGTGGGCATTCCCAGAATCAGAGCAAGGCTGATGTCTCCGAAAGGGTGAACAACAGGCCTGCTTCATCAGCTCAGCTGCTAGAAAGGAGGAGCAGAGCCAAAAATCCAGGAGAAAAATGTTATGCAAAATTGTTCATCTGTTACTGATTGGGAGGCTGAGAGCTCAATGCAAACCACCCAATAAAACTGGCTTGGATGAGAATTTCCTGAATCCCAGATTAAGTGAATAAAGATGTTTCAAGAGTTCAGGGCCGTGGTTGGGTGGTTTGCACACAATTTGCTGTTGGTTTCACCCTTTGTTGCTTAATGAAGAACAGAAGGAGGATCTCCCATCTCATTCAACCAAGGCAAAAAATTATTTCTTCTAAATTTAAATTAATTTCCTGTTGCAGGCACAGCTCTGTTTATCTGTCCTCCAGAGAGGCTCCATCTTGGATTGTGGCTCATTCTGCTCCCTGCAGGACACTGCTCCCCTCAGGGACAATGGCATTCCAGGCTGGTGGCATTGAGGCAGCATGGCAGGATTTTGCATGGCAAGGTTTTTTGTCAGAAGCTAATGGTGAGAAGTATTTTGAAAGCCAGGCCAAATTCTGAGGAAAAACCTGTGATATGACACACCCTGTGTGTGTCTCTGACTCATCCAAGCCCCTCTCCATATTTTTCACTGCTCCTGGTTGTGTCCTTGGAGGAAACCTCAAGGAGCAGAGGGTGCTGCTCTCACCTGCAAGGTCTGAGTGGTCCCAGGAGGGGAAGGAGCACATGCCACACCGAGCTCACCAGGGATTCTCCACTCTTGCACCATCTAATGTTGGAGAACTGCTCTACCACAGGGCTACACAACCCTGAAAACCACTTATTTCAATAAACCTCTTATTCACAGTGAGGGGAAGGAGCCAGGCTGTGTGCACTGAAAACTTTTTTAGAAAGTTTCATGGCTACATCTTTTGCTCCTAAAGGCACCAACCTACAGATTTACCCATCTTCCTTTTTTTTTTTTTTTCCATCTTTTCAAGGAAATGCCAGAGTCTCTTTACAAACTCAATACCTTTAAGTCATCTGGCACCTGGAGCATTCTTCCAAGTGTCATCGTGTGCCTTGTTGGGACTTTAAGCTCTAATTAAGTGTGGAAACAGGATGGAGATCCCTGGAGAAATCAGAGAATGAATTTTAAAGAAGGAAAACTAGATCAGAACAAAAGATGAAGAATTATCATGAGAAACTTGACTCAGTGGTCCATCTCTCTAAGCCTCATCCTTAATTTCCTACAAAAACTCTTCAGAAAATTTCCCTTTGCAGAGTATCTGGGGAATCTAGCTTCTTAGGAGGGGTCCAAAGGCTCCAAGGACAAAGAAAGCTATTTGCAGCCTTGGGTTTGGAATCATTACCACTTTTGGAGTCATTTTACTACCAGTAAAATGCAGCTTGTCTAGATGGCAACCCAGGGAAAATCTGACTGTAACTGTCAGCAGGAGGGTGATGGGCATGAACACCAGGGAGAGATGTGCTTTCAGAGGGAGGATCAGCAAGAGTAATGGGATGACTGTGAGCAACAGCATATTTAGGCAGGATATCGTGAAACGTTTCCATCTCAGCTATTAGTTTTATTAGGAGAAGTCTCCCATGGGAAACTGGAAGCTGCATCACTTGACTCACTCCAAGCTCAGCTCTAGATAACATGAAGCAGAGAACAGGCGTGTGTTGGCGGGGGTAGATGGCCCAGATGACCTAATGGTCTTTTCCATCACTCCAATTACAGTCCAGCCTGGGTAGAGGCTCTTTGCTTGTCTCTGTCTGACTCAGGGTAATGACAGGCTGGAGAGTAACATCTGAATTCGTTCCAGTGTTATTTTCCAGTGTCTTCATTTGGTGTCTCTTGGGTAGAAGATGGGCTGCAGAGTGACCTCAGCTGAAGTGACAATATTTCCCAGTCTTCTTGCCAGGTTCTCCTCCTCACAGGGCTTGTGTGTGTTGGTGTGGGGGCTGCAGGGTGGCCTGGGCCCCAAAGGCCAGGTCTGGGTCAGGAACTGGCACTTGGAGAAGGAGTGAAAGAAATACAGGTACAAAAGCCATCCAGAAAAGGTAGAAGAGCCTCTTACCAGCTTTTGCCATCCGAGACACAGCTCTTCCAGAGTTGCTTATTTCCTTTGCTTGGCAATTGCTGGATTCTTGTGGATGGATGGTGGGAGCAGTGAGAGGTGCAGGATGTTTTGGTACAATCAAACAAGCAGCAGGAGCTGAATGCATCTTCCTGGTGCATGGGGGAAGCACAGCTCTGATGAGATGGTGGCAGAAAAGATCCAGGAATTCATCTTGTCCCCAAAAGGAACCCTCTGTGAGCCTGTTCCTCTGAAAATAAAACCTTTGTTGAGGCCTCCTGAGGCCTCATCCCGTGGTCTGAGGTAGTCAGAGGTGTACAGACTGCCACCTCTTTAGCTGATACCCATGTGGAACCCATGCTGGGGTCCTCCTCTCTGCCCTGGGATGAAGGTCTGGGTTTACTCTGGAGTGGGGTCTCACAGCCTGTGGGAGTTCCCCATTCCATTATCCTTAACATCTGGGAACAATATTCCTTTTTCTCAGCTGACTTCACCCTCCCCTTCCTTCAAATACTCCTTTTAAACTATTTCATCAGAAATCCAGCAGCCTCTGCCCAGGAGTGCCCATCAGAGGACACAGGACACAGGGCACAGGACACAGGACACAGGGCACAGGACACAGGACACAGGACACAGGACACAGGACACAGGACACAGGACACAGGGCACAGGACACAGGACACAGTCTGCCCTGAGCTATTCATGGTTGAGAAAAAACAATTTGTGGTCCACCAAACAATTCACACAGCCTCAGCCCACCCCTGTCCTGGCCACGTGCAGAGCCAAGTGGGATTTGCAGGGAGACAGTGAAGGGCTCCAGGCTCAGACTGGTGGCTCTGGAACCCATCCAAGCTTCTTTGCTGAAATCTTGCAGGTTGCCTCTGGCTTCACAGGGCTTGGGTTTGACACTGTCCCCTCAGAAATACAGCTCAAACAGGCACAATCCAGCTGACATTGCCATGCTCCTCCCCTGGCAAAGTACTTCACTCAAGTTCACCTCTTAACATCAAAGATATTTCTAAGTGCATTATTAAGAGGCACCAAAACCTCTTAAATACTTTGTTAACTAAGAGCCTTGACAGTGACACGGGAAGGATCCCTGTGAGATGTGCAGTGAGGGGAGCTGGAGGAGAGTGTGAGAACCTGGTGGGGAAACGAGGGGCAGCCACAGTGCCCAGGGTGGGGAGCACAGGGATGCTGCTGCCCTGGCTCCACCCGTCCTGGGGCTGCAGGAGGATCCTGAGCTCTCCTAGAAGGTCCCATGAATGCTGGGCCAGGAATTTCAGGGGATTGCAAAGCTGCATTTCACTGACTCTACAGCTTCCTGAGGAAACAATCTGCATCTTCCTCACAGGGGTCAGTGGAAGGGCAGGTGCTGATCTCTGCTGTCTGGTGACAGTGACAGGATCTTCCTCCAGAGCTGGCACTGCCCAGGCTCCCCAAGGAATGGGCACAGCCCCTTCCAGACCTCCAGGAGCCTTTGGACAACGCTCTCAGGCACAGGGTGGGATTGTTGGGGTGTCTGTGCAGGTCCAGGGGTTGGACTCGATGATCCCTGTGGGTTCCTTCCAGCTCAGGATATTCTGTGATTCCCTAATTCTGTTACTCTTGCTTGCTAATTGAAACATTTGACTTTGTCATTCAGCTTTGCCTCACTTTGCTGTCTAGTCTAGGAGCTCTCTGGGATTCTCTGCAGCTGGAGAAGAAATGTGGATCCCTCCAAATGGAAACTCCTTTCAGCACTTCAGATGGTTTTTCAGAGTGGGATGCACTGTCTCTGCCAAGCCCATGATACCCTTCCCAAAATGCAAACACTGGACTGCCTGTGATGCTTCCTAAAACATTCTCATTTTAGAAATACCTAACTTAATGCTATAGAAATCACCTGGTCTGTACTGCAAAGGGATAGCATGGATTTTCTTTCCCTCTTGGAAGCAACTGGTATGCTACGAGAACAAGAACATCATGGGAAAAGCTTGTTTATGGGATTCCTGACAGCACAGAATGGTTGTCTGGGATGGGATAAAACCTTATCTAAAGAAAAACACAGACAGATACTTGGTGGCACAGGAAGAATTCAAGCTGGAGGGATGAGGGTCTCATAGGCACTGGAATACAGAAAATCAGGGACACTTCAGTCAACATTTAATGATGGTTTGATATGAGACGTGCAGGCCACTCTGCCATGATGAACAGGGAGAAGAGGGACCCTGTGAGGGTTCAGGCTTCAGCTGAAACCCAAGAACAGACAGTCCCACTGACTCTGCAAGGCTGGACAGGACCTTGACATGCACAAACAGAATGTCACACAGGTGGCACTGCTCCTGCATGTGATTTTAGTGCCATCATCACCGAAATGGAGCACTCAGGTCTACTGCTTATGCTTGAGAGTGACACTGAAAACTTGGAAAAGACTCAGGAAAGAACGAGAAAATGATCCCAGGGCTAGAAATCATTCTCAGTGAGAGACAAATGGAACATGATCTGTTTAGTTTATCTGGTTTTTAAGAGGTGATTTAATCGTGGTCTGTGAGAACTGATGTGGGGGAATACTTTGAGTGCAAAAGGCTCTTTAAGAGGGCAGACAAAGACAGAAAAAGATCCAGGGATTGGAAAGCAAAGCTGGTGGTTGTTGGGCTTGAGATAAAGGAACTATTTTTAACAGTGGGAATAACTGACCATTGGAACAAGGAGCCCAGAGACGTGATAAACTCTTCATCCCATACAGCCTTGGAACGTAGACTGGCCACTTTTTAGTGGATGTGAACTGAATCATAAGCTGTTGGTCTTGGTGAAGTTAAAAATGTGAATTTTCAGCTAAGAAAACCTGAAATGACCCATGGTGGTATGAGAGATACTCCATCTCCATCAGGCTGAAATGATAGCAGGGCCTGAGACTGCAGGATGTCTGCTATTGAACCTTCCTTGGAATCCTTTCTTCTTTTCATCAGTGCAGTGTTCCTGGGTGCTTGTTCAAAACCTGGCAAATGTGAATGAATACTTTTCTGCAGCTGACTGATATTTTGAAAATCTATTTTGGAAATGCATTTTCATTAGGAGAAAACTCCTGGGAAGTTGTACAGAACAAAACTTGGTGAAACAGGAGTGCTGTGGCTGGGACTTGTGGCAGTTCAGTTGCTCCTTCTCACACTCAGCTCAGCTCACAGGAGTGAATTGGTGTTACATGTCCCAGCCCAGCCTGACAAAGCTGATAACAGGAAGATATCAAGGGCAGGATTTCATGAATGTGCAGAGTGTCACCTTTGGAGAGGATCCTGCCTGATGACCCTTGGAAGGGAGAGTCCTCCTTTCCCTCAGCATGCAATACAATTAATTTCCCCAGGCACTTCTGGGAGGCAGCCCCCAGGTCTCATTACTCCCAAATTCATTGGGTTGCCTCATTTGAAAATTCCTGCAATTCTCCTAAAAGGCAGATCTAGAATAACATCCTTTACTCTAGGAAGCAACAGGTTAGGCTTCTCAGAACAAAACTGAAAATCAATTTTCTTAGTGAAAATATGAAATCAGTTCAGCCTGAACTTCTCTTGACAGGGTCAGCAGAGGGGATGTTGGGTCTTGCAGATGGTCAGGACACACTTTGCTCAGGAATTCCCTCTTCCCAGTTATACTGGAGGGTTAATGATATTTTCATTTGGGGATTATGTCCTCCTGCCTTTTGGAAGGAAAAGCACATCTTCCATGAGTGTGGTGATGAAAACTGCTGGGCTGCAGCTGGCACAGCAGAAGCCTTTTAGGAGCTGCTTTGGCCCAGGAAAGCTTTTGGCTTCTTCAGGCACCTTCTGTGGCATCACAACAAATCAGTTTCTGAATTAGGGAGCCTGTGAGGTACTGCAGGAACTCCCAGGGCATTGCTGGATGACATTACAACAATCACAGCATACAAATAACGTAGCTCTGCTCAGTGGGGATGGGGTCCCTCCTCTGTGCCTTGTGGTTCTAAGAAGGTCTAAGACAAAAAGATGTCTTCTGGTCAGTCAGATGAAGGTTTGTGTAGGTGGGTTTTGCATCTCAAGCAGCCTTTCTCTGATGTGGGAGGACTCAGACAAGCATCATGGCAGGAATGTGGCATCTGACACTGATGTGACTTAAACTGCAGGCACCCCACATGGCAGCCAAGCTGGCCACCCTTCTGGTGCTCTGCCCAGCATGAAGGCAAACAGCAACTGCATGCTGGCACTGGCTGGAGGACAGAACAAACACACATCTGTGCTGGCTGCAGCCACCTTCCTTCTGCTTGTGAAGATTCAGGCCCACCCAGTCCATGATCAGAAGCCACTGCATGTGGCCAAGCAGCCCAGTCAGGCAGCGTGGTGAGTGAACAGCAAAATTAGCAAAAAATATTCTCAAAATAGTTTGAGGTTAAATATTGTCTGTCCAAGTTACTTGACCAAGACTCCTGCCTGGGGGAGTCACTGCCAGGAACTGAGATCACCTGGGAAGGACTCAGAAGAGAGGGAAATTCATCAGCAGCTTTGTCTTGCTGAACAATGGCAGCTTTTATCCTTGATGCGTTTTGAAACTCATCTCATGCCTGAAACCAGAGTGGATGCTTTGGTCAAACTGAAATCCTGGGCTTGAACTGCACCCCTCAGTTCACTGCTGCAGACAGATTTCACCCAAACATGTTACTGAGGCTGTGAGGAGTCCTGAATCCTGATACAGATATGAAAAAACACAGCTGTATCCTTACACATGTTTCTGTGCCCTGGGAAGGACTTAAAATCTTCTAAATCACTTCTCTGTGAAACTAGGAGTATGTTGAAAACTGAGAGATGAAGACAGAGCCTTCCTAATCAAACCAAACCCATTTTACCCATCCCTAGTTGCTTCCTACATAACCTTATGAGCACCTTCTTGTCATGGAGCACTTGGAGTGAGACGGGTGTTAGCTTGGCTGGGAAGATGGTTCATTATTATGATGTCCTAGGTCTGTCTGAACATCACACCATGCCTTCTGCTCAGGAGACTCAGAGAGTCACAGAACAGTTTATGCTGGATGGGACTTTAAAGACCCTCTTATTTCAACCCTCTGCCATGGGCAGGGACACCTTCTATAACACCAGCTTGCTCCAAGCCCCATCCAAAGCAGTCCAAATAATTTAGCAGAAATATGCTGGAAAAGCAGATGGGTTATTTGCCTGTGCAAAGACCCTGAAGAGAAAAAAACTTAAACTGTATGTCCTGCATGAGTCTGCATGGTGTGTGGTACACAGCTTTGCTGATGGCTGTGCTGGATTTGTGCAACAATGGTGTGTCCCCATCAGACCCATACTGGTACAGATCTTGTCTGGACCAGGACAACTTTAACCAGTTGCCTGCATTTTCTTTTTCAGGATCTCCAGAACAGAAGCACAGCAAAGCTCTGGCTCCAGCACGAGGCACAGGCAGTTCAGGGCTGTGCAGGCAAGGATGGAGCTGCCAAGGGCGTTACGTGTTTGTAGCTGCGTGTGGATGGTCTCACTGCCTGGACACGGGCACAGCACATGCTTCCCATCTGTTCCATCCCTATCAATAGGAGCTTGTCCTCACCACGATGAGGGTGGAGGTTATCCCCATGGGCTCAGTCCTGTTGCTGAGATGCCCCATTAGCTGAGTGCTAACTAATGGAAAAATCCTGCAAAAGAAAATTGGAACAGGAAAGGGGATAGGAACCTCACTGGGTCAGAGCCAGTCTTGCCTGCAGCTAGCAGAGGCAATGGGAGATGTTTTGGGGGAGCCTTCTGCAGCCTAAGCACCTCCTACTCTTCAGCATGCATGGTCACTGGGCTTGGGACAGCAGCAGGCACATGTCTGACTGTTCCCTCTGATATTTCCTTATGGAGCTGCTCTTCATTAGCTGGTCTAATCCCTTTCCACCCATGCTGACAGCCTCTTGTGGCAGCAAATTCTTGAGATGTTACTCACTGCATGAAGAAATCTTTCCTTTTCTCTGTTTCAGAGTGACATGCTACCAGTGCCACTGACTGCCCCTAGCTTTTGGGATTGATTTCAGTTTCACCTGATTCACTCCCTTTGGTCACTGCTGTCACATCCTTCCCAGTTTTCTTCTCTTCAAAATGACAAATCCCAGCCTTTTCAGTGCTTTTCACAAGACAACCCCTCCAGCCTCTTGATCATTTTAATTATTAATTGAAACACCCTTAGTATGTGAAAATTAGAGCCTTTAGGTTTGTTTCTATCCTCTGTTTAGCTTCAGAGGAGATCTGGAGGATCTTCTCTTGGGACTCTAACTGTGGTGAGTGAACATTCAGCTGCTTGAAAATATATCCTAAAAATATCAAATGTCTTGTCTGTGGGGTTAGCTACAGTCCTTCTGAATTTATAGTTTCTTAATAGGGTATTGCTCTTGCTCCAGCAACCTGCATTAGTAGTTGCAGATGCAAGTGACCACCTGCTACAGCAAATGTCAGGAATTCTCTCAGCTCTGCTGAAAGAAAAGGCTTTTGTGGCTTAACCTGAAGGTGAGGAACAGCAAAATTGTGATGGTGACCTTAGATCAAATATCTCACAGGCCAATGTCCCTGGTGGTTTTTACCATAAACATGCACTTATTTAACACTGGGCTGCATGTGGTCTTGGGGCATTTGCAGAATGGTTGATGTGTCTCACCCTGCTTCCAGAATTGTCTGAAGATGGCAAGACTTTGCTCTGCAGAAGCACTGCTGTGCTTAGGATTCTCAAGGCTCACTACAAAGGTTAAGCTGTGTCAAAGGAAGATGTTTTTTCAGGGTCAGGGTTAAAGGACAGAGCTCTGGATCACCAGAACACTTAAATGTAGTTGTGATGGTGCATATGGCTTTGGGACAGAGAAGGTGGACATTTATTTGTAAAGTTTCTGTTCTCCTGAAATGCTCAGTGCCAAGAGAATGAATAAAAACCAATTCCCTGCCACGTTACATCTGCTTCAGCTTCTGCAAAAGCACAGATGATGGGGTAAGGTCATCTTGAGAATGGCATCAAGCTAATCATCTCCCTGGCTTTATGTTCATCCCACACCCCCTGCTCTGTCCTGGTCTCATGCTGGTATGGTCCCGCCCCTGGCAAAAGCAGGTAGGTTTTGCTAACTGAGGTTTTGCTCCTGAGCCTGGTGTCCACAGTGGCAGCTCTCCAGTGAGGGTTCTGGTGGCTGGACACAGATGTCCATCAGGCCTCTGTCCAAATTTGAAATATTTTACCATGACTGAACCACTTTCTCTTTCTAGAGGTTCCCATCCCAGGAGATCAGGCTAAATCAAGGTCTCTGCTTTTCACCTAGTGACATTTCACATCCAAGAGCAGTGTTCCAGACCACCAGACCATGTGCCATTCTTCATCCTGGAGTAAGAGACCTCCAGAGGTTGACCCACAGGCTTGGTAGGAAATGTTTAATCCATACAATCCACCTGGAGCCTTGCAAGCTTGCTGGAAACCTTTCACCACCCTATTTCTGAGTCTCCCCTCCATTTTTGCAGGTGGTGCAGGTGCCTGTGAGGTACAGAGGAGGTGCCAATGGAGATTTTCCCAGAGGATGACTGTTGCAGGGTCCCATATATTAGAAGACAGCACAGCATACAGCCAGCACAGGGTTAGCACTGCCCTGGGATGGCTGTGCAGGGGTGGGTGGTCATGCACAACCTGTCCCCAATGTGTGGGGACAGAGCTAAAACAGCCAGAGGCCTAAAACACTTCCCTTGCAAACAGCTCAGTGACAGATAGACCTTTTCCATATCTGCCCTGCTGGGAGACATCCCAAAATAAATAACCCCAAGGCCTGAAGCCCCAAGGGAGACAAGCAGGAGTAGGGAATGGGCCCAGGCCAGAGCACTCAGCCCCACACACAGCCACACAGATCTGTGCTGTTGACAGAGCCAAGAATAATTCCAGCATCTCTATTTAATGCTATTTAGAAAATCCTCCCTCTCCAAAACGGTGAACTTCCCCAAAGACAGGATCAATATTTATAAATGCCCTGGTGATTTATCTCAGACCCAGGTTGGGCAGGGTTGCTGCAGCCCCAGCTGGGCCTGTGGGCAGGCTTTCCCCTTACCAGGAGTATGTTTTCTTGGGGGACAAAGATGATTTCACTAATTTCTCTCCTCTCTCTCATGCCTTGCCATCCCCTGCACTGTTCCCATCCAGCTGACTGTGACTGCTGTAGGAAGAACATGGGGGTTATATTTACCCCTTTCCTGCCCTCAAGTCATCCCCAGGACTCAATCTTTAGCCCAAACAAAGGAGTCAGCAGATGGCAGGGACAGCACACTCTGGTTGAGGATGGAGAGATGATCAGCAACCCCAAAAACTGATTTTTAAATAAAATTTGCTCTGCAGCACCACTTCCCAAAATGTCCAGCCTGGCATTTGGACTGAGATAGCCAAGGGATGATATATGGGGTGCACGTTGCTCTGCCTGCATCAGTTAGGGATGGACCTTGCTTTGCTAGATGCCACCCATCAGGACCTCTCCCACTTGGCCTCCATTCATCCTAAAACAGGACAGGTCCTGGTCCACAAGGAAGGATTCTTGTGAAGTGTTTGAGGCACAACTCCTTGGTGATGAAGGCTTGCAGGCTTGATGCCCCCCGGGCAGGTACACAGGGCACAGATTTACCTGCATGGCTGGTGATGGAGAACATCCCCCTTGACAGGACAAGAGGGAATGGCTTTAAGCTGAAGGAGAATTGATCTAGGTTGGATGATAGAAAGAGATTCTTCACTATGAGGGTGGTGAGGCCCTGGCATAGGGTGCCCAGAGAAGCTTTTGCTGTCTTATCCCTGGAAGTGTTCAAGGCAAGGCTAGACAGAGCTTGGAGCAATGTGGGATAGTTCCTGCCCATGGAAGGGGGGTGGAACAGAATGAGCTTTAAGGTGCATTCCAACCCAAACCATTCTGTGATTCCATGATCAAGACCTTCTCTGTTCTTCAGCACGACACTGCTGCCCAGAGAGGAGCTTTGGATCCAAATCATGGCATTACCTGTGAACCATCAAGGGGCAGCAGGTGATTCCATCCTCTGCTCCTCCAGCAGAAAAAGCAAAGCACAGTCGAAGGCAAGCTGAGCAAGCTCCCCACTCCCAGCCAGCAGCAGGCACTGGTGTGCAGCTGCCTCCCTGTGCTGAGGGCCAAAAAGAGATTGGCAGTGCTCTGCCCCAGCAGGAACATGGTCCATGCAACAGCTAGGTTGGGACGTGCAGAGGGACATGTGCCATGGGGGGTAGTTTGGAGGGAGAGCAACTAAATCAGCAAGGGAACGCATGGCTGGAGCCCTGCCAGCACCTGCCACCTCTGGAAATAGCTCTTACAGAGCCCCAGGGTCCAGGCATGAAGTCCCCTTCCCTTGGGTTGTTACGCAGCACAGGATACATGAAACATGTTGGCAGCAGTCAGTCTAGGGAGAGCTGAGCAAGGGAGGGAAGGAGATTAATGGGAAAACAAATCAGCACCTAGAAACAGAGCAAATGGACAACACATAGGGACCCAGACCACCGGGGATGCTGGATCACAGACAAACCCAGGCACATGCATGGAAGGAAACAGGCTGCAAGAAGAGCTGGCCACCCAGAGCAAAGGCAGGAAAATGAAAGGAAAACACTTTATTATCTAAATGGGGATACGATTTCTGGAAGAACAGACTCTTCAGCCCAGGAATGGTGTTTGAAGCACTAGAACAGCTGAGAGAGGTGTTGATGGCGGCTGTCACCAGAAAAAATGAGAGTACGGAGATACTGTTTTTTACCTAAAGCCAAGGCACGGGAGAAGAAATAGATACTTGGTTCTGAAGCAGGGAACTCTGCAGCAGCAAGGGCCTGCAAAGGGAATAAAGCAGTGGAAGAAGTGCATGTGCTCAGTGCCCAGGGCAGTCTGCAGCTTGCAGATCTTGGTGCAGGGATCCTGCCAAGCCAGGAGTTTGCTGCTCTGCTAACAGCAGTGACAGAGAGGAGAGAGGTTGTGCTCACACAGAACAGGAGCTGTTGACTGCAGCCTCTGGCAGGGGAGAACTGCCCAGCTCACTGGAGCACGGATGCTGAGCCATCCCTGCTCACCATGAAGCCCCTTCTGAGGAGCCTTGGAAAGAGGAAAGAGTTCAAGTTGAGCTGGGCATCCCTTTAACCACACACAGATGGATCTTCAGTCTGTTAACTTGTGTGTGTGGCTGGAAAGGAGAGGCCCAAGGGATGGCTCAAAGATCCCAACAGACATGGGTACTGAGCAGGACAATAATTTGTACAGCAAGATTGTTGAGATCACAAAAAAATCAATGTACCAATAGCTCCTACCTGCCAGTAGTAGCAGATAAGATGTGAACTCTGTGCACATTTAAGGTGGGATTTTGCTTAAAAGAGGCCAGGCACTAATAGCAGGGGACTGGAGAGCTGACATCATGGACAGATGCCTAGGCATGCTGAGTGAGGATGAAGGCATGCCTGGAGTGGTGCCAGGGCTGGATATTGATGCTTAGCTTAAGACAAGTGCTGTGCCTCATCCTGAAAGGAATCTCTGCAGCCTCCTGAAACTCCAACCTGTCTGTGGAAAGACTGGAAGAAACCTGATCACATTTAGTAATGGATCACAGATATGTGATAGCTGCAATAGCAACCACAGAGCCTGGGAATCGGACTTTCTAGAGGCCATAGAAGTCAGAATCTGATGGAGAAGCAGAGGATGGCCTTTGGAAAGCCTGATCTCAACATGTTCTCCTCAGACTGGACCACTACACTCAGCAACAGAGTGAACACAGTTCAGTATCCTAAGGGAAGATGTACATAAGACTTCTTTCCCCACATATCCCACAGAAAGAAGCAGGAATGGGATATGCCATGAAGATGGTCTGTCCTGGGAATCACTGCAATAAAAAGTAATCAAGTCAAAAGCCAAGGAAGCTGATGGACCAGCATTGCAAAGTCAGTCTTGGGTGCCAGCAGTCCATCTCTTCAGAGAAACTTCACTTTGGCTGGAGAAACATGGAAGTGAAATATTTCAAACCCATTTACAGTCCTTGATTCTTAATGGGAGCAGAGACTTCCCCAAGACACCATCCAACTCAGTTTTGAGAGCAATTTAGATGGAATAACAGGGCAACTTACAGTCTCTGAGTGCAAGCCTGGAATGAGCTGGTAAAGGCAAGAACATGGGGCAAAGAGAGGCAGGAACTCCTCTACCATGAGCCAGCTGCTCCAGTGGCAGGAGGGAGGAGGGCCGGGGTGAGAGGAAATCTGGTTTGGTACATGGAGAGTGTGCTTTGCTTGGTAACTCCCAGTGTGTCCTCTGGGACAGCTTGGAGGGGTCGTGCATGGTGTTCCACTCCATTAGCAATTACTTTATGCCAGCACATGTAAATAATTATTCTGGCAAAGGTTCCCAGCAGAGAGCTGTGCAGTGCTGACCCCCAGCACAGCCTGTGCTGCTGCCTTTCCTGGAGATCGGTACCAGGAGCGAGGAGATTTGTGTTCACACATGGACAGGCTGCACGTCCTTGCATCAACAGTGCTTTGGAAAATTAAACCATCTGTGCAGGTGAAGTATAATTCCATGTGATCAAACTCTCTGCTTCTCCTCAAGAACTCACTGTGCAGCCCAGTATTTTCCTTGAGATCTGACCCTCATGATAAAAGCCTTGGGGTTAAAAAGTTGGGAGAAATGTTTATAAAAAAAAATGAAGATAAAAGAAGTCCACATGATATTTTCTGTGAAAGGTTTTGCCCAAGACGGAGCATTCAGGCCAAAGCTACAAACCCCTGAGAACAGAAGCCACAAAACTGATGTGCCTCTGCATGGTACGAAAGGAAACAAATCTTTCACCCCAGGAATCTGCCTCTTTCCAAACTCCAACAGTGCCCCCAAGTGCTCAAAGGAGATGCCGCAAGCCAGGGATGGAGCTTGCTAAATCATGAACGCGGAGGGGAGAGATGCGGTTGCATGGCTTTCTTTAAGCGTGGCTCACTGCTGTCCCTCCCTGAGCTAAGGTGAAATGTCTGTGTCTTTTCCTACTTCTTTTCCCCGAATGGGTAGATCTGTGCTGATAGCCCATCTGTGACTGCTTCAAGATGCTCCAAGAGCATCAAAAACAGATTTAAGGTCTGTGTTGCCTGGAATTGATGCATACGTCACAAGCTTGTGGAAACGGCATAGTTTGGATTTGGCCACTGGAGGGATCCCACCCAGCCAGACCTCCTGGATCTGCTCCTTCAGAAGACGTGACCTCTGGAGAGGAGAGAACTGCATCTCAGTGTCCCAGCTCCAGAGGGGAGGCTGAGTTTCACCCCATCTGACTCCCTGCCGTGACCTTTCCAAGCTGTGTGGAGGCTGCTTTGGCAGAACTGTGCAGGGCTGTCCTCACTTCTTCAGTGAGCTGGGTGTCTCAGCAAGAGGGGCTCTTTCAAGGGAGAGGAGATAAGGCCTATTTGGATCTGTGGGAATTCTGCCTGCTCCCAGTGAGAATGGTAGCTGGAGACATGGTACATGATCACCTGGACTCCTTTGTGGGACACTCAGGTGATCCCTGGCAGGATGCTGAAGTCAAAACCAGCTTGCCTTTTTCAGGTCTTTCCCTGTGGGTTCCTTGGAGCGTCACCTGGTAGAGCTTTATCCTGCAGTCCTACGCTCTGGGGAAAGGAAACACTCAATGGAGCACAGCTCCATTCACCAGGACTTGCTGTACAAGAATTAAGATGTTTTCAAGGGACAACTGAGTGCTACTGTGCTGAGAATTGACAAAAAAAACCTCTTCAGGTCCCCTGTTTCCTCATCCTTTTTCTTATTTGGGGAGACTACTCCTGGATCATGGCATTGGTTTGATTTACATGGCATGGACACAAATCACATTGAGTTAAGCAGCAGAGGGGACAGAAACAGGGAGATGGGGACAGGAACCTGTTTTTGTCCCTGTACCAGAGTGTGATGGTGCCTCTGACCACCTTACCCCAGCCTTTGGAGAAAGGCTTCTCTGAAGGTGTGTGTGTTCTCTTTCATCACTGCTCATCTGTCCTGTCACCTTCACACACCACCATCCATCCCCATCAAGGTAGGAGACCACAGATGCTCTTCCAGCATCTTTGACCACCAGCCTGGGGATAAAAATAACCAGATCTGGGTCCAGATCTCACAGGGATCCCTTCAACACATAAAACAGGAGCGCTCAAGAGAAAACTGAGGGAGTGGTGATTGACAGCTGTAGCAAAGACAGCAGAGGAGAGACTGACAAAGGACCATAGTGTGAGCACATCTCCACAAACCTCTCCACACATCCACAAGAAAACAACCTGTCCTGCTTTTGTTGCATTCACCAAAAGTGACCTTGAAACCTGCTGCTGAGATGCCATTTCTATTGTAATGGCAGAATAGCTGCCATGCCACTCTCAGTCGACAGGCCCAGCCAAGAAGCATTTCCCTGGCAGAGCACAGAGGCCCCAAAGCAGAACACGTCTCATCATGAAATTGTGGGTTTCTAATTAATACCCATTTGTCTGCAAGCTGATCTGTTTGACCACATGCCAGCCCCAGAATTTCATCTTCTTCCCTGGGGACACGGCTTGGCAGTTACCAGGACCCGCGGTCCCAGGCCCTACTGCCTGCCTGCTTCTGGTCACCAGGTCACGCTCATCCCAGGATATCACTCTCCACACCTCTGCACACTTATCCCGCAATTAGCACTTGTTTCTGCCAATGAGTCAGTTCATTAGCTCTCCTCTGTAATCTATCAATAGATGGAGCAGATACCACCCTTCCCAGGCCTGGGAATGTGAATGGAAACTACCCTGCTATTCCATGTACTGCCTGGCAAAATAGCAGGGTTTTTCTTTTATTTTTCATATAAATTTCAGCCAAAATCTTTCTGCTTCTCCAATGACACAAATCAGACAAAACTTCCCCAGAGCTCTGTTAGAGCTGAGCACAGAGACACCAGCAGCTTTCAGGTGTGCAACCATACAGAGAGCAGAGAATGCCTGCTTGACTATAGCATATGGGAGAGGGGTCTCTGAGCCAGCCAGGGCATGGTCCCCACACAGCTGTGGCTTAGTGAGGCCACTGGGGACTTTGGGTGGCCTCCACTGCATTGGCTGCTGGTAGCAGGCCCAGTCCCACTCACTGGGGCCATCTGGAAGCTCTCAGAGCTGCTGAAAAAAATGCCACCAGAGAGCCTTTGTGAGCCACGGGATGGGTCAGGTTACTGACAGAGGAACAGGGAACAGAAACACAGGGAAGTCTTTGGGAGGAACAAGGAGCTCTTCTACAACAGCAGAAACACAGATAGGGGTCTCAGGGAGGAACAGTGAGTACCTCTGCTATGGCAGAAATACAAATTGGGGTCTCGGGGAAGAACAAGGAGCACCCCTGCTATGGCAGAAATATAGATGGGGGTCTTGGGAAGGAACAAGGAGCACCCCTGCTATGGCAGAAATATAAATTGGGGTCTCAGGGAAGAACAAGGAGCACCCCTACTATGGCAGAAATATAGACTGGGATCTTGGGAAGGAACAAGGAGCACCCCTGTTATGACAGAAATACAGATCAGAGTCTTGTCACTCCTGCCCTGAGAGCAGGATGCTGGCACATGGGCTGTGAGAACAGTCTGGTCCCACTCTGCATCCTGTTGCACACAGACTGACACATGGCTAACACGCACAAAACTTGGGCAAATATGGTGGCATTCAACACTGGGGGGCTTCTTAGCTATTTGCATATCCTCCATAGGAGCAGCCACACACCCCAACATCCCTGCCTGTGACACGCACATGTTTCAGCACCCCAATTCTAGACGTGGTACCCCAGGTGACCCTGGTGGCACAGGTGTCCTCTCCAGCACACCTGGTGAGATGCTGCCAGGAGGGCACAGAGAGCTGTTCCTACAGCACATGGGGGAGCCAATGGCTGGAAACCGGGCAAGCAGGTAATGGAGCAGCAGATAACGCCCGCTTGCCCCATGTCCCACAGCCAGCACCCTGAAGTACACACAGGGTGTGGGCTGGAGGGTCCAGCACTGCCCAAACATTCCCTTGGCCCAGGCCAAGGTGACCCTGAGGTGGACATGTCTCCTCTGCCTCAGCCCCACATGCCCCTCATGGCTGGCTGCTTGCCCCCAGCCTGCGCCCCGGCCACCACTACCACCTCCCTCAGGGAATGAGCCCCTAACACAGGAAAGGTAACGTTTTATTACAGAAACACAAAACCAATTAGGTTCAAAAAGGCTTCCGAGGCCGAGTCCAACCTATGACCCAACACCACCTTGTCAACTAAACCATGGCACTAAGCACGATTTCTTTAAAGGCCTCCAGAAGCAGCGACCCCACCGCCTCCCCGGGCAGGCCCTTCCAGAGTCCGTGAGGGAACGAGGTGCGGCTGTGACAGCGGCCACCATGGCCGGCGGCTCCCTCAGCGCTGCCCGGGGCGGGGCGCCTCTGTTACCGGCTTTAGGAGCTCCCAAAACACACACAAAACGTCTCATTCAGAAAGGAGACATCATTTAATCTGCGCACGGTGTAAGGTGCAGGTTTCCACAAATCAAGCGCACCAAGGGGTAAAAAGCTGTATCTTTTATGCAGCAACATTCACACGAACCTGCCCATCGAACACATCTTCTCCGCCTATCTAATGCATATTTATTTCGGTGACGTGACCTTGCGCGATGCTTGAAACACAAGATTTTTATTTTTTTTTTTCATTAAGCAACTTCTGTTGTAGAAGTTACCTGGCGACATCAGTTACGTTTGAAAAAGGTGAGAAAATTCAGCCAGGGGACATAAAATTCGACTGGAAGGCAGCAGTGGGGAGGGGGCGAGCGGCCCCAAGATGGCGGCGCCGTGAGGGGGAGCGGGCGGGACAGGGGCGGCTGTTGTTGAAGCTTTATTGTTCCCGCTGCCGCCTGCTGTGTCCGCCGCTCCCAATAAAGGTAAAACATTTAGCCGGGCCTGCTCGGCACCGGGGGGTTGCGGCGGCTCGGCGACCCCGCCCGGCTGTCCCGGCTCCAGCCACCCCTCGCTATCCCGCCGCGGTGCCAGAGCCGCGCCGGGGATGGGGCGCTTCGCCTCGGGATGGGGAGCCGGGGACCGGGACGGGACGGGTGGGTGCTTCCCCCACCCGCAGGGAAGGACCAGCCCCTACGAAACCTCTGAGGAGGTTGAGGGGGACCGAGGGGTACCTCTGACTTCAACCTGAGCGGGAGCGGGGACTCCCGCACTCCTCCCATATTAAATCAAAGTCAGCCTTGTAGGTGCTCCTCGGATGCCCAAAAAACGCAGTCCCTCTCACTTAAAACACTCCCCATCTTCCCTCTACTTCGTGACAGGCCTTACCTTTTGTAACCTACACATAAAATATGTTTCATCAGAAATTTTGTCTCTACCAGCAAGCCAAAGCCTGTCTCCTGCATTCCATTTGGACACTCAAAAGGTGTTATATTAGCTGTGCATTAGGGCTGTGTGACCCTCCAGGAAGTTTTTTAAAGGTAGGTATGGAAAGGGTTTATCTTGTGCTTTGGTCACAGCATATTCCTCTCCTTGCTTCGGACCACTAATCACATCTGTTCTTTGAGGTGCAGGGTTCTGCAGGGTTTTGGTTAAGATATGCCAGGTTTCTTGTATTTGAGGAGGAATTTGGGTTGACACCCTGGTTCAAAGACAGGGACAGCAGGACCAGCCTGTTGGAGTATGCACCAGAACAGAAGTCCTTTCCCAACCTCCATGCCCTACTCATTCACTCTTGTTTCCTCTTTTCGGTATATTTTAGCTTCCTGGACATACCACTTAAAGAAGATGCCAAAGACGTCCCTCAAGAAGCAGCTCAGAAGTTATAAAATTCTTCCAGGAGATGGAGGAAGCATGTTGGCTTTCTGGGGCAAACCCTACTTGGCTTTCACAATGCTGCATCTTCCTCTGCCTTTTTGGAGCAGCTGCACTCATGTTTGAAGAGCTGTTGCAAGTTCTTTTGTCTTAATGGAGTTTTGGGGCTGAGGAGGAGCCTCATTGACAACCTGATGCAGGAGGTGACAGTGGTGGAAGTCCAGGTGTCTTGGACTGTCATAGCTTCCAGTAATTCTGTGTATTTACTAAGAAGTCTGAAGGAATCAGACTTGTTTTGGGGTGACCATCCCTGAGAAGTGTCATTTTAAAGGCTTTTGCATCAAGGCACCTTAGTAGTGTGTTGAGCCATGTCTGCCCTTGGCAGTGGGAACAAATGGCTCCTGTACTTCTGCTGATGCAAAATGGGTCACAAAACCTGGTCAAAGTAGCGTAGTTTTGGTTTTTTTTAAACAAGTCACTAAGAAATTGCAACACATCTTCCTCTGTGATGTAAACCTTCCTGACAAAAAGTAGTTCAGATGCCCAGCTTTTGTTTTTTGAGGATGTTAAGGGAACCTGCAAATTATAATTAGCACTTCTGGTATTCTTGGGCAGAGTGATCCGTGGCTGAGCAGTGACTGGAGCAAACTTTGGCTCTTTCTTTGAGTTTGTGCAGGTTTTTCACTGCATGATTTTGCTTGCTTTTTGGGGCAGCTCTTGGTTTGAAGAAAACTTGCCAATTAAGAGTTGTTGCAGAGCTGTTTTTGTTTTTTGATCTATTGTATTTCTATTCAGAACATCAGTGCAGACAGACAGCCAAAATGTGCCGGGTTTGAGTGGTATATTCTGCTGCCTTTAGAGACTGGAGCCCTGAATTTAGTCAAAATGCTGCTTATTTTCCTCTGTTACCAGTCTGCACTGATGCTCTGAACTGCAACAAAATAGATTGAAAAACAAATTGGTGTGCCCTGGTTCCTTGTGCTGGATTTCACATTATCCTCTGTGTGAGCTGCCTGCTCTGCCCCTTTGGAGCGCCCCAGAGACAAGTAATGACCCCTCAGCATCTTTCAGCACTTCAAAGGCTGAATTACTTTTTGTGGGAGAGGTAAGAAAATTGAATTGCAGTCCTTGATTTTCTGGCTTTCCAATAACCCTCAGTGTAAGATCATCACCTTGGTAACAAGAAAACAGGAAACTGGTAAACAGGCGCAGAAAGTATTCAGATTGTGATTTAAGGCTGTCACTGCTCTTAGCTCCCCAGAGCTAAAAACAGAGGCCACTGTCATGCCCAAGGGACTGCAGGGCTGAGCAACACAAGAGATGTATCCCAGCTTTCTGTCCTGCTTCGTTCACTGATTTCCATGAGGCTTGTGAAATGAGCCTTTGAGTGCAAATGGGCTGGGATGGGGTGAGCTCCTCTCACAGGGCAGGGAGCCGTCCTGGACTGGCAGCCACGCCTCCTGCAAAGACCACTTTGGATTTTAGCTCCCCAAGCAGAGAGCCGAATGTGGGGAACAGGAGGGTTGTGGGGTGCTCCTGTGAGCCTCTCCAATCAGCTCCAACAGAAGTGCCATTAATTGAGGACAGAACAGTTGGATTCTTCCATTTTCCTTATTTCTTTCTGACCACTTTTTTTTCCCCTGCCTTCTTAGTTTTAGCTTTTTAGAGCTTGCATAGGACTTCCTTTCTTTTAGTTTTGCACTGGGTGTGCAGGGTGATTTTATACAACTTCATTATCCATGTGAGCACTGCAAGTTCCCCGTCTCTGCATGGCTACAGCAGAGCTGTGGAACCACTGTGCTTGGAGGGCTTGGCAGTGAGGCAATAGTTGTTGGGTTTTTAAATTTGGCAGAGGCAGACAGGCTCTGTCAGCGCTCATTGCTGCTGAGCTATCAGTTACCTGCTCTGAGAGACTCCCAGTTCTGCCCAGTCCCCTGGCCAAATCTCCCAAAAGTCATCTGGAGGATGGCTGGGAGACATAGCCACACAAACTCGGGTGAGAAACAAGATGTAATTTGTGTGGCAGTGGAGGGTCCTCCACCTAAAAATCAGTTATCATTACTGGGCTCCTGACTGGAAGAGAGACTTTAGCCAAACCCAAGCCAAAACTGAGCCTGGAAATCTGGGAGGCAGTGATGGATGAGCAATCAGATTGCTGATGGTGGTCCCTTCTGGCTCTAGAGATCCAGAATAAAATACTGAATAAAAGCCTGAAGTGTTCTCTGAGTAGGGTGCAGTTGCCTTGAGGCTAGTCTTGGCCAACACCACATGTTATAAATGCCTGTTCTCTTTGGTGGTACTGGATGGTTTGGGTCCCTGTAATTAAAGAAATAAAATGTTTTTAAACAAATATGTCTGTGCTAATTACTCAGGACACATTTTCCAGTGCTCTGAGTTGCTGTAGTGAAGAAGAGGACATGCTGGTAGGCTGCTTAGAGCTTCACTGTTTTGAGCTCTCACGAGCAAATATGTCTTCTATATTCCTGCCAGGAATAGAGGGAGCAGACGGTGCTGCTGCTTCCTCCAGCTTGCCACAGTGCAAGCAATGGGTTTCATGCAGGAGGATATTCATGGCAAAGTGAGCAGATGTCTCTTCCAGGACATCGATGTTTCCTGCTTATCCTTTTCTAGGAAGAGCCATAGCTATTATTATTTAACCAGCAGACCCAATTTCAACTCAGATACTGGAAGTCCTTCAGCTCCAGGGAAGGAGTGGGTGGACTAAAACTGCTATTACACGGAGTCTGGCAAAAGAATCGGGTCTGTCTCTTCTCCCACGACCAGCAGCAATTCTGCTGATGGCAGCTTGGTTCCTTGTGATTTAAAATGGTGTGGGAGGAGAGCAGAGCCTGCATGTTGGATTGACTGGAAGTACAGGTGGCTGGCCCTGTGCATGGGGGTGGGGGTGGATCTGCTGCTCGGAAAGATGAGTTGCAGATCAGCCAGCCTTTGGTAGCGATGTGCCTGGAGAAGCCCTGGCTCTGGGGGGCAGGAGGGTGGGCTATCAGCCCACTCAGGTTTTTCTCCCTTCCAGAGAAGTGTTCTTGCTTCAGAACTACTCAGAAGTACTGAGGAGTGTAACACCTCTGTTTTGAGGTGATGTCAAAACCATCTGTGATCTCCTGGTGCCTGAAAAACAAGTTTCATAGCACTTCATCTTTTAAGGCCTGAGGGAGTTCTTGGCTGCACAGGAGAGCTCTCCTGCATTTCTGGTATCCACCAACCTGTTTTTCAGCCTTCTGTAGCTCTGGGATGAGGTGATGTCTCTTCTATTTTGTCTTCCCACAGCCACCACAGGCAGTGCCACACAGAAGTAAGTGGGGTCCTGCCTGCCTGTGGACAGGAAGTCCTGCTTCCACAAAAGCTGAGCTCCACAGTGGTTGATGCCTTGGAGAAGCGAGATGCTAGCTCAGCCTGCACCCAGTGTCAGCTTCTGATGTGATTTAATACAAGCTGTGAGTTGTTCTAGCCTGGTTTCATGTGAGGCAGAGCTTTGAGATTGGTGTATGTGCATTGGTTTGTTAAAGCTCATACCCTGGTGTTAGGCTATGCTTCTCCTGAGGGCAGAGATGTCCATCCAGGTGCTCTTTCTCTCATGCTCATACTGTTTTGTGACCACGCCAGCATAGGCATCCTAGTGTGTGGACAAGGCAGTAACATCTTTATCTTGTCTATCTTAGATAAAAACTCCAGGTGTCCCACTGATAAAAATTCTGTTAGCAGATGTCCTATCAGTTCTCCCTCCTGCAGTGGGTTGGGGAGTGGGGGAAGTTAAAGGGAGGCTCTGGTAGATGGGATTAGGGTTAACGACTTCTGCCAAAAATTACATTTTAGAGGAAAAGACTCATAAATCAGTGAGCTGAGACCATGGTATGCTGAGAAGGAGGTGCCGAAGACCCTGGACTGCAAGCAGACCCCTGTTTCTAATATTCACATGGCCCTGCTCATCTTCCATCTGTATGGAAGAGAAACTTGCTGAACCTCTAGAGGGGGAAGGGTAATTGAGGGATTTAGCTGAGAGACATCACAAATCTGGGCACAGCATTGCCTCTTATTTGAAACATGAACATGTTGGCTCACATTTGCCTGTTTTGGGGTAGTTTTACTCTGTGTTTGATCTTTTTAGTTTGCCCTGGGTTGGGAGCAACAGCAACATGTCCTCCTGTTCTGCAGAGATTTTCTTCCTTTGGTTTTTGCTTCATGCTCATTGCTCTGCCAGAGTGAGCAAAACTTTTATTGCCCAGGCATGTGATTGCCATGCAGTGGGATCTGTGTTACTGCAGGACATGGGGCTGATTAGACGATTTGTCTAACAGCAAGTGAACAGAGTTGCTTGCTAATGCTACCTTATCCTTTAAACTCCTGTTCAGCATGGGAGGAAAACAGAGGCTGTACTGGGTTTAAAATAAATGTTCCATTTATAACTGGTGTTAAATAAACTGTTGGTTTTCCCTCCAGGCTGTGTGATGTCCAGAAGGGATTTATAAGTCACAGTTTTCCTATTATAGCCAATGTGCTGGTTACAAACTGATGCCTTTCAATTACATCATGCTTTCTGCGAATCCATTCAATTAGCAAATAGCTCATCTTGTTTCTCTCACACAGCAGCAGAGAGCAAAAGCTGTAAACTGGATTTCTTTGTTCAATATGAAAGTGTTTTCTCTGAGGCTCTTTCTGATGCCCAGGCTGTACTGAAAAGACTCAAAGAGTGCAAAGAAATTGATGCCTCTCAAAAGGAGGTAGGTGTGTTTACTTCCATAATTCATGCAAGTTTTTTCTTCACCCTACTAAGGGCTGTAATAGTTTGTGCTTTGTTTAGGAAACTGTTTCATGGGAAACTGGTGCCTGGTTGTTAGAAGGGCAACGTGGTCACCTGAGCAACACCCTGGAGAGAAGCATCTCTAAGTGCAAGTTGCTTGGGCATGCAGGTAAAGAAGGATGTCCTGCCCTGAAGACATTCTTGTGTTGTAGGAGAGCCCCAGCACAGATTTCACTCCTTCTGCTTATGGCATTTGCTTCAGGAATTGTATCGACTTGTAAACGACTGACATACGAGATCCCAAAATAGATTTCCCAAGCCTCGGCACTGTCTTGCTGTGAAGCATCTGCTGCTCTTTCTGTACAGGCAGAGCTGCTGAGGGAGGGGTGGGACAGGGTGTGGCAGGGGAGCTGGGTGCTGCCCCATGGTATTTCTCCTGCCAATGTGCTGCTTGAAGAGCAGTCAGAGTAGGGAAACGATGCTCCATTCCTGTTGGAGGGGATAACTGAGTCTGCTGCTGGGTGTATGCTGAAGGGTTCTCTGGGCTCTGAGCTGTGGTAGCCAGATGCCACTCATCGTCCCAACTCGGGGGCAACACAGAATGTGATGTCTGTACTGCTGTGAGCAGGAGGACACGGAGCTTGGGAATGATTGTGGTGAGTCTAGGTGAGCACTCATGCTGGCTGTGCAGTGGCAGAGTGCAGAAAAGCTGTGGCCAGTGTAGAGCAAGGATGGGACTGCACTTGCTGCTCTCAGCTCAGCCATTTCTGCTTGAGCATTTTTCATACCAAGCTGCATGAACTGCCCTGCATGCCTTCCTGAAGGGGAAAAAGTTATTATTGTTTCACTGCTGGCTTTTCTATGGCTCCCTGGTTATTCAGCCTTTGGAAGCTGAGCAGTGTTGTTCCCTAGGCTGGGGGCTGCCACACTCTCTATGTTCCCATGTAGTTGCTGGCTGGAAGCTGTCTGGATCCAAGTTCCTCCAGTAACAGTGTGATCACAGGACATGGTACACTTTAACCATTGTAGAATTATGCTTATAAAAGCCCAAGACCACACCTTAGAAAAAAACCCCAAACCTGTGACGGCAGGGAGGAGAATTCCCTTGAGCTGGGGAGTGCAGGATTGTTTTCTGCTGAGCCCTTAAATGTTCTGGTGTTCCCTTAGCAGCTGTTTCTCCTGGTGTTGTGGAATATAACATATTGGGGGCTTTAGGAGAGAGATGTGGGTCCTAATTCATATTTGCAGCAGCAAGCATGATCCCAGCTGGGCAGACAAGCACCTCTGAGTGCCCTGCTCAGAGAAGGATTAAATTTTTGTATGTTTGTTTTTTACAGTGATCAGATAACTGTGTCAGGTTTAGGGTTTTACAAATGGAGCTGAGCTGGGGTGTGTGCTGTGTGAGTGGATCGGTGCTGCCAGAGGGGATTTGTCAGCTCCATGCCCCCGTGCCAGCAGGTCCTGTCCCTGTTCCTGCCTCCCCTTACTGCTGGTGCCAGTGGAGTGCTCAGGCAGGTGAGCTGCAGCTTCTGCACTGCACAACAGCCCCCTTTGCTATTGCTTTGCAGTCACTGCTGTTTCGTGTTCCTTCAGCACTTCGGACCCAGTAGGGAAAGTTTACAGATCCATTCCTGGCCTTCTGTGCTCCCAAATGAGCTGTTACAGCAGGAGCCAAGTGAGAGGTTGTGAAACTCGGAGTCAGTTTGGGTGTCTGACTGCAAAGCGGTAGCTGGACAATTTTTCTGCAGCTACAAATAAATGCTGAATAAATGAGAAATGGATTTTCTTTAAACCTTCCTGAAAAATCACTTTTCAACTGTGACAAGCATGAAAAGCGTCTGCCCCAGGGCAGTGGGAGAACAGTCTGCAGCCTGTTATAAGCAAGGGCTCAGCCAGATCTGTCCCTCTCTGAGCTCCCCTCTGGGACCAGCAGGACCTGTGGACCTTAGCACTGTTTCCAGCACACACAGCAGCTTTTCCCCACAAGAACCTGGTGTTTCTTTTTTGGGGGGAAACACAGTGGTGTATTTTAAAGTCATGCTTGAAGTGCAAGTTCAGCTCCAAAGAGCCGAACTGGGATGTGTAACTCAGGCTGAGGTTGTGCCAGTGGTAGATGTCAATGGATTTTTTTCCTCTTCTTTTTTTTTTCCCCTCCCTTTCTTTGTATTCTTTTGCTAGTCATTTGTTTGAAGTCTCGAGTGCCTCGGGGCAGGTAAAAGTGTGTCTGGAAGCCGGTGAGACACTGTTTCTTTGTAGAAATCATTCTTGCTGGGTGTGCATGCCCTGCTGCAGGGAAGATCCCCCATTCCTCAGGATTATTCTCTCGGGAACCTTTGGGAAGCAGCTGATCTCTCTAGGCAAGCACTGGTTGTTTTGGGCAGTAGAGCCACAGGAGTTTAGGGGTGTTTTGCCAGCCTGCCCCTTGGCACCAAGGCTGGTGTTCAGGCTCCTGTGGTTTCAGTGGAATTTAGCCTTGAATGCCTCTCTATTTCTTTTCCTTTGCTGGTGAACTCTTCCCTGCATGGAATCTTGTTCTGTGCAGCACTCTGGTCTGCTCCCCTCTACCGTTCCTGCCTGTTTCCTCCTACCTCCAGTAGACACTCATTTGGTTTTGGGTTTTTTTCCACAACAAGGTTTGTGGTACAGGGCTGGCTTTTGTGAGAACTATTGCTTCTCTCTGAGTTTAATGTTCTGTTCTGCTCCCAAGACTGAAAAATGCAGATGAATTGCTTTTCAGTTTAGGGAGATGTGATTTTTGGGGTTGTTTCTGTTTTATAGTTTCTCTGTATATTTCACATAAACTATTCCTCTCTAATTTGGTTTTGGCTGGGATGAAACCTGCTTGGAAACGAGAACAAGACTGAAATTGCAGTAATTTAGGGAAGCGTAGAAGAGCTTTGCTGATGTCAAGTCTTATCTTCCTGTGCTCTCTTAGAGAAACTCAATTCAAATTATTGCACAGCTCATTTGTTCCCTCTACTACCAGGTTCAGATGAAGTGGGGGAGTGTTGATTCTCCCACGTAGAATAAATGTCACTGTGTTTGTGGATCATTTCCATTGCCTGTGGGCCTGTCCAGTCATTGTCGCCCTTCATTTGCAGCTGCAGGGATTTCTGGATGAGGTAGAAGAAAGAAGTTTCCTGTTATCTTCTGCATCCTGATTAGGAGAGAGAGCTTGTGAGAGTTTGGCTTTTTTTTTTTTATGTGACAGAGCTAGAGAAGTTTTTTCCTCTGTTCTGGTGTATTTTTGTACAAGTTTGAGCTTTCCTTGTGTGGAGCAAGCAGGGGGTCAGAGTTTTCCACAGAGCTTTCCTGGGACCTCCCTCATGAGTCATATACAGATGCAGGCTTGAAAAAAAAAAAATCCCTTTATATTTCTGCAGGAAAAATATGAACATAGTTTTTCTCTGATTACTGTATGCATAATACAATAGCTGATTGGTAGTTGATTGACTTAATGGTGAGGAGCTTCTCTGAGGCTCAGGTGTGTGGAGCCAGTCCTGGAGTTGTCTGTGCCACTGACCCTGCAAGCAGCAGCAGCTTAGGGAACAGCACTGCTCAGCTTCCAAAGGCTGGATAACCATGGAGCCTCAGAAAAGCCAGCAGTGGAACAGTCCCTAACTAACCATGCAGGTTTCCAATCGCTTTTTTATGTTTTCTTCACCTTCTGTACATCAAAACCCAAAGCAGTGTGCATTTACAAGGGACTGATGATTGTGGCTGTGGAGGTTTCCCCACAGTGTCAGCCTTCTGCAGTGTACCTGAATGTCCCTCAGGTCTGAAGGGAGTCAGCTTTTTTCTGCCACCCTGAGCAGGTGCTTCCCAATCTGTCACTTGCAGATCCCTACCCACCACCCTCTGCATGCTTGCATTTAATCTAAACCTAATGCTTGAAGGAGATCACTCAGAAATAGTCAATAAAGTTGCTTTTGGCTGGGATGTGCTCTCACAGTGGGGGCCAGGAGCATGGATAAGGCATGAAAAGCCATAACCATGCTCACCCACCTGCAGGGAAGGGTTAATGGCCAGCTGGGCTAGTGACTGTGCTGCTGCCCTCCCTCCCTCCTCACATCCCCCTTTAGTCTCAGTTATGGGCCATTGCTGGGGACGATGTACATTACTTGCACATGAGGTTGAGGTCTTCTCTGGATAAACATGGAAGATGTGGAGATGCTGTGGAGACAGGAGACCTACTGTAGGAGACGTTTTCTGGGGACGGTCTGAGACACGGCAAAGACCTCTATAATCGAGTTAGGTGTTAGAAGTTTATTTCAGGGTGTGAAAGAGAAAGAGAGCCTGCTATGAGCCAGCAGATAGAGCTCAGAGCAGGCTCAGAGAGAACAATACAAAAGGGGTAAAATATGAATACATGAGCTCAAGACTTAAGATTGCTAAGAAAGAGAGTGACAGAACAGAAGTGAGAGAGCCAGGGAAAAAAGAGCAGTAAGAGTGTAGAAAGAGTGAGGCAAGAGGGCTAAGAGAGACCAAGAGAGCCAAGAGGGCTAAAAGAACAAGAGAGCGAATTCTCTTTTGCAATTACTTATATAATCTATACATTTGAATATTCTATTCCTTCACTAACCAATTTTCATAAGTATACTAATACAGTAACATTTGTGTGTGACCTATAGAAATCTCTATTTTTGCATATTTTTAGTTATCTCAGGGTCCTTCAGACCTTTCCTTGTAAGGGTGGGGAGAGGGGTCTCAACTTGGTTTTATTGGGGGAAAGAATGTGTTCTGGCATGCCAGATCAGTTTATTTGAATTATTCAAACCGTGCTTTCATTTGTATTTCTTCCTTAGCCTTTCTGGCTAAAGAGTCATATTTATAATTTCTTTCTAATTCTACCATCCCAACAACCTACCTCCTGCATCCCTAACATGCAGAGGTTCCTGTTCAGAGCTTGCCATGGGGCTGCTGTGGACATGGGGATTTTTTTGATGAACTGGGAAGGCTGCTCCATGGTGCTGAGGTGGGAGTGTTTCAGCCACCAGAGCTGATATCCTCAACTGGGACCAAACCTCTGGGGTGCCATGGAATCTGTTTGGTGGCACAGCTCTGACCAGGCTCAAGCCTGGTGAATCAGTTTCCCAGTGCAGAGAGGCAGTCTCTTCCTCCCACGTGGAACTGGATGTGTGCTAATTTGTGCCAACTTGGCCATGAAATGTTTTGCAGTGCCCCAGGCAGTGGAAGCCTGGTGGGTGAGGCTGTAATGTGGGGGTACATTGTGACTAAGTGGAAGCAAAGATTCCTGCTGGTATTTCTCCATTTTTTTCCAGGATCTTTGGGTCTTGTTAGTGCTTCGAAGTAAGTCTGAAATATACTGTGTGCTCTTTCACAGCAATGCTACAAGGCTGTTGTTCCCACTGAGCAACATGTACAAGGAAGTGTCTTCTGAAAAGAGCTTATAAATAGCAGAATATTTCAGTTACTGAAAACTCATTTCTATTAACCAGATCCATGCATTGGGGAAGGGATGTTACCTGGGGCTCTGGGTAGCAGTGCTGTGCTGCTTTTAATTTAAAACCCCTAAAATTGAAAAATATATTGCAACAATGCAATATATATATATATATATATATACTTTCCATCCATATTAGTGCAAACATGGATTTGACAGAATCTGAGCACCTCTAGGATGGTGAGAGTGGAGATATTTTGTGTTTTACATGCTCATTTTGATCTGGAAGGGGCCAGGCACGCAAACCTTGAGAACAAACATGACCTGGTTATCAAGTGTCATTACAAATTAATGTTTGCATTAAAAAAATAACTTTATGTTTGTTCTTCAGCACATCTGTGTTTTTTTTACACCAGAGCCCTTCATGTCCACACTCTTTTCGACAAGCAAACTGCCGTGAGTGGGAAGAGCTGGGACTGCTGCAGTTTCCCCTCTGCCGAGTGGTTGCAATAGGTCATTGCACTGCCACACTGCCCTGATGTGTGAGCATTTACACCTGCTAGGAAAAGCCAGTCCACCGGCCCCTGGTGCAGCCCCAAGCACTTGCATACAGCCTTTTTATCATTGGAATAAAAATGACAATGACAGCAGAAAATGCCCGTTCTCCCTGGAGCAGAGCTGAACTTCCCACTTCAAAGGTACCTTTATCGAATCCCTGGAGTCTCCAATAAAGGCTGCCTGCTCCGAAAGGCTGGCACCTCTCCTGGAGAGCTGGGGAGCATGTGTCTTCAGGGGCAATATTTACAGCATTAAAGGACTCTGGGGAAATGGGAGTAAGAGTTCCAGCTTATTTCTTTGCCTTTTATTTCCATAACTGTACAGGCACGTCTGCCTCTGTTTGCTGTTTCAGGTCACTGAAGTAGATTTTGGAGCTCTGGGTTTGATTGCCAGGTGTGCTGAGAGCCCACGTGCCTCCTCTCCAGAGTTTTCTCTATGAGACAGAATTCCATTGTGATTGAGAATGGAGTTTCCTGAAAGTTCCACTTGAAATGCTCTCTGCTTTCTGTGCAAGTGATTCTGCAGCAAGATCCTGTATCTCTTGCCCTTGCTTTGCCTTCCAGAATAGCAGTTAAATTCATGCTTTGTCAGGTCTTTTACACTTAGTGGTCTTTGGCTAGTTGGACATGAAGGAAGATTTGATGCTGCAACCAGCTCTGGTTTGTGGGATTTGCTGTATGGATAAGGGCTGGCAGCAGGGCTTCTTGCCCTTCTTCCCAGGGCAGGTGGCCCAAGGCCAGAGCTTGGGTTCAGTGCTGTGTGTCTGTGTGATTGGTTTTTTTGTTCTGATTCATTTTTTGTCCCCTGACCTAAACTCCAGGGTTCTGCTTGTTGTGCCTGTCTGTATAGGGCAGTTGACTGTTCTCTAAGCCTTCCTGTGTTTCTGTTCTGCTGTAGGCTCTTGCTGCCTGTCTGGCCAGGGCAGAGGAACAGTCAGAAGCTGGTGGGCAGAATGAAGGATGCTCACACCCAGGATAGAGGCACTCAGGATGCTCAGCCCCTGGACACTCAAACCTTTGTGTCTTTTCCAAAGCTGTTTCAAGACATGAAGCCTGAGCTGAGAGCAGCTTTGCTGGAGAGGGAACAGGGCAGCAGGGAAGCCCCACAGCAAGCAGTAGGAAATTGGGTGCAACCTCTGGCAAAGTGAGTGGGCAACCTTACAGAGGAATCCTGTATCTGGGTGTGGGAGGTTTATCCAAGATCCTGGAGCATTTCTGCCTGTAGCAGGAGGTGTAGCTGTGCAGGGCTCTCCCCACTGCTGCCTGGAGGGCTGGATCAATGGCTGGCAGGCAGCGTGGGTCAGAGCACAGCTGAGGCTTGGGATTGAAAACTTCTTTTTTACTCCAGTCTGACACAAAACAGTGGCCTTGCAAACCTGGTGTTAACCTCCAGCTCGCTTTATGGCTTTGTGCTCTGTTAGATAAATGAGACATTTCCTTTCACAGAGTTTAAAGAGAATAGTAAAGTGATTTTCCTCTGCTGCTTGTGCTTGGGATGAGCTTTGCTATTCACTTAGATCTTTCAGAGAGTCTCCCTTGCTTCAGGAACCTGTCAGTTTCTTCAGACTGACTTATTTCTTCTCTTGTGTTTCTGAATCTTTTTCCCCACAGAGAGCACAGCCAAGGAAGAGATGCTGACCGCTGGCTTGCTGTGCTGTAGGGAGGAGCTGATCCAGAGCGTGACACAGCTGAGCCCCATCATAGAGCTTTGCAGGCAGTAGAAGAGGGATTCCTGAATGCCTCAGAGAAGTGGGTAAAAAAAATCTGAATTAGGCAAATTGTGTGGGCAGGGTGGGGTGTGTGTCTTCAAGGTAGCATTATACACATGGTTTAGGTGATGGGCAAGCCTCGCTGGCACTTCCACCTGCCTTCTGCACAACAGCGACTGCACGTGTGTGGTCTCAGGTCCTCCTGTGCTGGATTGTGGCAACAGTGAAAACTGAGCAGTGAAGGCAACCTGGAGACCAGGATCAGTGTCACACTACCCCTGCAAGGGGGCCAGAGGAGGTGTCTGGTACTCCTCATACCCTGAAAAAGCCTTTTAGGGAAGGAGGACAAGACTCTAGGGGAGTTTGAGCAGAACCACTAATACCTCTCCTCTGCCTGCCTGTCAGTTCCTGGTCATCAGCTTCCCTTTCAGCTGTCTCCCAGCTTTATGTAATTTTTACAGCTCTTACCACACAGTTCCCTGCAAGACTAGCACATCCACTAAATGATTTGGTTTCATTTTTTATGTGTTGCAGGCAGCAGCTGGTGGGGAGGACTGTTACTTTTCTTTTCTGTAAGCAACCACACTCTGTATGCTGATTTGCAGAAGTCATAAAGGACAAAATGCTGTTTATAACCTGCTTTTCTTTGGCTTTGAGGGGAGCTGGCTGTACCCTGTGCAGCTGGAACTTACAGGGTGCCCTCACATGCTGTGATCAGGACACAGCTTGACCTCCTGTCCTGGTTTGTCACATCATTGAGCTCCCCAGACACAGGATTACAGTGAGTGGAAAGTTGTGCTCAGTGGCATGAATGATCTCTACTTTCTGTCTGAGTAAGCCTGATCAGAGCCACAACAGGTGGGCTGAGAACTTCTGCCCAGCTCATAAGCCCCTCAATTAAGGTCTCATGGTCCCTCACCACGCCCAGCATGGAGCATCCCTGAGTACAGACACAGATTGGAATAGGGTACCTAAAAAGGTATTGCCAGCAGAGGCATCTGTCCCGTCCTCGTGGGCTGGGGTATGATGGGTGTGGCTGGGGACTGATGAGTTTTTGCCTCTGAAAGCACATAGCTGAGCCTGGAATGGAGATGTGAGAGGAGAGAGCAGGGTGTGAGTACAGCAAAGGACTTGGCATCTGCTGGAGGCATTGTGGCTGTGGGGGGGGGGCTGGAGTTGAAGCTTCATCTGCAGTGGGGAGATTAGGATTTTCATATGTGCCTGTTTGTGTTGCAATGCAGCCTTTCTTTTAAAGGCATCACCTTTTCCCTGCTCTCTTCTCTGTGTCTTCATAGAATTAGGTGGTTAAAATTCAGCAATTTCTTATCTCCCTTCACATTGAAAAAACCAAACACAACCTCCCTGTAATAAACCACAACCACTCTGCCATCATGATTCTGCTCCTTGGGCACAGGATACAGCCTGTAACTGCATCATCCTGTCCTGCAGAGCTCCTGCCTCCTTTGGTGGAGGAACAGTGTTTCTTTTCATCCTCACCAGTCACCGTGTGCTCTGTTTGCTACAGAGCCTCCAAACCCTGCTCCGAATACGAAATCCTGCTCCTCTCTATGGGATCCCTTCCTGCTCTTGTTTCAGCCCAAATTTTCCATCAAATGACAGATCTATTTGGGGAGCACTCTGGTGGGGCTGTGGGCAGAGCTCTGTCCTGCTGTGGCACAAGAAAACAAGAGAGAAATTGCCAAGTGTAGACTGACCTTGGAGAGGTTTATTTGTTTAATTCCACTCCCTCTCCTTCAAACAAGTGGGAAAGTGTTTAATTATTCCAGGAATTAAACTGAATCAAATTATGGGCCCATGGCATGTATGCAGGTGGGATCCCTGGTGTTTCAGGTGTTGGATTGGGAAAACAAACATGGAATTAGCAGCCACCTCTGAAGGTTTCATCTTACCTGGTTCATCCAGTGTTGCACTGGAGCGCTGGGCTGGCAGGGATGGGATCTAATTCTCCAAAGAATTAAAAATGAGGCTTTCCTTTTTCTTCTTATTGTCACTGCCTCATTAGCTACACACTTATTCAGCAAGACAAGCACGAGTTTCTCATGGAACAGCCTTTTTTCCTTGGCAGCTGGGTTCTTTCTGTGCATGGTCCGAGCTGTACAATGGAGCAAGTTTGATTTTCTTTGCTGGAAAACCAGTATATGATGTTTTGTGAAGCATCTTTGTAAATCTGTTTTTTCTGGGTAGCTTTTGAATCTAGTCTTTCTCTTTTTTTAGTGCTTAACTTCTGTGGCTTTTTTGGTGTTTTTGTAATTGGGGAGGGGTGGAGGATTTGGATACAAGTTATCACTTAAGAGAAATAAAGTGGATACAGAGGAAGAGTGGGTAACTTCTGCATGGTGTCCCACACTGCAGATTATTGCAGAGTTTGGAGTGAGCAGTCCCCAATACAGCCCTGAACCCAGAAAATCAGAGTAGGTAGTAAAAACATCAACTCCTTCCTTCTGTTCAGGCTCTTCTAGAAGACACCTAGGTATTCTGAGTTAAGTGTTTTTCCTCCCCTTTGACTCCAGTGCCTGCAGACCTTGATGCTCAAACCAAGCTGCTTCAGAGCTCACACAGGTATCAGGGATAGTACAGGCAGCTTGTTGGCCACTGCAGAAGTTTTAACTGGCTACACTGGGGATGGAAAAATCCTGCTGCAAGCAGAATTGGGGGATGTTTTCTAATTGTCTCACCTGGCGGTGTCCAAATAAGTCTTAAAATGTCACCACTGCATCTCCCACTGCCAGGGACGTCTCTTCTGCCTGGGAGAAGTGGTAGGTTACAGCAGGAGCTCCCCAAAGGATGCTGCTCTTGTACCTATTTTTGTGTTTTCTCAGAAGAGGACTTCAGACTAAGGCATCTAGAGGTAGGTCAGTGTGAATTGAAGGGGAGAATACATCAGCAGGTTCGCTAACAGAGTTTGGGCTATAAAAGGACAGATCTTTAGAAATGAGAGAAACTAATTAAGGAGTTCAGGTGCTCATTAGAGCGCAGGAGGAGCTGTTGGATTAGTTTCTTTTATGTTAAAGGTAGGGGAACTGTCTGAAGTTTGTATCCTGAATTAGAGAGAAGAACTTATATGAGAGGTTACAGACCTGAGTGAGTGAATAACTTGAGGAAGAGCTTTAGGACATTCAGGGAATGGCTGAAATGTTGGAGAGGCAAACAAACATACTGCAGAGCTATGGAGAGGCTTGTGGCACGTCAGGCTGCTGGGCATCACTGCAGAAAAAGAATAAGGAGAGGACATGACCTGCAATTCATGGCTTAACCTGGACCCTGACCCAGGAGAAACACAGAAACAGAAATTTCCTGCAGCTGAAGGAAAATCACAACTCAGATGACATCCCTCAACAATCAATTAGGATTAATCTGAAAGCCTTCTCTGATGGCACAGCAGGATGGGTTGATGAGGGGAGGGCAGTGGATGGTGTCTACCTCAACTTCATCAAGACTTTTGATACTGTCTCCTGCAACATCCTCGTAGGTACGCTCAGGAAATGTGGGTTAGATGAAGATGAATGGACAATGAGATGGATTAAAAACTGGCTGAATGGCAGAAGGTTGTGAACAGTGGAATAGAATCCAGCTGGGGGCCTGTAGTCAGTGGCATTCCCCAGGGATCAATATTTATTCAATTTATTTATCAATGCCCTGGATGAAGGGGTAGAACGGGCCCTGAGCAGGCTTGGTACAGAACTGGAGGGAATGACTGATACACTTGAAGGCTGAGCTGCCATTCAGCAGGACCTTGGTAGGCTGAAGAACTGGGTGGAGAAAAACCAGATGAGGTTCAGTGCGGGCAAGTGTAGGGTCCTGTTCCTGGGGAGGGATAATCTCCAGTACCAGAACAGCTTGGGGCTGAATTACTGGAGAGAAGCTCTGCTGAAAAGGCCCTGGGAATCTTGGTGGGTGACAAGCTGTCCATGAGCTGGCAGTGTGTTCTTGCAGCCAGGAGGGCCAGTGGGATGCTGGGGGGCGTTGGGAAGACTGACCAGCAGGTCAAGGGAGATCATCCTGCCCCTCCACTTGTCCCTGGTGAGGAACACCTGCAGTGCTGTGGCCAGTTCAGCCCAAGAAGGACAAGGGGCTACTGGAGAGGGTCCAGCAGAAGCCACAAAGGGGATGAGTAGCCTGGAGCATTTCTCTGATGAGGAGAGACTGTGGGAGCTGGGCCTGGATAGTCTGGAGAAGACTGAGAGTGGATCCTTAATGCATACAAAAATCATAAAGGGAGGTGCCAAGAAGATGGTGCCAGACTCTGTTCAGTGGTGCCCAGTGACAATGGCAGGACTCACAACTTGGAGTAAGGTCACAAGTGGGATTCTTGGCACTTACTGAATTTTAACACTGATGTTATGGAAACAAAAATACCAAGGTGTGTTTAGCAAAGCTTGATGATGAGCACAATCAAAATATTTTGTCCACACAGAGGAGGATCTGCAAGAGAGAGAAGATTGAGCTGTGTTCAGTTTTGGGCCCCTCATGATAAAAAAGATATTGAAGAGCTGAAGTGTCCAGAGAAGGAGCAGCTGGGGGAGCTGGGGCAGCCCAGCCTGAAGAAAAGGAGACTCAGGAGGGACCTTCTCACTCTCTGTAACTCCCTGAAAGGAGGTCCAAGCCAGGTAGGAGTTGGTTTCTTCTCCCATGTAACAAGTATCAGGACAAGATGAAATAGCCTCAAGTTGTGTCACGAGAGGTTTACATTGGATATTAGAAAAAAATTCTTCACTGTGAAGGTTATCAAACACTGGCATAGGCTGCCCCTGGCAGTGGTGGAATCACCATCCCTGGAGAGATTTAAAAGATGTGTGGTACTTGAGGACATGGGTTAGTGGTGAACGTGGTGGTGCTGGTTGATGGGTGATCTTGATGATCCTAGAGGGCTTTTCCAGCCTGAATGATTCTATGATTCTATATGAGTTCCATGGCTGGAGAACTGAGCAGTGAGAGTTGACTGATGTGCTGGTATGAACTGAAGGGTGTACATTGTAATGAGAACTATGAGTTAGGACCTCATCCAAAATTTCTGTTCCAGTCTGGTCCAAAAAAGGTCAATTCATATTTGAACTTGACAGATCTGTGGTGGGAAGTCCAGGGGAGTGTAGAAGCTGTTTTATAAGAGGAGCTGCCTTATTTAGACAAGGGAAATGAAGACTGAGAGGGAATATGATCATGCTCTTATAATGAAATCAGAGAGGAAGGATAGGCTAAACACCTCAGAGGGTTTGAAAGGCTTTTTAAGCTAAAAGATAATGTTGGCACATGAACAAACAGACATACACTGGCCATGAATAATTTCAGCTGAAAATCAGAAGAATCAGCAGGGGAATGAGGCTGTGGAAGAGCTTACCGACCAGAGGAAAGGGAGCAAAAATATAACTAGTTTTTGGACAGATCTTAATAATTTTATTGATAGGATTGTGTAGTGCTTATTGTCATAAGGGAACTGGGCTGGTGCCCTGCAGAGGTTCTGCTCAGGAGGACAAGGTTGATGGAAAGGAGGTCAGCCTGTATTTGCCAGGTTGCAGGAGCTTTGTAGGTATTTTACTGTCATACTAGAGCTTTTCCAAACTGCCATGCTTGCATCTCATGTAAGAGATATTGATGATCTCATCACAGAAATAATAATTCAGTTAATTAAGTAATTAAGTAATGAGAATATTTTCTTCTGGCCATCAATTTTTTGATGGCTAGCAGAAAAATTGTGGAGACAAGGGAAACAAGACTGTCAGTTTTAAAAGTATTCACTAAAAATATTACACAAAATGTTGTTTTAAACACTTTTTAAGTCTACTTTTGTTTTCTTTGAAAAAGTAGTTCTTGCTTGTCAGAACTGGACTTGGTAGAAGAGCCCAGCAGGTTTGTTTTCAAGGTGACATGTCTGTCACACCTTGGCCATGTCTGGGTGTTCCTCCACCCTCCAACCCCTTCCAGTTCAGTGGTGTAAGCAGTGGGTTGGGATCTAGTGCAGTGTTGTGATACTGTTCCTGTTTTTCTGTTCTCTGCTCAGATCCAAGAGTTTGTAGGAAGCTGTCACAGTCAGTTCTGTGGCTGTTTCTTTGTTACAGGTAGTTTTGGATTGCTGTGAAGGCAGCTCTCAGAGGGAAGCCGTGGACAATCTGCTCAGGATGAAGAGAAAACCCTGAAAGTGGAAACTTCTGGGGAAGCTTCTGAAGAAGCATCCTTCCCTGGACTCCAGCTTCTGCTGGACAACTTGGTGGCAACAGCAAACATCTCTGATGGGAAAGCTATAAATAAACTAAACTTCCATTAGTGACTTTACTGGATGGTAGTGACTGCCTTTAAATTAAAAACAAATATCTAAAAATTCTCCTAAGCTGGAGATGTCTTGAAGTTAAATTCAGTGTCTTATTTGAAATTCCTTGTGATGAGGGAAATGTGGGGGAAAATTTATTTGGGCTGTGCTTTGTTTGATTCAGGTAGCATTTCTGCTCGTGTTGGTCACTGACTGGTGGTCTCCTGTGTGGAGCAGAGTGTGCTGATGGGAATCCTACACTCAGTGTCCCCATTACAAATCATTCTTTTGGATGGCCAGGCCACTCCTCTTATTTGTTTTGGTGGGATTTTATTGTTTGCTGCCTGCCTGTGGTGGCTCAGGGACTCAGGAGCCCCCATCTTTTGCCTGGTGGGACAACCTTCCGAGTTCAGGTGGATTTAGGCATACCCTGTGCAATTCAGATCAAGAGACTCTGAAGTCACATAAAATTCAAAACTAAATTAACATGCAGCGAAATGTAAATGAGGATTTAGTAGAAAGCAAAACTGTGCTCATAATGCTGATAATTTCCTCTGTAGCAAACATTCCCGAGAGGCACTTGGCTTTGTCATTTGTTAAGCACGATTGCTTTCTGGAAACACCAGATTCCCAGCATGGTTAATTATCTCGTGGTAATACCCATTCCAAGGAGGGGCATTCCTTAATTACACAGAACTGAATTTCCTCAAATTGCAGCTTGAACAAACAGAAGCACAAATATTTCTTATGATGAAAATGAGGAGGGAGGGGATGATTTGAGTCTGCTGGTAAGTGATAGATTGACTGGTGGTTCCTTTGGTGTCCCATGCTGTCCAGCTAACAGGGAGCAGGAGGTCCTGCACTGTGGCACAGGGCAAGTGCTGGTTCTGGAGATCACCTTGGCATGGCAGCAGAGCAGCGAGTGCATTCGTAACAACTCAATTTAGTGTCATAAAAACAGAAACATTCCAATGGGAGAAGAAGGAAAATATTTCATCTGTGAATTTCCCTTGGCTTTGCTGCAGATCAGATTCAGGTCTCCAAGAAGTCTTTGTTCAGGGAACTGTTCATAGTAGCTCAGAATCTTCCACTGAATATTCCCCCAGAGCCCTTCCCTTCCCTTCCCTTCCCTTCCCTTCCCTTCCCTTCCCTTCCCTTCCCTTCCCTTCCCTTCCCTTCCCTTCCCTTCCCTTCCCTTCCCTTCCCTTCCCTTCCCTTCCCTTCCCTTCCCTTCCCTTCCCTTCCCTTCCCTTCCCTTCCCTTCCCTTCCCTTCCCTTCCCTTCCCTTCCCTTCCCTTCCCTTCCCTTCCCTTCCCTTCCCTTCCCTTCCCTTCCCTTCCCTTCCCTTCCCTTCCCTTCCCTTCCCTTCCCTTCCCTTCCCTTCCCTTCCCTTCCCTTCCCTTCCCTTCCCTTCCCTTCCCTTCCCTTCCCTTCCCTTCCCTTCCCTTCCCTTCCCTTCCCTTCCCTTCCCTTCCCTTCCCTTCCCTCTTCTTCCATCTGTGAATTTCTCTCTCAGTCTCTTGCCTTGATGGTCCTCTCTGCTTTTTGCTGTTTCTGGGCAGCAGACACTGAAGATCCCTGTGACTGCAAGAAGTGCCAGATGAGCTTTGCCATCCCGCAGGAACACTGCAAATCCATTCCCAGGAACACCACCTCACCTGCTCCAAAATCTTCAGTGCCCCATCACTCCTGGAGTGCCACATGGTGACCCATGGTGGGGGAAAGCCCTTTACCTGTGAAATGTGTCACAAGGCTTACCAGGTGAACTGGTGCAGCCTGATCTCACATGCCAGCAGTGCTGCTGCACACTCCTGCATCTCTCAGGGTGTCTCTCCTGGCCACATGCAGCAGTTTGGGATTGGCAAAGGGGAAAAACTGCACAGAGGCAGAGTCCATAGGAAAAAGGTGCATAGGGAGAGATGGGCTTTGGCTGCAAATTGCTGTCTGCCCATCAGGATCCTCAGGAATCTCATTCACTCAAGTTTCCAGCTGCCAGGAAGTGTAAGAATAAAAATAGTCATGTTGCAAATGGCATGCCTTGGAGGGAATGTGTGTGGGAGCACATTGCTACAAGGGAACAAGAATTCACACCAAAAGGAGACCTGCAGTGAATGAGACAAGGATCAGGGATTCAGCTGCGTTCAGCTCATCAGGGACAACAGAGAAACAGAGTGAGGTGTTGGTGCTTGTTCCTGCAGAACCACATCACCAGCCAGCACTCCACACAGACAGACAGACAGACAGACAGACAGACAGCACCTTCATCTGTCAGCTCTGTGGGGAGCTCTTCCCCTCCCAGGGCAAGCTGGGGGGCACCTGAGCATCCCAGGGTGTCCTTCTCCCAAGCCACCACCCAGATTGTACAGGTAAGGACTGCTCTGTGTCACTGAATTGTTCATCCATCCTCCTCTCCCACCCTGTCAGTATTCCCAAATCCATCCTGTGGGATCTGTTGCCCCTTCTGCTCCCTGATTTCCCATTCTTGGAGGGGTCCATGATGCAAACCCCCAGCCCACGGTGCTCTGGTGTTTCTGTGCTGGTATGAAGTGGGTGTGTTGAAGGGGAAGCAGCTCAGTCATGACTTTAGGGGCTGAGGAGGAGGATTGGCAGTGTGTGTGGAGGTGACTGGTTACTCAGGGGTTGTTAACATCTCAGTGACACCCTGTGACACTGCAGCTGTTTGTTTGGAGGCCCAGTTGAACCCAGCCTCTTCCTCTTCAATATCTCATCCATCATTCAAGAAGAGTTCCTAGGATGAGGAAGCCCAGTGTGCAAGATTCCCTGGGATGGCATTCCTCCAGTGAATAATCACAGAGTGTTTACTGTCCACAACTGCTTGTGGAGCTAAATTATAGCAATTTATGGAGAGAAATATTTAAATTACTCTCCTGTCTTCTTTTACATCACTGGTGTGTGTGGTTTGGTGTTTCCTATTAGTCTCATGCCTGTTGTAATTGCAGACCTGTGGTGTGAAGCTAAATGTTATTATCTGAGCTGGGGCTGGGAAAGGTGTGAGCAGCAAAGGGATCCAGGAGAAAGTGGTGCTGTACATGTCTGAATCTTGGCTCATTTTCCTTCCACACAGGTGACTCGGACATCAGAGCAAGGAGCAGCAGAGGACATAATCTCTTTTGATGATGCCAAACATGTGACATTGCCCAAATCCCAGGTGAGCCAAACTGTCCCTGGGCTGATGACAGTGACTATGGAGAACTTGTTTGATAACAATCACTCTGATTTGTGAAGAAATCAAGTGAGGGACAGAGGAGGGTGCCTGTGCCTGGCACCTGGTATCCACTAGGCTTGTCCAGGAGCTCAGTGTGCTTCCCCACCTGGAAGATTTGGGGCTTCTTTGGGAAAGCAATCCCAGGCATGCAGCAAGCACAGCATGACCATGGACAGAAGAGGTTCACAGACATTCACTGCCTGGGAAGTCTCCCTGCAGTCAGCTGGTAGAACACTCATCTCCCCCAGCACATGAGAAATAAAGCAGCAGAGGAAGAGATGGGAATCAGGTGTGATCCTCCACTGCTGTGAGCAGAGAGCAGAGGATTGGTGCAGGACAAAGCTGGGGCTTATGGAACAGGAAACCAAAAAAAGCTGTCCTGAGAATTTAGGCTGGAGATTTTATGGCTGAATCAATGATGTCCTCACAGGTATCTTCCTCTGCAAGGTGTAAGGGCTGCTTTGTTCCTTCTGCTCTCACCTGTATTGTTGAGCAGCTGGAGAACTCTTCCAGCACAGAGCTGAGGAGCTGACTTTGGGCCTCTCTTCTCCAGCAGAGACTTCCTGGGAGTTTTGCTAAATGACTTCAGCACTGTTTGGATGGCACCTTGTGCCACACAGCTCTGATCCCATCCATATTTTTGCTGTAGGTCTGTTAGGAAGGTCTGGGCACATCCATCCCCTCTGTGAGCAAACAGCCCTGAGATCTGCCACCAGCCTCTAATTCACCAGGGACATGCTGAAGAAAGTGCTGGTGTCCCTTGTGGCACTAATGAAGGTGTGGGGGTGTGGGAATGTGGGATAGCTGCTATGACTGCTCAAGAACCTTCCCCTGGCACACGGGGCACTGCCTTGTAAAAGGCACTCAGTACCTGCTGTGAACTTTGCTTTTCTGGTGCTGGCATGATGCAACAGCTTCATCGTGCACACCAGTTCCTTTAAGACTAAATTTCCTAAAGCTTTTTTATCCTCAGCTTCCTAAAATATAATCTGATAATTAATGGCTTGCTGAATCCATTATGAAGTGCAATTAGATAGATGCAGGGCTCCCGTGGCTCTGAGAGGACTGGTAGCATTTATCTTCCTTTTCCTCATGCCAAAAGGTTGAACTCCGCCGCTGCGATGTTTACACGCGGAGCGCTGATCCCTCTGGATCCTGGGAACACGCTGGGAGCAGTGCCTGCTGTATCCTGCTGTATCCTGCTGTATCCTGCTGTATCCTGCTGTATCCTGCTGTATCCTGCTGTATCCTGCTGTATCCTGCTGTATCCTGCTGTATCCTGCTGCCCAGAGCCACGGCAGCACGGGAGGGGAACAGATTGGAGCTTTCCAGAAGCATCTTGTGCCGGCTGCTCAGTGCCACCAGGCCGAGATGGTGGCACAGGAGCGTGTGCCAATGCCAGAGTTTGTTCCCGTTCAAACTTGGAAGAAGAGAGCAGCAGAGCTCTCAGGAGAGGGGCTCATTTTGAACCTGGGACATTCAATTGCTCGTGTTATTTGCAGTATGAGTGACCCTGCTCAAGTGTTGCATATCTTCAAGGGCTCCCACGTAAGGTTTGTCCCCTCGAGCTTGGCAGGGATGGTGCCGTGCAGGAAGCAATGAGGTTAAGTTGCCTCTAAATCCATGAGTGACCAGGAGATGGTGCTCAAGGCCTTGAGGATTAGTGCTAGTGCCCAGGTGCCTCAGCACCTTTGTGGAAGCTCCTCTGAGCTTTGTGGAAGCTCCTCTGAGCCTTCCAGCTGGACTGCCAGCTGTGGAGAAATCTTGAGCCACCACCAGGCTGAAGGAAAACTCCAAGCTCTGGACAGATCACCTCCAAACCCTGAATATCACTGCTTAAAGAGCCTGAAACTAAGCTTTGGCCACCTGTGGAGAGTGAAATGCACCTGTTACTGAGGTGAAGAGGTGAAAAACCTGGGATGCCCCTTGGCCAGGAGGAGAGGAGCCAGAGGGGGAACTGCTGGAGCCCATCTCATGCCTGCCTGGACCCTGTGTAGCGCTTTGGATGAGCACTGGGGACAGAACAAGAACTGTGTCCTGTTGGTTTCAGAACAGACGTGCTGGGAGGAAAGCAGTGGATTTTGTCCCACAGGCTGGTGAAGTTGGAAGCTGTTCCCCGTTTTGTGGGGGCTGGGAGCTGTGGAAATCCTGCACAAGCTGTGGGAGTGCTCTGGTGTGGGAAATGGCTTGTCCAGACAATGCTTTACAGGTGTCTGGCCTTTCTGTGTGAGCCAATATCTGCAGGGAGCACTGTGGTGAAGCTGACCTCTCTTTGTTCCTGAAAAACTGTGGAGGGAGGAAAAAGGTTCAGCAGGCTTGAGGAGAAGTTGCCTTATTTCTATCCTAGGGCAGAGGCAGCTCAGACAGGGCAGAACATGAGCCTGGGACCTGTTGGCTGTGATCCCTTTGGTCCTTGTTGCTGGAAAAGAGAACAGTGTAGGTGTTAGATTGGGGTGGTTTGTCCTTTTTGGGTCTGTCCCTCCTGCAAGATGCTGTGTGGACATACCCACAGCAGAGTCCTGCCAGCAGCACACACCCAGCAACAGCTCTGCAGCTTTACAGAGCCCATTGAGCAGCTCCCATATCATTATGAGGAGATAATAACTCACATCCCCCCCATTCCAGTTCCTTCTTGATGGATGAGATACGCACAGCAGAGCAAATTGCAGCATTAGCAACACCTATGTTTTACCCGGGAGGGAGATGAATTTCCCAGGACACATCCTGGTCTGGTGTGTACCACACTAGAGATACTGATTGCTGCTGGTTTCTTGTTATACTCCTTTTTTTTTTTTTTTTTCTCTGTAAAAATAAAAATATGGAGAAGGAGAGATGCAGCTGTGGGGTTTTGTGTGATGCAATTGTCTGGAAGAGAAATTATTGAAAAAAAATGATTTTTTTCAAGTCTTATCCTGGGTGCTGGGTGAGCTGTTGGGTTTTGGGGGAGTCCTGTGCCCCACTTGACCTTGGTGCCTTCCTCTAAGGAAGCAGAGAAGCTGTTGTGAGGTCAGGCTGGACCATGAGACCATCCCCTGTGTCCTCCTGTTGCAGCTGCCAGATGATTTGGGGAAGTGGCAGAGTGCCTGTAACAAACTGGGGAGTGACATCCCATGGAGGATGTTAGATCAGGTGATGCTGGAGTGACAGGACACAGGGAAATGGATTTAAGCTAAAAGAAGGTAGATTTAGATTGGATATCGGGGAGGAATTCATCCCTGTGAGGGTGGGCAGGCCCTGGCACAGGGTGCCCAGAGCAGCTGTGGCTGCTCCTGGATCCCTGGAAGTGCCCAAGGCCAGGCTGGACAGGGCTTAGAGAAAAAGTGGAAAGTTTCCCTGCCCGTGGGGGTAGGACTGGATGAGCTTTAAGGTCCTTTCCAACCCAAAGCATCCTATGATTCTGTGATTTATACATCTCTGTCCTGCTTTAACCCCAGCCAGCAGCCAAACCCCTCGCAGCCGCTCGCTCACTCCCCCACCAGTGGGATCCGAGAGAGAACTGGAAGGGTAAAACCTGGAGAACTCCTGGGTTGGGATAAAGACAGTTCAATAGGGAAACCAAAAGCCACACAAACAAGCAAAGAAAATCAGAATTAATTCACTGCTTTCCATGGGCAGGCAGGTATTCAGCACCTGCAGGAGAGCAGGGCCCCATCCCATGGAACAGCAGCTTGGGAAGACGAGCTCTTCCTCCTTCTTCCCTCCAGCTTTATACACTGAGCACGATGGCACGTGGTCAGTTTGAGTCACCTGTCCTGTCACCTGTCCTGGCTGTGCCTCCTCCCAACCTCCCAACCACCCCCAACGTCTTCCCCAGCGTGGCCTTAGGAAAAGCAGAAAAGGCCTTGGCCCTGTGTAAGCCCCACTCAGCAATAACAAAAACATCTCTGAGTTATCAACCCTGTGCTCAGCACAAATTCAAAACACAGCCCTGCATCAGCCACTGTGAGGACAGTGAACCCCACCCCAGCCAAAAGCAGCACAATCTCCTTGCATTTGGGGTGCAGGACTAAGCCTGTGACCATTAGCAAATGTCTGTTTTCTGACCTGGGGTCAAAAATTTCCTGTTGCTGTGGGATCCTTGGGAAGAAGGCAGAGTGCCCTGGGTACAGTAGAGGCCCTGAGCAGCCCTCAATTGACATTTCCCTTGCAAAGTGTCATTTCACAGCCCCCAAGTGTTATTTTAACACAGAATATGCAAATTCAGTGCTCAAGGCTCCATTTTGGGGTTAAGGCTTTTAGTGTTTTTAAATCCAGCCTGTGTGTAATTAGGTACAAAGTTCTGCTGCTTGCCCAGAAGTGAGGGATGGCAGTGGTGGAAGTGCACAGAGGCAGTCTGGATGTTCCTTGAAGCCTCTTGTTGGGGAGAGCAGGAATAAAATGGATACCAGTGGTCTGAAAACTCTCCTTGTGATTTGGACAAACCCTGGCTGTCCCAGCTGATGGTGTGGCAAATTTTATTATTGATCTGGCAGGCTGCCAGCATGTCCCCATTGAATCTGGGCACTGGAAAAGGGAAGTGATGTCTCCAGTGGCCTCCATCCAGCTCAGCAAACCTGAGTGTCCTTTCACAGCACAGACATGAGCTGCTTCAGCAGCCACAGGGGCTCTCCCAAATTTTGGTGTTGTGCTGCAGTGAGATCTGAGACATGTCCCCAGGATGATGGGCTCGGTAATCTGTCCTGGGGAGGAGCAGGCTGGCTGATGGGTGCTCAGCTGCCTCTCCAATTTATGTGCCAGAGCCCCCAGAACCATCAGCTGCATTGGAACCCCCACAATTCCTGATTTCCTGTGTTAACACAGCAATTCCTTTTATTGGAAGCAGAAGCTCCCTCTTTTCTTTCCCTGCACCGTTTATGATCACTCAGAGCAGGAAATCCACCCAGACTTCTAATCATGTTAAGCAAACCTGATAAAACGTGGTTCTTAGTCCATGTAATAACAGCTAAGTTGTGCTACAGAGCTCTCATCTGCAATGGGAGTGGGGCTGGGACACTCCCATGGCACTTCCATGTGTCCTGTGAGGAAACAGCAAGGCTTTGCTGAGCCAGAGGCTGAAGGAGCAGTAGGATCTGAATTTCCCAGCACATGGGCACAGCTGAGCAGCTCTAAATGCCAGGCTGTGTGCCTGGGAAGGAACAACGCTGGCTGCATGGGGACAGGAGGGGACTGTTGAGGATGTGTGACCGCATCCTGAGGATGCAGACTCAGAGCAGGGTCCTGAGCGATGTTTGGGGGCTTTAGGAGCTGCTTTGGGCAGGTCAGAAGGCGTTCCCTGCTCTGAGCGTTGCTGCAAGGACATGTCATTGCCTACAGCTGCTCACCCTCGGCAGAATGTGACATGTAAACAGCAGACTGCAGGCTGTGCAGGAAACAACCACCAGCACGAGTCAAGAGGTGGGAAATGTGCCACAGAGTACAAGAATGGAGGAGCTCGTGCTGCTTGGCATGGCTGAGGAGAGAACTGGTGGCAGCCTTCGCCCCTGTGCTGGTGCTGGTGCCATCTCTGCTCTCTGGCAAGTGCTGAAGAGCATCAACACCAGTCAGGGCCCATCTGTGCAGAGCACAAATGCTTAGATTTGCCTTGTTTCGCTTGTCTTGGACAGCCTGGAGATGCCCAGCATTGTGGCCAGTCCAGACAGTGACCTTTCCACTTCTAACAGGAGTAGTCACTCCGTGTCTTGCTCCCAGGGAGCTCAGGGTCAACTTTCTTGGCCTGTGTTCCTTCATCCCATGGATCAGGGATGCTTAGAGCCCTGCAGCACATGGAGAGCTCTCCTCTGTGCCTCTCAGAGCCTTTCCTGCTGGCCCCAGAGCCTCCTGCTGCTGGGGAGGGCTGGCCAGGATGGATCTGCTGTGCACATCCTCGCTAGCAGCACAAAGGAGCTGTCTGGGTAAATGGGTCTGTCTGGATAGATTAGATCTAGCTTGGGACTCTGCAAATACAGGTTTTCCACCCACTGGAGGCTTCCTGCTGGAGATGGAGTTTGCCCTCCTCCTCTTGGCTGAAATAAGGTAAGCAGAGCCATGCCTGAGGTTTCAGGCTGCCTGGGGAGATAATCTGTGCCCCTCCAGCTGTGCTGAACCTGCTGATGGGTGTGATGATGTCTTTCCCTGACATGTGAATCTGGCTTTCTCTGGCAAGGAGGCCAAGGCCATATGTCACCTACTTGATGACCTTGGCCTTCTGGCCACCACTTTGGTAGGGAAGAGTTTAACTCCAGCCCAGCCCTCCACCCAGCTTGCTCTGGTCTGCCATCCCCCAGACCTTCTTCCCAAAGCTCATGCCGCAGGGGTGGCACCTCTCAACGTGTCTGCCCATGCTCTGCTCTCTGTAGAGACGTGTGGAAGCACATCTGGAAAACCTACAGGTAAATAGTTCCCACTCTGGCCTCCTGCAGGAGTCACAAGGAGGGCTCTGTGCTGGGTAGAAGATGGGTGGGATGGCTGGAAGGACCCCCTGGCAATTACAAGTGTGGGGATTGTTCCCTTTATCCAGCCTGTGTTATTTTTATTTTTTCCAGCTCAGAGTGGAGCTGCCCCATCAGCTGATCCTTAATGCCACACTAACATCACCTTGGTTTAGTACATTGTACTTCTGACCTTAAGCTGATTTTTTTCTTGTCTCTGAGCATGTAAAGCTGTTATTACTGAGCTGTCTGGGGCTTCCTGGGGCTTCCTCCAGCAGGGTTATAGATGATGGTGAGTTTGTTGGTACTCAGGAGCAGGTCAGATGATCCCTGTGGTGAGTGTGAACTCTCATTTATCAACACTGCATTCCCCTTGCCACACAGACAGTCTCTGTAAGCAGTGAATTCCCTCTGCAGCTCCCTCCAGCCTCTCACATGAACTAACCCAGATAATCCTTTGCTATCTGCCACATCTCAGAAGATCTATTAAACACACACTAGTTCTTGTGCCCTTGTGTGTAACCAGGGTAAGCTGAAAGATTTCAAATCCCCCAGTGTAGGATTCTATCAAAGTTTCTGTCAAAGTCTAAATAAATACACCCCTTTTACTCATCCATTTCTCTGTGGCTCCAAGGGTTTTTCTGTTTTAAAGGCAAGGCATTGCTGTTCCAGATCATTGGTGGTACAGCTGGCCAGGAGCTGATGGGAACCCGTGGTAAGGGACTGGATTTGGGATTCCAGGAGCGAGGTTGGGTCTCCCTACAGGATGAGGGCAGGCTGGACTTGCTTTGGGGGTTCACAGTGACTCATTTCATGGTGATGACACCAAACCCTCAGCCTTGCCATGTGCCCAGACTCAGCCTGTGTCCCTCTGGGATGTGCCCAGGTGTTTGCCAGGTGTTGGCACTGGTAGCACACAGAGCACATTCTTGCTGATGCTCTCCTTGCTCGGTGCCCGTTCCTGTCCCCGCCTCCCTGGCTCTCTGCAAAGGGCTCTACCACTCCTGCATTCCTAATGCAAACATTGCAGGAAGATGATTCAGCACTTGGCAAAGAATTGCAGATGCTCCAGAGATTATTTTGAGCATATTGGAGCAGCTCTGGGAAGCCACGGGATGCTCGGGTCCCTGCACTCCTCCATGTGGGTGCAGCCCCACACTCTGCTGTGCTCCTGTCCCTCAGCTCTCCCCCTTCCAAAGCCCTGCCACACCAACAGGAGACAATGACACACAATCTCCTTGTTCTGTGTCACCAGCTCAGTGCTGGGGCTGTGCTCAGGACAGGTGTTTGCAGGGAGAGGTCTCCTGTTGGGAACAATCCTTTCCCCTGGACTGGGGGGATTACTCAGACCTGTAATTTGAGGGGGGACTAGCTGGTGTTGGTTAAAACATGGAAACTCCTGTCTGCCATGATGGGAAGCAAAAAGAATCCAAAAGCAGCTGGAATCAATGGCTGCAGCTCAGGGGGATGAATGGAGGCCCAAGGGCTTCAGCAGGGGCTGTAGGATCTTCTCATCCCTGGGGACACTGGCTGGGCCCTGAGGGTTCAGACTTTGGCGTCTGCAGTGATCTCTGATGCTCAGAGTGCCTCTGCTGTGGCACTGTGCCCTGCTGAGCCCCAGCACTGACAGCAGTGCCTTGGAGGAAACCACGCTGCTGGAGCTCTGGGGACCCCCAACAAACCTTTGGCAGCTTCACCTGCACAAGCTGTTCAATTTGGGGCAGTGAGGAGGGCTGGGGCAGTCTGAGGGGAGCTATCCCCACCTTCTGCTCTTGTGTGTTTGGGGCAGGTCTCTGCTCATTCAGGGCTTGCTCCATTTTCTTCTGGCCCTGCCCTGCCCACCGTGCCACATCCCTCCCTGACCTCAGTCGAGGTCTTCCTCCACGCTCTTCACTCGTGTGCTGAACAGGCTGGGTGAGGTTTTTCCTCCCACACAATTCCACTGTCTGCTGAGCCTCTCTGCTTCCTGCCTTGTCCTGGCGTTGCTGATGGCCCTGCTGAGAGCAGAGAATCAGCCTGGTCACTGCCCCAGAGGCAGCAGGGAGGGGATGGGGGCAGGAGTTTCCCAGCTGCCTGCCCAAGGGATGGTGTAGGAGGGCACCTCAGGTGCCTGCACAGCTGGATCAGGGCATGGATGGCTCCAGGGGGAAAGGGGAGAGCAGGAAGGTGCACACACGCTGCTCTCAGAGGAGGAGCAGGGGCAGACCCAAGTGGCTGTTGCTGGGCAGGATGATGGAAGAAGAGGATTATGACAAATGCTATTAGCAGGGAGTGCTTGCCCCACCTCACTTTTTTTTTTTTCCTTTTATTTTTTTTTTAATACAAGCTCAGATAATGCAGAACACAGAAACAGAGATTTTGGCTCAGGTTTCCCCCAAAAAAAACTTTCATCTGTGATGAAGCTTGAGACATCTCCAGCACAAAGAGTTGGGTTTTTTTTAAAGCTGTTAATGCCTTGAAAGAGGGGTTTAGGAGAGAACAACCTTTGGTGTTGGTTATAATCTCACGGCATGAGTCTCTAATATCCCTTGCTCACACAAATACATAAACCCAGCAACCTCCAGAGCATCCTTCAAGAAAATCGATGAGGAAATGGGATTTGCCATGCTGGTCCAGCTCACTCAGGGTCCCCTCTTCAGAGGTGACTGGACTCATGCACTAAAGGTAAAAATCTTCTGCCACCCACTGAACACTTCTGCAGCAGCCTGAGGGGGAAAGAAATCCCTTTGGATCACTGCATCCCCTCAGATTTGAAGTAAATATTTTGGCTAGCACTGTTGGAGGGCCAAACCTCGTTACAGTGCTTCAAGGCTATGGTGTTGTCCAGGATGGAATTAATTTAGGGATTGGTTGGCAGGATTGTTCCAGGCCCCTGGGGCATCTAGGGGAGCAGTTCCAGGAAGCCCCAACTGTTAAATCATGACCTCAAAAAGAGTGGAACAGAAGTGATATCTGATGGGCACTGCTGATGGTGATGTCACCCCTAGAAGGATGCCAGCTGTGTGTCCTGCTGTTCCTCTGTGCTGTTACACCCTGAGGTGTGACCAGCTCCACCATCTCCCAGGGCTTAGTGAAGCTGGGAGATGAAGGTACAGCAGTGATTTGAGCTGGTTGATTTGATTTGGTTGTGGTGAGCTAGGTGATTTTCAGAGCTTCTGTCCAACCTCCGTTTATTCTGTGATTGCAAATTTTTGACAGATCTTTTCAATTTTTCCCCCTGAGGATTGAATCCATGGCTTTAGCTGCGTTTCTCTAACTGGAACAGAGAACTATCATAGAAGCTTACAGTGTTTTGGATTGGGAGGGACCTAAAAGCCCACCCAGTGCCACCCCCTGCCATGGCAGGGACACCTTCCACTATCCCAGGCTCCTCCAAGCCCTGTCCAGCCTGGCCTTGGACGCTCCCAGGGGCAGCCACAGCTTCTCTGGGCACCCTCTACCAGGGCCTGCCCACCCTCACAGGGAACAATCCCTTCCCAATATCCAATCTAAATCTACCCTTGTTCACCATTTCCTCTTGTCCTGTCACTACACACCCCTGAAAACGTCCCACTCCAGTCAAAGCAAACCCTGAACTCAAGAGTGCTGCTTCCATTCTTCAGCTAGAGAAAAAATGGACCAAACCCAAAAGACTTTTGAGTGTGGGCTCCAGTGCAATCCTTGTGCCAAGACAGGTTGGAGCAGGACAACTCAAGGTGGGCAGTTTGTCTCACCAGGTTCCTGAGGGAGGAATACCTGACTCAAAGTTATGACACTTATCCAGGGTGTGTGGTACTTTGATCTGCTCTGTGCAGAGCCAGGGAGATTTCCTGTGGTTCAGGGGACCATTTGGCAGCTCTGCACCCACTGCAATAGCTCTGTGAGAGCCCGGTTATGACTGCTCCTCCTTTGATGATGAAACAAAGAAGCAGTTTCTCACCTATCCCACTTCCCACAGGTCCCACCAGCTCTGTCTTAATGGCATTTGGACCCAGCTGTGGAGAAATCAAGTGAAGGGTCCCTCTGTGCTGTCCCTCTGGTCCTGGTGATGTTCATCAGACCATGCAGGTTCCCTGAGTATTCAGACATGCAGCTTAGGCAGCCCCACCGCAGCGTCAGGGCTTGTCACCGTGCAAGGCACCACGAGGAACGTCCTGGAAGTGGTGGCACCACGCACCTGAGCTCATGTTCACACTGTGAACATCCAAACTGGGGCAGGCAGAGACATCAGCACTTCTCCCTGTGCTCAGCCTCCATGCTGGCCGTGGCTGTTTGCCATCCTGATGCTGAATTTCCAGGGGTTTCCTTTCTTTGATGAAGCTGGCGTTACTCAGCGGTGCCTGGTGCCTGTTCCCCTTTTCCCTCCTCCCACCTGTGCGGTTCCTGCAGCTCCAAGCTCCTTCTGTGCCAGGGACACAGCGGCTCCTGCTGCCTGCAGGCATGGCCCAGCGTTCACAGAGCTCTTCTAACTTTGCCCTTCTGCCTTCTGCTCACCAGCTTCCACTTCTGCCCTTTCTGTTTCTCTCCACGCTGTTGTCTCCAGGACTTTTCCAGCTCTAGGATGGTGTCTGGTCCTGGATGCAGGACATTCCCACTCTAGGCTGTCCTCAGTGGGAGTGGACAGAACTCTCCTGGTACCAAGGTGAGCAGCCTGGTAGTGCTCACTTCAAAACCCCAGTGCTCATCCAAGCTGTAAATGCTCCAGCCATTGTTATTCCTAGCAGGAACCACGTCACAGCTTAGCTCAAGTTTATTTACCAATCACAGAATCCCAAAGAGGTTTGGGTTGGAAAGACCTTAAAGCTCATCCCATTCCATGCCCTACATTCACCTTCCACTATCCCACATTGTTCTAAGCCCTGTCTAAGCTGGCCTTGGACACTTGCAGGGATGGGGCAGCCGCAGCTGCTCTGGCAACCTGTGCCAGGGCTCTCCAGCCTCCCAGGGAAGAATTTCTTCCTACTAGCTAATCTAAATTTACTGTCTCTCAGTTTAAAGCTATTCCCCCTTGTCCTATCACTGCATGCCCTTGTAGAAAGTCCATCATGCTGCCCAGAGCAGCTGACTCAGTGCTGGTCACAAAACTGAGCTGCAAAACCCACCCACTCGTGTCCCACCACTGCTGTGCTACTCCTGCCTGCATTTCCTCTGGGCAAATCCAGTCCACTTGCAAAATTTCCTCTCCAGCAGGGCACACAGAGGCATGTGACTCTTCTAATGACAGCTGAGATTGGTGAGTATTGACTTCATTATTCAGTGATTAAAATATTCCAGCTTCATTGCGACACGGGGGTGCATTAAAGATTTATAGTATTGCATTTTGATTCAACACCTTAGCAACCCTTAAAAAGCAGATTGTGCCGTGGATTCTTCTGAAATCTGGAAATTAGATCTTAAAATTTAGCAGCTCATTGGCTTGACAGGTAGGGCAGTGGACTGGATGCACCATGGAGAAAATAATCTGGAAGGGTCTTGGAGCAGTGACGGTGCCCCAGGGCGAGATGGTGGCACCACCTGCCTGAGGGACACACCATCCATTTCCTCACAGGACATGGGGCTGGTGCCTGGCGTGGCTGTGCTGACTCTCTGTCATTCCTGAGGGACCTTTTTCAGCGTTTTAAATCTTTTATCAAGTGATGGGGTCCTGGGAGCACAGGAGCTCCATGCCTCTGTCCCACCTTTCCATGGGGCAGTGCCCTGTGACCATCTGTCCCAGCAGGACACCCAGCCCTTCTTGCTCCTCTAGGGGAGAAGGCTGAGAATGAGGCACAGTCACTTGTGTCCTTGCTGTCCCTGCAGGGAATCCATCACTGAGTGTCCACATCCCTCCTCTCCCTCACCTGTTATTATCAGCAAATGCTTTGAGACCTGCTTGTACAGTCTCTTGAACACCGTGGGGGTCCCCATCGATCACTTCATCTCTTACCACTGCTCTTAGCAGACCCCTGGGGCCGTGTCTTTGCCTCTTGCCTGTGTCCTGAGAAGAGCAGGAGGGACAATTTCAGAGGTGTGGATGGGAGGAGGGATGTTTCACTCATGGCAGAATTTCCCCCTTGAACTGATGCCTGCAGCAGCCTCAGCCTCAGGGGACCCCCAGGCCCCTTTTGGGGGTTTCATCCCATCCCCTTTTATCTCCACTCCTTCCCAGCCCAATTAGCTATTTGTTTAAGTTTACTGCAAACTTCACTTGATAAGTTTACCTAATTGCTTCACTTAAGTTAATTACTACTTGGCTGAACAAGAAAGCAACATAATTGATGTCAAAGCACATTTGTCATTTCCATGACTGTCCTGGGAGAGGGACAGCTTGTGTCTCTAGCACCACAGCACCCTTCCTTGAGCAGGTGGGCAGCAGCACCCTGCTCCCCATGGCTGTAGGAGGGTGGAGGTGGGTGCATACAGTTCACAGGGTGCTGGTGATGATGCTGCCTCCTGCCCCCAGATCTTGCCAGGAGCAGGCAGCAGTTTGGAGGCACTCTCAGTAAATGCCATTATCCAGCAGTGCCTGATGCACAGGCAGGGCTGGCGAGGGCAGGGAGGCTGCCCAGAGCACAGGCAGTGAGCCCCACTGCAGGCAGAAAACATCTGGCATTAACCTATTGTGGGTAAAGGGATGATCCTCACGGATCCAGCCTGCCTGACATGGGGAGCAGCATCACGGGGACACCCTTGGCCAGATCCAGGCCAGATCCAGGCTAAATCCAGTCCCTACTCCGGCTGGATTTGGGCCAGGACACAGCCTCGAGTGACTTCCCTGAGTCCTGGCTGTTCACTGGGAGTTAGGATAGCTGGCAGGATGCTGAGCTGAGGTCTTTGCTGCTAAATGAGGCTGGCAGTGATTGTCAGGGAGTTTGCGTCCGCTTCTTTCTTTTGGAGGGTTCTTATTTTTGTTCCCTTTGCATGTGAAAGGATTTGAGGCAGTAGGTTAGCTCATAAAAAGGTTTCCCTGGGAGCAGCTGCCTGCTGGACTTGAGGTGAATGCCCCAGAGGAAACGCCTCCCACTCCAGTGAAATCTTCCTCCCGTGACCTGCACCAGGAGGTGAACTTTTGTGCGAGAGAAAGATAATCCCCTTCGCTCACCGGGACTGAAGGCGCTGTGATAAAAGCTTTATTCAAGATCAAAGACATGTACTGCTTTTTTTTTTGCTTTTTTTTTTTTTTTTCCTTTTTTTATTTTTTTTTAAACTACTACCTTAAACAAAAAGTTTGGTTTATGCAGGATTGAAGCTCAGAGTGGTGACAGCTCCAGAGCTCATCTTGCTGGCTGGTCAGTGCCAGTGAGGATTGGGACAGTGTGGGGATGGAGGGCACCAGGACCATTATCCCAGCACAAAGAGGGTTTGGGGGCTCAGCTCCATTTCCCAGTGCATGAAACCACTCAGGGTTCAGGTTCCCTTTCAGTCAGAGGGATTATCAGGCAGCTGGAGCAGGCGGGGGGGAGCCTGGGGAGTGGTTTGTGTTTGATCTTGCTCAGCAGTTTCATCTGTGAGTGTCCAGCAGGGACTGTGCTCAGGGGTCCGGGAAACCTTCTGTGCTGGAGGTGACATAAAGGGCTGGGGCTCTTCCCAGGGTGAGCTGGGCAATGGGGGGTGTTGTGCTGGTTTGCACTTCAAAAGCCTCAAGATGGGCTTCCAAAACTCTGGGCTCAGCTACAAATTGCAGGGTTGTTTCTTCATTATCAGAGCCCCAGTGCTGGGATGGCTTTTTGTTGCTTTCTGCCCAGCTGCAGACATTTCCCTGCAGCCAGCCAGGCTGGTACCCAGTAAAAATCCACCCAAAGTGTCTCTTCTCAGGGTGCTCAATGTATCAACACCTGTGTCTTCAGGACTTCCCATTCTCTGGGATACCATGGAACTGAGGATACCGTGTGTGGTTGGGTGTACCACAGGACTCCCCATGTCATGGGACACCCCCCTACACATCCTCCATGTCCCAGACACCCTTTGGTGCCCCATCCTGCAGAGCAGAAGAGCAGCTACAGCAGGAGAAGTTTGATTACCAGGATCACGTGTTTCAGCCAGTGAAATAAATCCCACATAACCCCACTTTCACCCCAGCACTGATTTTCACATCACAGCCGTGCAAAATGGCAGAGGTTCTCTCACTTGCCCTGCTAAACCTCTCTGTGTTTAGCCCTTTGTAAAATGAGGGATCACAGGCCGAGCTGTGTGCTCAGGATAACTCCTCTGAAGCTAATGGACTTATTATGGTCCCTCATTTCAGACCTAAGCTCAGCAAACCTGGTCTCAGGGGGAAAAAAAATAAAATCTCTCCAGGGATGAAATTCACTCTGTCATGTGCAACACGTTTTGCATGGAGATAAAGTTCCCTCTGTGTGGTTCCCACAGGGCCTGGTCCCCTCGCTGTCCCCAGGCTGGGCATGCAGCCCACGGCCCAGACCCAGCTCTGCTGCACCTGGAGCAATGTCTGTGTCCCAACTGTGCAGAGCCAGGGATGTCAGATGATGTTTGCCAGCTTGTTCTGGTGAGAATCTAACAACCCACAGGCCAGGGAAATAGAAAACACCCAATTGCCTTATGCTGTTGGAGAAATGAAACTGGAGAATTCACTCTCCAGCTGGCTTAGGCACAACTGTCTCCCCAGATCAGCATTAGGCTGGGAGAAGATCCTCCCCAACAGGACCAAGGAGCCAGGGAGGGTGGACCAGCAGCTTTATTGCTGATAGGATGCCACCACCTGCAGCTCGAAGCCTCCTTACCTTCTGCTCCTCCTGCACAAGCTTCCCCTGCACCCACGTGCAGATGGCAGCTTGGATGTGTGAACCTGGCTGCTGAGGTTGAAATGAGAAAGCAGGAAGCCCAGGGGACCGGCTGAGTTTGGGATCTCATGGCCCAAGCAGAGAGAAGGGGTTAACCCACGCAGATTTGAGAAAGGGGAACATTTTCCCTGTGGAGCTTATTGAGACAGTGGCCATGTCATAGGCTGCTGCCAACAAATGTGTTTTGAGAGGCAATAGAGATTGCTCCTGATTCCTGCTGGGAATCCACAGAACAGAGTGGAAAATCAGCAGAATATCCTAAATCACTCCAGAGACAGGAGTGACATGGACACCTGGTCCCACTCCGGGGCTGCAGGGCTCTACCTTGCAGTTTTGAGGTCTGTTTTTAATTAAAGGAGAGCAGCTGAGCTGGGATAGTTCTCAAATCTTGGGGATGACTTCCCTTCCCTGGAAAGAAGCTGCAGGAGATTTTTGAAGTGGGGAAGGGTTTTCCCTGAGGGCTGGGCCAACACCAAATCCTTCTGCTGTGCCTGTGGGGTGCAGCAATGTCCCACTCTGTTCTTGTCGCTGCCAAGGACGTGGCCACGAGCCACACAGAGCTGTCTGACAGCAGTCAGGGAACAGGTGGGCACAGGAGAGGGGCACCTTCTCATAGGAAAATTGTTCTTTTCTTTAGAGTCAAAGCTGCACTGTCAAAGGGGTCACTCTGGACACGGGGGACTGGCAGCACAGTGGCTGATGGAAGTGCACTCTCACTGGGTAATCCAAGAGCTCTAATGATCTGCCTTTGATCTCCTATTCAACAGGGAGATTTATTACAGCTTTCATTTCATGTCAGAACTGATGAATTTCAGTGGACCTGTCGAGTGGCTACAATCTGGAGGCATTTATCTTTCAGGAGGAAGAAACCATCTCCTCTCTTTGTCTCTTGAAATGATGGGGGGGAGACATGGTACCCAGCCAGTGAGCATCAAATGGTGCCTGCTGCATGGCAGCAAGGTCTGCCTTGCTCAGGGCAGGCTCTCTGCTCCAGCTGTGGCCCAGCAGCTGCTTCAGGAGTTTTTCTGCTCTGGCACAAAATTAATCTGTGAATTATATGTTCTCTCCCTCTCCCCTATTTCTGCAGACAGCCCAGAGGGGCTGAGATCCAGCATCACAGGCTCCCAGGGTCCTTTCCCTGCAGCTGAGGAGCCTCTGGATCTGGAAGAAGCCTCTGTTTCTCCAGCAGAAGGTGGCCTGGAAGCCTGGTGTCCAAAACTCTCTTTTGGGTTCTCTGTTGCATTTAAACTATTTTCTGCAATTTAATCAGGATTAACACATTTTGCTTCTGGCTGCTCATAAGTGCTGGGGGAAGCCCATTCCAGAATTTTCATGTAGGTGCAGTTTACCTGAGTTTACCTGTCCCATCTAACTCTATTTTCCCTCATCCTGCTGATGCAGATCTGCAGCTTCAGAGCCCTCTGTGATGGCCTGTGCTGTCCTGCAGAAGGGAAAAGCTCGGGCTCTTTGTTGAGTAATGCCAAATTTACCACTCCTGAGAGCCACAGAAGGGCTCTCAGGTACTATTTTCAGCCTCTTCTCAGGCTGCTCCTGGTCAGCTCTGGGTAATTCTTGATGGTGTGGCTGCAATGGCAGGAAGGTGTTTCTGTTACACGTTGGTTTGGGATTTACACTGAGAGATGCAGCCCAACTGCACCTGCAGCTGTTTCTCCCATTACCATTGCTGTGGCTCACCCTCTTCCTCATCCTGTCCCCATCCCTCCCTTCGAGGAAGAGGCTTTCACCTGGTCAGAGGCTGCACCTTCTGGGTGCTCTGTGTCCCAGGAGCCCTGCACAGGTGAGCACAGCATCCATGCAGCTCCTGCTCTTCCCACCTGGCACCGTAACTCAGGGGCACAGGGCAGATTTATTCTGCACAGAATATAAATGTGGCTGTCAGAATGGCAGGAGGACACGCTGAAATACAGAGATCTGTTGGTTATCCTCCCTCTTACACGGATTTTTGGCTGCTCTGTTATCAGAGCCCTGTGGAGGGACAGGGACAGGAGAGTTTGTTGTTCATTTAACAGGTGATGCTGCACACTCAAACCTCACAACACAGACATCAGCACTGGAAATGTTAAAATTAACCTTTTGTTTTCAGTGAGCTGTGGATTTTGACAGGATTGCTTATTGGAGAGAGGTGTGTGAAGGTAGTGTCTTTCCACATGCCATTCACATTACATAATTTCTTGCTTTGAGGCTGCTTGACGAGGTGTAAATTCTTCAACAGAAGTGCTGATATATTGTGTGATTGGTAAAACTGTGGGATGTATAATGCCTTTTCAGGATTTTTTATTTAAAAGTCTGATTGGACTGAATTAATACCGATCCTTTGCTAAGTTATAATGATGTTAGCTGTCACCATGAAAATTAGAAACTTGTATACCTGGGAAAATATTTGAAAGTCAATACCCTCAGAGCCACACATATCATTATGTGGATCATGTTTTAGTTTGTGGACAGGAAGATTCATATTTGTAAGATATTGTGGCTCTTTAGAAAATTAGATAGATCCTTCCTAGGAAATATTTTGGGTGGATATTAATGGAATACAATGTTAAGCCACAGCAATTAATGCCACTCATAAATCAGGCATTCTTTTGCTCATTTGAAGGCAAACCCTGAGTTTTATCTGCAGAAGCTATTTGAGAAATAGATACAATTAGCTCACAACTCTCCACTGTAAAGGCAGGCAGAACTGTGCTGGTTTTACCTGTTTGCTGGATTTTTTTACCCCACAGCTTTGGTAAGGTAATTTTATCGAGGACCTTTTACCATGGAGTCACATGTGACAGCATTTCAGAGAGGTACAGCTATTTAGTGATTCTTAGTTATTCTTCCTTGCCACTTATAAATTGAAATGGACTTGATATCAAAACAATTTAAATTGATGAACCACAAGTGCAGTGAGGAGTAGCTCAGTCCTTTAGAATTACCTGAAACCACGACTTTGTAGCAGTTTAGTTCCACTCTTCAGTCTTAAACACCCACTGACCTAACATGGATAAAACTCATGGCAGTATGATGCTTTATCCTTAAATATCTATATCTCATTACTTTATTAGATCTTATATTAGATCTTATATTGTATCTCATATTATCTTTTATATATATAAAATATGTTTGTTATCTAATATCTGTTTTATATGTTATTTTATATGTTATATGCTATATAGTATATGATATATAATGTATAATATATAATATATGACATATGATATATGATATATAATATATCATACATAATACATAATACATAATACATAATATATAATATATAACATAGACAATTTGCAATATGGAATATACAATATATAATATACAATATATAATATATAACATGTAATATATAATGTATAACATATAACATATAGTATAGAATATAGAATATAGAATATAGAATATATAACATATAATAGACAATTTGCAATATGTAATATGTAATACTAATATATAATATATAATATACAATATATAATATATAATACACACTATACAATATATATTATATAATATATAATATACAATATACAATATACAATATATAATATATAATATATAATATATAATAATGAATCTATATTATATAAATATATAGATTATAAATATATATAAATCTATAAATAAATACAATTAATCTATTCTACAGTCCATCTCAAAAAGCTGTTTTTCCACCTGTGAACTGAGCAGGTTTGAAGTACAATTTGCCCAGATATCCACTGCTGTCACTTTACTGAGTAAAGCTGCACTTTAATAAACCCTGGCAACCAGAAAATCCCTGACTATCAATGGGTATTTTCAATAATATTTGCATTATTCTCAAAACTAAATGATATAAAATCACTACACATTTGCCACACCTTTATAATCTCTGCAGTAAATCCGTGTTGCAGCTATTTCAGTCACAAATCAGCTGTTTGCCTGCACACTTAACTTTAATTAACTTTAATTAACTGCTGGGTGACAAATTCTTGATAGTTTTCTTGTCAAAAATGAGTCAAAATGAGTTCAATTCTTTTCTATCTGAAACTTTGAAAGGAACACTCTCAACTCTGACTTTAGTTTTGTTAAATCTAAGCGATGTTAATTTTCAATTCTGCCCAGTTTAAGTGATGTTAAGGTTCAGTTTAAGTCTTGTTAAATTCAAGTGGTGCTAAGTGTAAATTTTGTTAAATTTAAGTGATGTTAGGTTTGCATTCTGTTAATTTGAAGTTCTGTGACATTTAAATTCTGCTAAATTTACGTTCTGTTAAAGTTAAGTTCTGTTAAGTTTAATTTCTGTCAAGTTTAAGTGTCGTAAAGTTTAAGTGAAGTGTTGTTCATTTTAAGCCTGTTATTTTAAGCTCTGTTAAGTTTAATTTCTATTTAGATTAATTTGTGTTCAGTTTCAGTAATGTTAAGTTTTGTTAGGTGTACTTTTTATTACGTTTAGGTGACGTTAGGTTTGTGTGACATTAAGTTTAAGATCTGTTGAAATATTTAAAATTTAAAAATTATTAAATTAATTTAATATTTAATACTTAAAATATTAAAATTTAGATTTTTACAGGATACAAGTATCTTAGTTTACAGTCACCCCAGGACAACAAGTTATAGAGATGAGATGGAACCGACTGAAACAATCATGATGAAGAATTTGGTAAGCAACTGTTTAAGAATATAAGTTTTATAAAAATAAGTGAGCAAACCCAGGCAGTGCTCAGGAATGCAGGTGCTTTGCTGGACCCTGAGTGTTTTATAATTTCTTCTCAAACCCTGCTTCCCATAATCAGATTATGAAACCTTCGACTCGAATGCAGACGAACAGATCATGCAGAGAGCCATAAAAATAAAACATCGTAAGAAAAGCCCTAAATTGAGAGCATTTTCTGTAAACAGAGCACTGTAAACACAGCAATGTGTCTCTTTGAGATGATATTTGGTGAGGTATGAAAGAGCCCCAAGAGATGGCAGGAAAACACAGCTGTTCTCTCCTTGCAGGAGGTGAGGAGGGGTAGGAATGCAGCACAGCTCCCATGGCTCCAGGGCCAGCACAGTGTTATAGATACACTTTGTATTGTTGGCTTTTTGCAAATATTAAAATGAATGGTATGTGTATAAGAATGAGAAATTTTGTTGTATTAATATAGTTTTCTTTATTTCTGTTATTGATGAAATTTAGAAATAGTGGTATAATACATATATGTTAGGCTATGGCATAGTATTAAAATAAAAACTGCTTTTGTTTGTATAACCCAAAGACTGAGGAAAAAAAAATAGCTGGAGAACTCCTGAATTTGTAAACTCTCTTATCCAGATGAAGACAGCAGTGACCAGAACTCTGGGGGAGGAATTTATTGCATTTCTGGTATCAGGGAATGTAAATGTCAAGGGCACCAAGAAGATTGATCTAATGGGAAGGGGGCAAGAGAAAACTAAACAGAAGAACACCAAAGATCCTGAGAAGAATGGATGGATATGTATGAGAATTTATGGATATGTAGTAGGGTTCTGTTTTTAAGGGACAATCCTTTGTTAGCAAGGTGTGCTCTCTTGGCTGAGTGCAGAGACACCTGGCTGTATCTGTATACTTTACTTTATTTTTTTCTCCTAATTGTCTTTTTTTATTAAACTTTTAAATTCTATAAAAATTATGTGAACCTCGTTTTTCACAACAGGGAAGAGGGATCCTCCAGAAGGAGTTTGGAGGATTGGAGAGACCACAGAGGGTCACTGGTGTCACCTCCCTGCTCCAGCTCCATCCCAGAGCACGGGGCACAGCTCTGGGATATCCCCAGGGAGGAGAGCCCACAGCCTCTCTGCCCAGGGGAGAAATTCTGCTCCTGTGCCAGGGGAATTGCTGGGCTCAGCACCTGGATTTCCAGCTGGGGTCCCACAGGTGAAGAAGCAAAGGGGCTGCAACTGCAGCCAGGGATGGCATTCCAGGGGGAAACAATGGAATTTATCCACTTATCCAGCTCTCTTGGTGGTCCATGGAGACTCGAGGCAGCTTGGACAGTCATGGAGATGTCCAAGGACATGTCCAAGGTCAGGTTGGATGGGGCTTGGAGCAACCTGGGATAGTGGAAAGTGTCCCTGCCATGGCAGGGGGTGGAACAGGATGAGCTCTAAGGTCCCTTCCCACCCAAACCATCCCACGATTCCATGATTGAAACATCCCAATTTCTCCCATCTTCAAGGCAGCTCAGGAAAAAGGAGCGAGGGATGCCCATGGAAACTTCCCAGCTGTGAGAAGGGACCAGCACAGGCTCTGCTGCCTCTCCAGAGCCTGGCACAGGAGGGAAGATCTGGGAAGGGATGATCTGGGAATGACTGATTTGGGAAAGGATGACTTGGGAAGGGATGATCTGGGAATGACTGATTTGGGAAAGGATGACTTGGGAAGGGATGATCTGGGAATGACTGATTTGGGAAAGGATGACTTGGGAAGGGATGATCTGGGAATGACTGATTTGGGAAAGGATGACTTGGGAAGGGATGATCTGGGAAGGGAATGTTTGATGGGAAGGGATGGTTTGGGATGATTTGGGAAAGAAATTATTCAGGTGGGGGTGATCTGGGTGGGGATGATTTGGGGGTGGAGGATTTTGGGATGGGCTGATTTGGGAAAGGAATAATTTGGGAAGGGAAGTTTTGGTGGGGAGGATTTGGGAAAGGAAGGTTTGTGAGAAGAAGTTTTGGGTGGGGAGAGTTTGTGAATGGAAGTTTTGGGAAGGGAATGTTTGGGTAGGAGGGTTTGGGGAAGGGATAATTTGGGTGGGAATGGTTTGGAAAGGGATGATTTGAGTGGGAATGATCTGGGAAGTTTTGGGTAGGGAGGATTTCAGAAAGGAAGGTTTGGGAATGGAATGTTTCTGTAAGGGAGAGTTTGGGAATGGAAGGTTTGGTAGGAAGGGTCAGGGACAGGGCTGGGGATAATGGCCTCACTCAGCAGTGCCTGCTCCAGACCACCAGGGAAGGAAAAGTCCAAGGCAGTGTTGTGTCCTGGGCTCCATTCAGGAGATGAGGAGGTGCTTGGTGACACACTTGGTGAACTCTTGGCACATGGTCCCGGTGTGGAAGCTTCCAGCTCATGGTTTGTGTCTGCTGGATTTGATAGTGCCTTTACTGGGATCAAGGATGCAGGAGGGTGACTGCTGCTGGACAGTTTGGGGTTTTTTTTTTCCCCATGGAAAATGCTGTTTTGCTAATCTTGAAGACACTTAAAACTAGCTTGGGCAAAAATACCTCTTTGGAAAAAATGTGAGATTCAGGAGGTTCCAGATTTCCAACATGACCCCTTTGGAAGCCATCAGATTGGAGAAGATCAGAATCTCTTTGTCCAGAGCTGGTCTGTGCTTCAAAAAATAAAACTGACTCCTCTGCTCCTGCCTGAAGATGCAAAACTCCTTCACATTCATTCAGGTGCCTGTGGGGACTGTGGTGTTTGCTGGGCCTGGGCTCTTTGCAGATGCTGTTTCTGTTTCTGGAAGGAGAACAGTGACCCAGTTCCAGTGAGAAGAGTTGGGATGTTCTGTCTGTGCAGCACCAGTGTTTCCAAACCCTGCTCCAGCCTCTCCAAACTCTGCTCATCACCTTTGTGTGTTGTTTATCTCTTGAATGAGAAAATATATGTATATAAATAGTTTTCTTTTTCATCTGCCCCCTCATTAAGATAATGCTGAGCAGGAGAGCAGACCTGGGAGTGCTGTCAGACCTCATTACAGGGATCCAGCACAAAGAACACGTAGCTCTGGAAGCTCGCTGTGAGGCCATCCATCACCCAGACCCAACTGTCCCCATGCAGACAAAATGCCAGACCCCAGCAGAAAGAAGAGAGAGTGGTTCCCTCAGCCCAGCACAGACTGAGCTTCTCCTACCATCCATCCTTCCAGAAAATGTGGCTCCTTTCTCTCACAGTGGCCTTAAATTGAAAGAGGGCAGATTTAGAATAGATATGAGGAAGGAATTTCTGGCTGTGAGGGTGGGCAGGCCCTGGCACAGGGTGCCCAGAGCAGCTGTGGCTGCCCCTGGATCCCTGGGAGTGCCCAAGGCCAGGCTGGATGGGGCTTGGAGCAGCCTGGGACAGTGGAAGGTGTCCCTGGCCATGGCACACCCTTCAGGAGCTGGCCAGGATGGGATCCCAGCAGTTGTGGACCAGCTGCTTATCAAAGCTTGGGGTGCTCAGGCTGGGTATCAGGAAAGGTTCTTCTTCCCCCTGAGGGTGCTGGCACTGCCCAGGCTCCCCAGGGAATGGGCACAGCCCCTGCCAGAGCCCCAGGAGGGTTTGGACAACACCCCCAGGCACAGGGTGGGGTTGTTGGGGTGTCTGTGCAGGGCCAGGGGTTTGATTTTGATGGTCTTTGTGGGTCCCTTCCAGCTCAGCACATTCCATGATTCCTTGATACTACGAGAAGCAATGATGGATGTTCCCAGTGGTCCCTGGGCACTGCTTTTCCTTCCCAGCTGGAGATTGGTGGCCTTGGCCAAGCTGCAGTTGCTGCTTCAGTCCTCCTCCCATGCAGGGAATTCGGGGCTGTGTGTCAGAAGCACACACTCAGAGCCCTGGCGCTGGCTTCCCTGCTTGCTGCTCCTGCCTGGGATGTTGGGATGCTGAGCTGTACCACAGCATGACCTTCAGAGGGTCCCCAGCCCATCCAACACTGGTGTTCAGCCCACTCGAGGCTGGGAAATGCAGTTAAATGCCATGAACTAGCCAGGGTGGTGGAGAAAACCCTTCTCACTGTGCACTCTGATGGTGTATTTGCTAGATTGGATCTGTGCCTCCTTGTGCAGCTTTGTCAGAAATCCAGGGAAAATCACAGTAAGGAACTAACAGTTTGGAGGACAGGCTCAGCCCTGGACTGTGTGACCTTTCTGACAAAACCCTCAGCAAAAGCCTGTGCTCAGCCTGTGCCGAGTGTGCTGGTGACGGCAGGAGCTGCTCTGCCTGGGCTGCTGCAATTTGCATTAGCTGAGGAAAATGTCACAGGTTACATGCTCTGGGCCAAGTTCTGCTCTGTCTCCTGCAGTTCAGGGGGGAATTGGCCATGCTCTCCACCCCTGACCTGCTCCCAACCCCTCTCAGAGCCCTGTGAAATCTGCAGCAGATAGCTCTTGGCTCCAAGACATTCTGTGTCAAGACACCAGAGTGTGACTAGTGCCACTCTAAATCCCATCACATCAGGGATGAAAGAAACAGCTCTATCCAACAGCAGCTGTCTGCCTAAGGATTGGGGCTGATTGGGAAACCTCTGCTCAGGGATTCAGGGCAGGAAAGGAAACTCTGTGTCCTGGGCTGGTGGAACTGGGAAAAGAAGGAGCAGTGGCTGGTACCTTCTGAGGAGTAGGAACGCTGTGCTTGGCCTCCCAGGAGAGGGGAGGGCCTGGGAGATGGGCAGGAGGCTGGTATTCATCCTAAAAAATCAGTATTTCTGGGCAAATCATGGTTGGACTGAGCTGGAGCAGGCTGACAGACCAATTTTGTCTGCGTTGAAAAAAAATCTGCTAATGGGAGACTCTGCAGCTGTTCTTGGGGCCACTGCCCCCCATCCTGCTGTATCCACTGGTGCCTTGGGGGAGTCCCACCACAACCAGGGCTCACCAGGGCTGTGAATGCCTGCTCTCACCTCTGACAGGCACCTTTGGGATGCAAGGCACCTGGGGTTCAGGTGAGGAGAAGCCACTGCTGGGACTGATCCTTTTTTCAGGGCTGGATTTTCAGAGGAAATCTGCCTGGAGCTCCTGCAGCTCTCCAAGGGTGGTCTGGGGTTCTCCAGGGCCCTTCCTTGGGGCTCAGCTACCTCTGGCACAGCAGGATGCTGACTCCAGTCTGTCTGGAAGGTGCTGGAATAAAGCACAATGTGGAAGAAGCCTGGGGAGGGGACTGTCCCTGCTTTTGTGGGACTGACCCTGGCTCTGCATCTCCCCAAAGGGCTGTGATGAGCTGCACATCCTGAACACCACATCAGCCTTCCCTGGGCTGGGACTGGAGGGGCTCCTCTCCCTTGGGCATCAATTTGGCTCCTCTAACGAGGCAGCTCCTCATTTGTGTGGCTGTGGCCAGGACCTGGCTCCGAGGGCAGGGACACGGGGACAGCACTGACCTGTCTTTGCCACCTTCCCTGTGAGCTCCAGCCCTGCCCCTTAACGGGAGCTTGGAAACGACTCTCTCATTTCAACTAATGCAGTGAGAGCCCGGCTGGAATGTGGATTTTGTGAGGGAGCAAACTGCCTCTGCTCCCTGGAAAGGCAGCATTATGCTGTCTCTCTCACTCCAATATGCTAATACACCAACTCCCTGCAATTTCATTTTCAACAGGGACTAATTTAAAAGAAATGACCAGCCTGCCAGTGGACTTCAAAGATATCTTTTGATGAGTTTTAGCAGCTTCAGCAAAACTCTAATTTGAATTTCAGTGGCTGCCGTGTGATTTTCTCCGTGACAGTTAAGAGAGATGATAGTGCCAGCTCCATCTGTCATTGGAGCCTCTTCTCTTCCCTCTTTTCACTGATTTGTTACAGACTGGGGGAAAGGAGAGAGGGGAAAAGTTGAAAGAGAGGGTGGCTAAATTCTGGTGCCCTTGTGCAGAGGCATACAAAGGGGAAATGTGGAGCTGGTGGCGGGAGGAGGTGATGGGAGCATCGCTGGCACCACAGACAGCACAGGGAACATCCCAGCACAGGCAGTGTGTTCCACAGCTCTGGGGTCTGACTCTGGGCACTGGCTCAGGCATTGTGGGTTAAACTGATAATGGAACAGAAATACCTTCACAAGGAAATGAGCAAGTGTTTTCTGTCCTAGCTGGGCACTCAGGCTGGCAGCCCGGCGAAGGTGAAGCGCTCTGCGTGCTGCCATCCCCTCTGCGTTAAATACATTTCATCCAGGGCTGCAGCACTGGACAGCAAGATCCAGCAGCTGGAATCGTGGCCAGGGTTGGGACAACTCCCAGTCCCTGTGAGACAGGACAGAGTGTCACCAGGCAGGGCCTGTCTCATCCCCTCCTGTGCCATGGCACATGCAGCGCTGGCCACAAAGGCGGCTGCGCCTCCCGGCTGGATGCAGCCCAGCTCCTGCTCCCCCTCGCACGTCTGGAGCTGCCTGTTACGGTTGTCACCCGTGATTTCATGCTGCCTCTTGCATCTTTAGCTCCCCTTGTCAGAGACAGCTTCATCGCTGGGCCCTGGGGAGTCCTCTCACACTGAGCTGGCGGCTTTGGGGGCAGAGGTGCCGCAGCCTTTTGTTCCCCGGGACCTGGATTTCCATCCTCTGTCTGATGCCTGCGGACAGAGCCGGGGCTGGGCATGTTCAGGGCCAGTCCCAGCAGCCCAGCTTGCCCTTGTCTCCCAGGGAAGCCCTGGCCCGGATGGTGGGAGCCACTCGGGGCAGCTCTGGCTGGCCAGGGCAGCCGGGCAGCACGGGAGTGGCTGTCAATCCCACGGGAAGCCCCAGGCAAGTGGCAGGACCTGTTCAGCTCATGTAAAATCTGGGATTAGAGACAGGTTCAAGTGCCCCTGTTCCAGTTACAGCTGCTCCCAGAGACCCAGGCCAGGAGTCACGCTAGCAAAGCCTTGTTTTCCTCTGGTACCCTGCATTGTTGGCTGGTCCCTGGGAACGGGATGATCCCAGCCTGGCTTTCTCAGTGGTGAGCATCCTGCTAGTGCAGCCTGGTGACACCCTGCTGCCAGGCTGGGTCCCTGCCCTGGCAGAGGAGTCTGGAGAAGGAAATGCTGTGCCCCATCCCCATGCACCCATCCCATCAATGTATTCTGTGCATTCCCAAACCTCTGGGGCTCAGCTCTACAGGGGTCAGTGCCAGGAGGTGTCTGTGTGAGACAGGCTGTGCTGCCAGGAGGGCAGCAGGACCCTGGGAGCTGGACACAGTAACTCTCTGCAGGCCCTCGATGCAGAAAGGTGCTGAAGATGTGTTGAGAATCATAGGATCATGGAATATTCTGAGGTGGGAAGGACCCAGAAAGGTCATTGGGTCTAAATCCTGGCCCTGCATGAGAACCCAAACAATCCCACCCTTGTCTGAGAGCGTTGTCCAGATTCTCCTGGAGCTCTGGCAGCCTTGGGGCTGTGCCCATTCCCTGGGGAGCCTGGGCAGTGCCAGCACCCTTGAGGACTGTCCTTGTCTGGGGTCAGCTGCTCGGGTGGGAAGCCAGCTCTGAGGGGTCTTTGCATCACGTGGGGACACGACACAGCAAAGGAATGAGACAGAAGCAACAAGGCAACCCCACAAAAGGGAGGGGAGCGTGTCCTGAGGGCCAGCTGCAAGGCCAAGGAAGGGTTGTATCCTACCCCTGCTAAGCCTGGGAGTGTTTGGACCAGGACTGCCAGTCCTGATGGTGGAGGCAACGGCATTCCCCGTGTTCCTGAGCATTCCCCTCTTGTGGATCAGTGGAGCTACTCCTACTGATGGTGGCTCGTGCATCCAGCACCTGCCCATTGCCACCCTCGGGTGGTGCCCCAGGAGGACCAGCAGGACCCTCCAGCACATCCCTGCCTCTCCCATTGTCCCCTGAGCACAGAGCTGGAGCCATCTGAGCTCGTGTGACAGTGCAGCCAAGGCTCCCTGGTGGGGATCCAGCTCTCAGAGTCAGCCTCTGCTCTGAAAGCCTCTGTGAAATCACTCCGACGTTAGGCACTTCCTAATAAAGCTGTCACAGACACCCCCATTATCTCCTGGCTCAGCCCCCTGCCCTCTGTTTAACCAGATAATCTGCTTTTTAAAAATACCTTTTCCTCTGGCTCAGTGGAAGCTCAGGTCTGTCCCAGTTCCTTGTCACTGAGGCGCGCTGAGGAATTATCAGCACGCAGAGCTTTTTTTTTTATTTTTTTTTTCTCCCCCTTTGTCATTGTGTGATACTGAAAAGTCTATTTTGTGGCTAATTATGCTGGCATCTGCGTGCCTCCCTCAGCGTGCATCTGAGCCTGTCCCTGCTGCCGTGGAACAGCCTGTGTGGGGAGGCTTCTCTTCCATTAGACATGCAGAGATCAGACCTGAAATTTGTCCCAGCCCTGTGCACAATGCTGATGCTCCTTACACATCCTTTTGTCCTCGACCCTGGGAAATTCCCATTTCTCTCCCACAGCCCGGGGGATGAGTGGGTTTTCTCTCCAGCACCGAGGTCTGCCACCAGACGGTGGCTAAGGGATGTGTCAGGATTTGAGAAGGTTCCTGGGATCAGGCTGCAAATGTCACTGTGGCGTCATTCTGTCCTTTCTGCCAGCCTGGCCATGTCCCCTGCTGTCCCCACCAGCCCTAGGTGGCCTTGGGACTCCGGGCAGAGCCAGGGTGGCCCCGCTCAAGGGTCTGAAGCTGTGACTCAAGTGATGTCCCTGCAGATGTCACTGTCCCTGAGGCTCACCCCAAGGACCACGGTGTCAATCTGCTCCCTGTCCCCACTGTGCCCAGCCCAGGTAACCTGTCCATGGTGATTGTGGCCTCAGGCACTGGGGACAAACAGCACAAAGGCTGTTCCCACCTCGTGGAGGAGCACTCTGATCGCCTGGGAAGTGCCAGGATGCGCCTCAGTGTCAGATCTGCCCTTCAGGAAGGCTCCCTAAGCCCAGCAAGCACTCAGGCAGGGCAGCATCTCCCTGGGCTGTCCTCAAGCTGGCACTTCAAAGCTGGTCACCTGGCCTTTCCTTACCTGGCCTGGCTCTACAGGGAATGGACAGGGTGGAAAGGGTCTCACCTGTGCTTTCAGGCTCAAATTCTGCTGAGAGCAGGGGAGTGGCAGGAGCAGCCACCCTGAGCCACACCACTGCAGGCTCTGCTGGTCAGGCTTGGTGTGACACCTGGAAACACACACAAAAACCACTTGGCCATGAAGGGGCACACCACAAAGCCCAGCTGCCATCACTAATGCCTTGGTTAGTCAAGGGGAGCTGGTGTAAAGCACTGCACGACGCTCTGGGGGTCAGCAAAGTGACACATCCACCTGGAGAAGAGGCTGATTTATATTCCGGGACTGAGCCACCATCTCCTGGGAGGATGATGTCTCTAATCCTGCTCACCTTGCTGAGACAGAGCACCTGTAACACCCACAGCCCTGGCAGAGCTGGAGGCAGCTGCAGCTATAATTACCCAAGTTCACACCGACGTGTCTGGGGTTAAATCGCTGCTTTGGAGAGCTACAGGAGCAACGCTGCGGATTTGTGTCAGATAAGAAGTGTGACATTGTTTTGCAGAATAAAAAAGAGCCTTATCAGGAATGTAGCAGCCCAAGTGTTTGTTCAGCTCTCTGAGCAGCTGACTCAGTGGCTGGAGGAGCTGGAAGCCAGCTCCCAGGTGGGAGAGGTTCTGTCCCAGCACTGCTCTGTTGGGTGTAACAGAGAGGCTGAGCCAGGCAGAGTGAGCCTGGCCTGGGCAGCTGCTGTTTGCACGGTGCTGGCGCTTCTCTGATGCCTGGGACACCACCCACAGCTGGAAATGCCTCCAGGCCACTGCATCCCTCTGAAGGATGGCCATGCTCCTGATATCCAGGTGAGGAACCATGGGGAGGTACACGCTGCATCTTCCTACAGCAGCATGAGAGGGTGAAAAGAAGGAAATTAAAGTGCAACAGCTGAGAGGGAACAAAACCCTCAGATGTGTTTCCAGTGCCCCTGCACTGAGACAGGGCCTGGGAACAGAGAGCACTGAGCTCTCACCAGGGGATGGTATCGCCACTAAAAGGGAGGAAATGAGTTTTTCCACATGCATTAAGACCAGACAAGAAGGCAGATGTTCCACACAGCCAGAAACGCGCCGGGAACTGCTGCGTCCTCCTGTCTCATCGCACTGGATACAGCAGAAAGTGAAATCATGAAAATGATAATGGGTGGAGAGCGATTTCCACATGAGAAGAGAGGAGAAAGGAGCTATTTAGTTTGAGAAGGGATGAATGAAAGGGTGAGATGGATAGAATAATGGATGGGACGGGAGAGATGCATCCACCAGCCACCCTCAACAAAGCAAGAGGTGCCTGGGGAGCTGAGAGGATCCTTTCCTGTAAATGGATGCAGGAAAAAGCTTTCTCAGGGTTCAGGTGATCTGTCTGTGGAATCTGGGGCAGCAGGGTTCAAGTGACCTGTGGGATCCAAGGCAGCAGGAAGCAGAGGACAAAGTACCAGCTCATTTCTGCCTGCAATGCCTCCACATCTCTCCATCTTCCCACCAGCACTGAGCAAGGCAGGGGCTCTGCTCTGCTCTGCCCTGCTCTGCTCTGCTCTGCTCTGTCTGCTTCCCCAGATGGCAGAGCTGCCCAGCAGCTCCTGGTGTGGTGTTTCCCTCTGGTGTCACACCAAGCAGATTGTGGCTGTGGCCACTCGTAGGCACAAAGTCTGTGGTGGTGGCCACAGGGCCCTGGCACACTGCAGATGAGCAGCCAGGTGTGAAATGCAGCAGCTCCCAGGCAGTGCTGAGCACCAAATCCCTCCTGAAGTGGCTGAGCAGTGCAGACACAACCCGTGGGGATTGGAGTGCCAGCTGCACGTCCCCAGCCGTGCTGCACCCCAAGGCAGAGAATGCAAGTGGGGGTGAGCTCAAAGACAGCTCCCTGCTGAGTCCTGGCCCCTCAGTACAGGTGGGACTGGAGCTCTGGAAATTGGGAAACACTGCCTGAGATGTAGTTGGGTACTCCAGAGTAAAGGTGGTGAGTGAGGGGGAGCCGGCTGTGGGGGAGCTGCATTGCTGGGAGGCTCAGAGGGGCGTGTGCTGTGGAAATTGATATTCAGAGGATCCCTGCAGGATTTAGGAACAGACAGAAGGGAGTCACCCATCCAGAGTGACTGGGGAAGGAGAGCAGCGTTAATACAGCCGTTTGTGTTTGTCCCCTTTCCCCAGGGCCAGGCAGGGATGTGCCTCCTGGGGCTGCCAGCTCCCTGTGCCCTCTCCTTGGGGCACTGCTCTGGGAGCTGGTGGGGAGCTGCTCCTCACTCCTGGACCCCTGTGTGGTGACAGTGACAGCAGGAGGGTGCTGCTGTGGACAGTGCCATGGTGCACGTTGCTCCCACAGAGCTTCATTAGGAGCGTTCTGGGCGTTTTTCCTGACGTGACTGTCCAAAAGGCTCTGCTGCCACCGGGAGGTTCTTTCTGCGGTGTTTCCATCCTGCTGGGGGCCACCTGTGTGCCAGCCTCACCCTCCCTGTTTGGGCCAGATGGAGCAGGTGGGGAAGGAAAAGACCTCAGGGCTCCTCACTGTGTCCGTGGCGCATCCCCAAAGGTTTTCTGAGCCACGCTCTGCTGAGCAGCACCGCCTTGTCTCACCTCTGTGCAAAGGATCTGCCCTGCCCCGGGGTCTGGCTGTGCTGGGGATGGCAGGGGCAGGTCCCCAGCAGCCCCCCAGCACCCAGGAACGATGCTGGCACAGAATTTGGAGTGAGTTGTGGAGAAGCCTGGCTGCTGCTGCCTTCAGAGCTGTGTCCTCCCAGGATGGGGTGGGTGGGTCAGAGTTCAGCTTTGCTGCCAGGTCTGTAAATAGCACCTTTAAATCAAGATCTGGGACCTGTCCAGAATGATACTGGCTTCTTTTTCCCTTCTTTTTTTTTTTTTTTCTCTTTCTCTTCTTCACCATTTCTCACAAAGCAGAAAGTCAGAAAAAGTCTCTGGAAGGGTTAAAAAATGTGTAGATGTGTCGCTTTAGGGACATGGGTTAGTGATGGATCTGGCAGTGCTGGGTTAATACCTGGACTTGATGATCTTAGAGGGCTTTCCCAACCCCAGTGATTCTATTATTCTGTGACTCTAAGTTGGTTTTGGGGTGAATTGAGTGATTTTTGCCATTTCAGCACGCAGCAGATCCTGGGCTCGTGGGCCTGAGGGAAAAGGACACATAGGCAGGGACCTGGATGGGTTTTTAGAAGGACTTTGCAGCTGCCTTGCAGAGGATGGAGAGCACACAGCCAGGAAGTTGCACACAGCAGTTGTTGTGGATTCCATCACATCATCAGGGATCCATTGCATAATCCGGGATCCACTGCATTTCCAGCCTCAACCTGCAGCCCCTCCTCACCTGAGGGGATCCATCTCCTCACTGATGAGCCCCACATGCTGCTTAGCCGGTGTGCAGGACTCCTGCCAGCCCCTTGTGTGCAGGCTGGGTCGGGAGGGCAGGATTCCAGTGCCTGGCTCATCCCTGTGCTTCTCATCCCGGAGTGCCCGCACTTCCCGACACTGACAGGGTAATTGCAATATTGTCATGACATGTAGCAGATCAAAGACTTGGTGCAGGGGAGGTGGCGATGGTGGTAAGGATGACATGCAGTTTGCATTTAGAAAGCACTTAAAAGGCAATTATCCAGCGCTGGGAGCCCTGGCCAGAGAGTGTGGCTCATGTATTTTAATGTGGATTTCAAAGAGATGAAGATTGGTGCCCAGCAGGAGGCCTGGCAGTGCAGGCAGCTGTGTGCAGCTTGCTGCAGGCCAGGCTCCACTGCAGTGGCCTGGCAGGAAGCTGCAGGCACGGGCAGCTGCCCTGAGCCCTGCCCTGAGCCCTGCTCCTGATGCTCTGCTGCAACCAGACATCCCTCCTCTTCCTCTCCCTGCAGGGCTGTCCTGCAGGTGAGTGGATAAGAGGTGAGGAGGAGGAGGGAATCTTGTCATTGACCCCAGGCATCACAGCTTTGGAACAGCTCCTTGTGCATGGAAAGGGAGGTAGAGTTGTCTGTGCAGGGCCAGGAGACTTCCATGATCCTTGTGGACCCCTCCCACCTCAGGATATTCTATTCTATTCTATTCTATTCTATTCTATTCTATTCTATTCTATTCTATTCTATTCTATTCTATTCTATTCTATTCTATTCTATTCTATTCTATTCTATTCTATTCTATTCCATTCCATTCCATTCCATTCCATTCCATTCCATTCCATTCCATTCCATTCCATCCTATCCTATCCTATCCTATCCTATCCTATCCTATCCTATCCTATCCTATCCTATCCTATCCTATCCTATCCTATCCTATCCTATCCTATCCTATCCTATCCTATCCTATCCTATCCTATCCTATTCTATTCTATTCTATTCTATTCCATTCCATTCCATTCCATTCCATTCCATTCTTATTTCTATTTCTATTTCTATTTCTATTTCTATTTCTATTTCTATTTCTATTTCTATTTCTATTTCTATTTCTATTTCTATTTCTATTTCTATTTCCATTCCACTCCACTCCAGATGGGCTCTGGTTGCTACAGCCAGCTGCAGCAATTCCTCCCTGTCCACTGAGGAAATTGTCCCCTCTGTGGGAGGCCCTGGTGCCAGGCTGGACATCCTTAGGACATCTGCCACCCCTGGATGTAGGCTGTCCTCATCTCCTCTCTTCTGCTGCATGGGAAGTACTCAGAGTGTTTTGGGAGTGTATAAAATAATTTTCCAATGGGGCAGGACAAGGGCATTCCATGTAATGTGCATGTGGAAGACCTTGAGAGGCAGTTGCCTGCCCAGGAAATCTGCAGCCTGGGCTTTAAGGAAAGGCAAGAGTTGGGGAGTAAACCTGCAAGCAAAGGAGGGAAAAGGGCCCAGGTCTCTAATCTGCTGTGCAAAGGCAGTTCTGTCCTCTCTGTCCCCTTCTCTCCTCTTCAGTCATTTTATTTAATAACTTCTGGAGCAGCAGCCTTTCCTTCTGGGTAGAGGAAAAAGATGGTTTGGAAATCTTCCACCTTGATCATGTTATGGATGGTCTGCTGTGCAAAACTGAGCTTCCCAGTCAAGCAGGGAGATAAGATTTTTAATTAGCTGGTGAGAGCCTGGTACAGCTCACTCTCGTGTGCCTCCGCTCTGGGCAGCATCTTTAATGGGATTTTGGCCCCACAAAACCAGAGTCTGGATGGTGCAACCCACCCTCCCAGTCCAAGGCACCTGCAATAATGCCAGGACAGGCTGGTGTCTTCTGGAGCTTGGGAAAAGCAGAGAAGCCAAAAATTCTGTTCTTTCTGAGGTGTGATCCTAACTCCAGAGTGGTCTTCTGAGTTTGGTTTCCACTTCTGACCCTACAGGGACTTGCCAGGACAAAATCTGTCTCTCCTGAAACTTTTTAATCTGTTTTTTCTCTGTTTCTGCTGCACTTCTTCTCACATGTGGATTTCTCAGTCTCTTCTGAGCTCCTTTGGGATATTCCCTCCCGTGGAGTTCTGTTTATCTCAGTTCTCCAGGTCAGGAAGAAAACTCCAAAGCTCGTTAGGATCTTGTTTCTCCTGTTTATTAGGATGTTATCACAAAACTTGGCAGGTCTCTCCAGACTTTCTGCACAGGTTTAAATCACTACAACCTGGCTCATTTTGGCTCTGATGGTACAAAATGGCCCTGAACTATGCAGTTCTTTTATCTTTATATTTATTCTTATCCAATTAGCAATAGACACATAAATTATTTTTCTTAATGACCCAATGACCCATCACCTGTGTGCTGCACTGTGGCATTTTCTATCCAATCACCTACTGCTGCCCAAAAACCTTTAGAAGAAAATGAAGAAGAAAGAAGGAAAAGAGACAACACCTTAAATCCTCTATCTTGTCTTCTATTTTCTAAACTAGTTTAAACTCAAACTTTTTCACCAAGTGACTAAAGAAAAGTTTCTAATCTCCACACTCACACTTTTAGCTTTTCTATCTAACTTGAACAGTTGTTTTCATGTATCACCATGAAAACATGCCCATAAGTTTCATGTTGTATGAAATTCAGTGTTCTCCTGGATCTCAGAGCCAGGGATCAGAGACAAGGGCTCACACCCTGTGTCTCAGACTCCAACATCTCCAAGCCCTGCAGAAGGGTGAGCACAGCACGAGGCTGTGCTCAAGGCTTGCATCTCCCCCAGGGGCTCCCCAAAGGCTGGAGCACCCTCTGGAGAGGCAAAATCCTCTTGGAGGATTCAATCCTCTCGGGCAGAGGGAGGTGTGATGTTTCTGCCCCACAGCACAGGTGGGTTTGCTGGTCACTCGTGCAGTGTTTATCCTCCTGACCTGCTCCTGGGAGGATGCTGGAGTTCCCTGGCATGGGCAGAGAGCTTCAAGCAGCTTTCTCACAGCCACAGGAAGCATCAAGTTGTGGTAAAAACAAAGGTGTCAAGGCCTTATTTTTGCCACTGGCTGGTTCTGAAGCATTTGATTTCTCTGGTTCAGCTGACTGAGGCTGAGGAAGCTAATTATGGGAATGTGGCACAGAAACCCGAGGCATGTGGGAACACCATGGGAAAAAAAAAATGAAACATATAAAAGACATGCTTTAATCAAAGAGCACTGAAAGAAAGGGAAATCTCAGAAGAGCTGGTGACTGATGTGTGGCTGGAGAACAGGCAACTGAGAGGGAGGCACAGGCACTGAGCAAGGTCTTGTTGCAGGGCTAAATGCTGGGCACAGCAATTAGAATTTGCCAGGCAAGAAGTCACCCTGTCCAGAGTGACACCTTTGAAGGGTGAGCAGTGTGGAACCTTCAAACACCGCTGAAAACACTTGACAGCAGCAGAGTGACCCGTGGCAGGGATGAGAGCAGATCTGAGAGCAGGGATGAAGCCAGCACAGCACCTGAATTCTGCCTGAGCTCTGATAAGCACCGAAAGCAAAGCGCCCGCAGTTGGGAGAGGCAGCAAATGCAAGAGCCTGTAAGCACCAGCAGATGCACGGGGAGGATAAAGATGAAATTGCCCATGCTATTAGCTCAGATGAGTTCTTCAAAGCAGTGAAGGAAAGAGCTGCTGCAGAAGGCAAACGGCCTCTAAATATCCAGGTCAAGGCAACTTGCTTTACTTTGGATACAGATATTTGAGAGCGAAACTGAAAAGTATCTCTACAAAAGGATCCACCTCTGAGTGGTGAAGAGACTTGTCTCTGCTGTGTGTGAGCATCACCTGAGTGTGCCACTGACCAGATAAGAACCTATTTCTGCTAACATCAGCACCTGGGTGCTGTCAGTGGAGGAGCAAAGGAATGAAAGGTGTTGGGGAATGTCCTCCTGCGTAGCCAGATGACAGCAACACGGGGCATGGAGCAAAGCTTTCAGTGCCTGGGCTGGGATGAGAGACCCTCAGGGCATGACACAAAGTGCAACTGGCAGCAGAGCTGCCTTCAAAGGGAGCCAAGTGCCTAAATTAGGGCACCTCAAGGCCCCCAACACGCTGCTGGGAAAGGAGAATTACTCTGCTCATTTTCAGGGCATCTCAAGGCCCCCAACACGCTGCTGGGAAAGGAGAATTACTCTGCTCATTTTTAGGGCATCTCAAGGCCCCCAACACGCTGCTGGGAAAGGAGAATTACTCTGCTCATTTTTAGGGCATCTCAAGGCCCCCAACACGCTGCTGGGAAAGGAGAATTACTCTGCTCATTTTCAGTGAGAGCTTAGAAAGAGGATGTGGACCTAGGGGTGCTGCCTCGGTGGGCTGAGGGGCTTAAGAAGGAGACACTCTTGCCTGGTGGGCAGATGTTAGGATGTTATCACAAAACTTGGCAGGTCTCTCCAGACTTTGTGCACAGGTTTAAATCACTACAACCTGGCTCATTTTGGCTCTGATGGTACAAAATGGCTCTGAACTGTGCAGTTCTTCTATCTTTATAAAAAACCTTGGCTGGCTCTTGCCTGGTGCCCCATGGAACCTCACACAGCACAACAGGGCTGAGGAGCTTTGCTCACCTGGGATGGGCTACAGGAGAAAAGAACAGCCATGGGGAAGCTGGAGTGAATAAATCTGCCTGGAGCTACCTCTGAGAGTGGTGAAGAGACTTGTCTGTGCTATGTGTATTAAACCTGTTTACTTTGCCTTATGGAGAGACTGTTTCCAAAGATAGAAAGGGAAAAAATGTGTATATTTAAAAATTAGAGACAGCTTGCTGTCAGTCAGAGCAAGAGGAAAATGACTGCAGAGTGTCTGTCCTGCCTATTCCTGGGCATTCCTCTCAGGCCTTGCAATATCTGCAGTTTGATTACATTCTCATCTGAAGCCACTTGACTTCAATTTAGCCCAAATTCCCCAAACCAGGGGAGAAATCAACTCCATGCTGCAGGCTAGGAAAACCTCACAATGTTTGAAAACATGGCAAGGGGAAAAAAGCAGCCAGAATGTGGCAATGTGACCCTTGCTCCTGACTTGGCT